>NC_059415.1:6647500-7247500 GCF_905220565.1 Melitaea cinxia
CACGGAATATGGATCTCTGCACGTCCTAGGGTAGTAGTAAAAAGGTTTCAGTAGCAAGCTATTTCATCATAAACGTTTGATATTAATCGCTCCCAGTAGGTATGGTATGGTATGGTAAACACGGGCTGGTTTTCGCAACTCGACGACTGCGTGTATGGGAATAATCTATTTATTCACTCCTGCCACCCAAGCTCCTCCAGAAACTTCAGAAGTCTTTTTGGCTTCTTGTACATCTCCGGAAGTGTCTTCAGGGTGCCAAGATGTTTTTTCCGGTAAGCCGCTACACCTGGACAGTAGAGAAGTACATGCGTAGCCGTTTCTTCTGTTCCCATGCAAGCTCTGCACTGACTGTCGGTAATGCCTATATTAAACAGATGTTTGTTATACGGACCGTGTCCAGTCAGTGCCGCAGTTATTTATTTCAGTTGACGCCTGTCCAGATTTATTAGAATTCTTGCCAATTTGGCATCAATTACTGGCAGCGCCAACTTGGCTTACCTACAGTACTCAACTTCGGACCATAGTGTGATGTGTTTGCGTTTCATGCGTTGTCGAATTTGGCCTTTAAGCCACCAAGAAGGTAACGGTATAATCGGTTCAGCTGCTATGGCCGTCATACTTGACCCCTTTCTTGCTAGCTCATCAGCCCTGTCGTTACCGCGTGTGTTGTTGTGACCTTTGATCCATTGCAGTGTGATGTCGTTATTTTCACTTACCTGCATCAGGGTGTTATGGCATTCATAGATTATAGCTGAAGTGGTTGAGTTACCTACTATCTAGTGCCTGTAATACTGACATGTTGTCTGATAATATACGGATGTGGCAATTCGTTGACGTTCCTTCTCCCGATTGTTCTGGCTACCTCAAGATATCCTTAGAAACATTTTATGACTATACATTATACGAACCAAAAAATATTGTCTTTTTCATACAAAAAAAGACAAAATTTTTGATAAGTTACTTTCGTACCTAATTAGGGTTCTGCACCCAAAGAGCAAAAACGGCAGACAGTTACTAAGACTTCGCTGTCTGTCCGTCCGTCCGTCTGACATCAGGTTGTATCTCAAGAACTGCGGTAGCTAGACAGTTGAAAATTTCACAAATTATGTATTTCTATTGCCGCTATAACAACAAATACTAAAAACAAAATAAAATGAACATTTAAGGGGGCTCGCATACAACAAACGCGATTTTTCCAACCTTTTTTAGCCCGGTATCAATAAAGGTAACAAGTAGGCACTTGAAATATTCACAAAATACTCAGTTGTATTTTTACTTTTATCAATACATATAATAAAAATGTAACGGATCGCTATCTGTACATTTGGGGGCGTTCATAAAATACGTGAGATATTTAAGGGGGGGAGGGGGTCGAGTTAAATCTCATCTAGTCTTACGTTGGAGAGAGCGGAGATCAGAGCTTAATCCACGACGCTGCTCCAATGCGGTTGGCGGATATATTCCCTACTATGAGTAACGATCGCTATCAGGTGTACATGATAACAACCGGGACTGACGGCTTAAAGTGCTCTCAAAGGCACGGTAGGGTGACTCACAAGGACTGCTAAAAACACCCAGATCACGGCACACATTTGTATGGCCAATGTTTGTCATGTGAGGGGATCGAACCCGTAACCACCAGTGCAACAACCACAAACTAGTGCTGTGACCGTTGCGGCATTATATTATTATAAAATAAGGAATAAAAGCACATGCACCTGTTTTATTATGTTGTTAGTATGTAGTGGTATATTATACCTGGCTTTTAATTATATAGTGCGGTAAAAATAGACATTTCAATTAACAAAAATTGTTTTGTTATTTAATCACTGACGCCGCGTTGGCGCATCGGTCACAGCTATGGATTGTGCCGGTTGCGCTGGCGGTTGCGGGTTCGATCCCCGCACATGACATACATTTGTATTGGCCATACAGGTATTTGCCATGGTCTGGGTGTTTGTGCAGTCCTTGTGGATCTCCCCACCGTGCCTCGGAGAGCACGTTAAGCCGTCGGTCCCGTTGTTATCATGTACACCTGATAGCGATCGTTACTCATAGTAGAGAATATATCCGCCACCCCGCATTGGAGCAACGTGGTGGATTAAGCTCTGATCCTTCTCCTACATGGGGAAAGAGGCCTATGCCCAACAGTGGGATATTACAGGCTGAAGCGAAATTTAATTACTATTTTTGTCTGATTTAATTAGTCTAAAACATAATAAATAAATCAGTCAGTCAGTCAGTTCAGCCTATTGCAGTTCACTGCTGGACATAAGCCTCCTCAAGTTCGCGCCAGACATACAAACATACAATGAGTGATGGTTATCCCAGTGAGAACCCCCCGATGTACGAATTGTCAGCTCCGTGGATGAACAGAAAGGCAAAACAGGATCTTCATTATCGCTTAAATGATATTTATTTGTAAGTATAAGAAATTTTTATCAAATATTTTCATAACGAAATATTTTACTTTGGAATCATCTATAGTACATATAAAAATGGATAAATCAATTGTAATGTTGACTAAAAAAAGTTTCAATTTTAATATTCATTTTTATTCGATCGACTTGGAAAGTAGTAAGGCACTGATCATTCATTTATTATTTTATATGAATGAAACACGTCCTTGCGCGTTTCGGTTGATAAAAGTATACCTATAGGCGCGAGCTAGCGAGTACTTACGTAGATAGACTCGTTTGTCCTTCATACTTTACACGGGCTTAGGACCGTCAGAAATACCTATTTTATTTAAACTTCTTTTCGATTATTAACCACGATTGTTCTTTTCACAACAAATCAATTTATAAACGGACTGTAGGTATAAACTTCAGGCGTATTTAAAAAATCGGAGTGTTCTACAGAATAATTAACTTACATACCTATTAACAGTTTATTTACACTATTTACACTTCTCTGTATCGAAGCAACTGCTCAAAATGGAGTCCGCTGCGTTCAATACACAAACGTACGCGTTTAATACAATTGTCTTTTAATTTTCTTAATGTGTCTTGATCACTTTTCACTTTATCAAAAGCGTCCACTATCGCAATGCGTAAATCATCAGAGCTTTCATATTGACTGACGTGTATAACTTTTTATTTCCGATCACAAGAAAAAATCCAGGGGCGTTAAGTCAGGACTTCCAGGTGGCCAAGACACAGGCCCTCCTCGACCTATCCACCTATCACTAAACTCACTGTCCAGGTACATCGTCTACTAACTCAGATATTACTCTCCTTAACATCTCTAAGTACGAATTGCCGGTTAGATGACCTTCAATAAAAATAGGCCCTATTAGTTGGTCGTTAATAATATCGGCCTACACGTTCACACTGAAACAAACCTGGTGATGGTTTTCTCGTATCAAGTGGGGCTTAATTAGAGCCCAGTAATGCTCACTGTGCACATTGTATAGTCCCACTCGAGTAAACAGTGACTCGTCCGTCCAGAGTATGTTGTCGTTTGTATTATTTAACAACCACTGGCAAAAGGCGATTCTTTCCGGTGCGTTGTTTATTACGTGAGCCTTACGAAAATGATACGGGTGTAATCCTTGTGTACGTAATATCTTCCATACGAAGTTTTAGCTAACATCGAATTCTCTTGATGCCATCCTTGTCCTCCGCCAGGGATCGCGCTCGAAGTACTCAAGAACATCTTCAAACTCCGGCGAATAATAATTTAAACGTCCTTGACCTTGTTTACGAATGTACCGCTATGGTATTACTGACCGACTGAAAGCCAGGGACGCGGGACGCCGACGATTACAAGGACAAGTGAGCAACGCCGTCATTGGTCGACTCCGGCGCAACTCGGTAGCTTTGTTTTTATTGGCTAATACGATTTTGTGACTCGGTATTAAATCGTATAGTATTTCTATTTTTAGAATGTACCTACCGTGTAGCGCTACTACTGGTTCTCACTTTTTGTCTGTAAACGATATGAATATCGACTTTGATGAAAAAAAAAACCCGGTATATTGATGTTTATTTTATATATATATATATATATATATATATATATATATATATATATATATATATATATATATACCGGGTGATTTTGAAAGCGTTTTGGAAACGAAAATTTTGAATTATTTATCAATAACAGAACCTATATATAACGTTAATTTAATAATATATGTATTTTTTTTTTCATCAAAGTCGATATTCATATCGTATTCATATCTAACCGGCAATTCGTACTTAGAGATGTTAAGGAGAGTAATATCTGAGTTAGTAGACGATGTACCTGGACAGTGAGTTTAGTGATAGGTGGATAGGTCGAGGAGGGCCTGTGCCTTGGCCACCTGGAAGTCCTGACTTAACGCCCCTGGATTTTTTCTTGTGATCGGAAATAAAAAGTTATACACGTCAGTCAATATGAAAGCTGTGATGATTTACGCATTGCGATAGTGGACGCTTTTGATAAAGTGAAAAGTGATCAAGAACATTAAGAAAATTAAAAGACAATTGTATTAAACGCGTACGTTTGTGTATTGAACGCAGCGGACTCCATTTTGAGCAGTTGCTTCGATACAGAGAAGTGTAAACAGTGTAAATAAACTGTTAATAGGTATGTAAGTTAATTATTCTGTAGAAAACTCCGATTTTTTAAATACGCCTGAAGTTTATACCTACACTCCGTTTATAAATTGATTTGTTGTGAAAAGAACAATCGTGGTTAATAATCGAAAAGAAGTTTAAATAAAATAGGTATTTCTGACGGTCCTAAGCCCGTGTAAAGTATGAAGGACAAACGAGTCTATCTACGTAAGTCCTCGCTAGCTCGCGCCTATAGGTATATTTTATCAACCGAAACGCGCACGGACGTGTTTCATTCATATAAAATAATGAATGAATGATCAGTGCCTTACTACTTTCCAAGTCGATCGAATAAAAATGAATATTAAAATTGAAACTTTTTTTTAGTCAACATTACAATTGATTTATCCATTTTTATATGTACTATAGATGATTCCAAAGTAAAATATTTCGTTTCCAAAACGGTTATAAAATCACCGTGTATATATATATATATATATATTTTTTTGTTATGTATGTTCGGGGATAACTTCGTCGTGTATGAATCGATTTTGATATTTTTTTTTGTTGGAAAGAAGATATCCTAAGTGTGGTACCATGATATGGAAACCAGGATCTGATGGTGGAATTCCAGAGAAATCCTCATAACTTTTTATTGGGTATACCGTTTTTGATGATTTTTAATTTAATCGAAAGCCGATGTTCATCCTGTAGTCACATTTAAATTTCATCGAGATCTCATTACAACTTTTGGAGTAACCTTTGATAATGAGTATTTATTTAAATATTTTTTTCGTCTACCTACAATGTATTACTTGTCGATGTAATTGAAGTCGGTTTTTTTTCGTTTGCCAGCAAACACAATTATTTACTTTTATTGTTTTACACAACACTGTTACAGTTGTTACAATTTCTGTCGACACATGCTCTATTGTTAAATTTTGTTATAGGAAGTTGTAACGTTATACGTATATTATTTATACTAGTAAATTAAAATATGCTTAAATTTAATATTTAAAATACGTGAAATGAATTTAAAAAAAAAACACCATTAATTTATTATAATTAAATCTTGCATGAAAATCTACAGTAAATTATAAAACACAATTTTATCATATTTTTTTGCTACAAACAAATAATATAAATTCATCAACCGGCATCGTAAATGTAATGATATATAAAGATATAACGGATATATGTTTAACTAGTAACCGTATATCCGACAACTTTTACGACCGACAAACCGGATATTCGAATCCAGATTTTTTTAAGCTGTTTCCAAAACGATAAGCTACTGAAATTTAATTTACCGAAATTTATTAATTGACATTAATGATAATGATAAATTTAACACATTACAACTAATAATGCCCATCATGGGTTTTTTTGACGATCCATAAATCCGGTACAAAAAACGATGACCGTTATTCTTTATAACACCCGGATATCCGTTACACCTCTAAAATATCACCACCGATAAAATACGAAGCGCGTTTTGTGCAACTACTGCATCATTTTCAATTTAAACCTTAAAACTAAATAGGAGATTACTCTTATAAAAACGAAAAAAGCGCTCAAGGCACCGACATCCACCCGAAAATTGGCCTGTCGCTCGCCTTTCGCGCGGGCAACATTTTATCTTTTTAAAAATTCAAATAGATCTTTTGTCTCGGGTTATAAAAACGGCAGTACGGGTCGCCGTTGCGTCATTCATTTTTTGAATTTTGGCTTGAGAAATTAGTTAACGCACATCACATTTTTTTATTACGGTCTCTAATATGGTGTCGAATAATTATATATTTAAGCATCGTAACCGCAATATTTAAAATTTATGTTGATCCTAGCGTTCTCTCGATTAAACAAATATAATTATCGTGTCAGTGTTTATCGCCCCCAAACTGGGTAAGTGGTATTTTTATATCACAGGCAATTAATGTAGTTTTAATGCAAGTAATCATGCCTAATGTAAAATCTAATAATTGTATTCAGTAGCATAAATCTCATTTAAATTATTGTCTTAGATTTCATCATCTTTTTCAAGTCTACCCTCATTTTTAATATTTTTTTATTATAATTGTAAATTTCAATATAAGTTAACCTACTTTATTACCTATTTTTTAAAAATATTAATCTCCGCTTCTGGCTTTATGATTCCACGGCACTACTGCTACGATTTAGGTGCTTTCTTTTATAACGCAGTGCCGTGGATGTTTGCAAATAGTGCTGGAACGCTTATTGTTATATTTTGATGGCGCGTTCCAGGGTTCGACGTTTGGGTCAATAAATTGGACGTTTTCATCCAACCCTTTCACCCCAACGACTAAAGTGCTCTCCACCGGGTTTTGAATTACACGTTCCTGCCGCCTCCGGTCGATAGCGGAATCTTGCCACGCGACTCCCGGGATCACCACCTGCACGGCGAGACAGGAGAGTAACTGAGCCGGACTGCATTAGAGCTTGTGTGAATTAAGTGCTCAACCCCGCCCTTATACATTTTTTTTTATCTACCTCACCGGGTTGAGATAATATAATAAATCTTTTTAATGCATGGTACTCTGGTTTCATTTACGTCCTTAATAGACCAAGGAAACCGTGACAAAGTTAGGGTCAACCATAAAATACATCATTTGGTATTTTGCCTTTTTAACACCTTCCTTCCCTTTGGTCACGATAAAACACACTTTTAAGCTAAAGCACACTTGAGATAGTAATATGTACAAATAAATACATGTATATGCATGTACGCACCACTACCTCACATTTCTAATCCATATTAAACTCAAGGGAATGTTTGATAAAATATATTCAGCTATACCTATTAGAGCACATAAATAAAAAGAAATTAATACAATTTGAAACGTTAATTTTTAAATATAAATATTCTTACGTATACCCATAAAGGTACAAATAAAGAACAAGATTTCCTATGTATATAATATATATATATATATATATATATAGTGACAAATAAGTATTAAAAAGCGACAAAGAACAATAAAAGCATTTACAAAGTTAACGACTTAAGATATCACAAAAAAATTGTAACGGGCAACATTATGTGACGTTGGACGGAGAGGAGTGAGATGGAGGAGAGGCGGTGAGGGAGCTGATCAGACAAGAAATAATTTCCTACTTAGAATTAAAATTGTAAATTTAACTAAGAAATAAATCAAGTTATTAGTCATTTAGTGTCCATTTTCATAAATTAAAATAATTTTAAATATTTGTTGCATTATTTAGTGATTTGTATTGTTATAAAATTTCAGGTTGACTTCACCTGCCTTTCAAAATGACCGATATAAAGGAGCTCAAAAAGAAGCGAGGTAGTTATAAGGGTAGATTTACTTCATTTGGAACATATTTAGGTCTACTAAAGGATTCTAACTTAAGCCCTTGTCAGGTAATGGAGTTACAGTTGCGTGTTGAAAAATTAGATAATACATATGACGAATTTAACAACATTCAACAGCAATTAGAATGCTTGTGTGACAATATTGAAGCCGAATTTATTGAGAGGTCTACTATAGAATCGCAGTATTATAGTTTAATAGCTCAAGCTAAAATAATGATAAATAACTTTTCAAAATTAGAAACAGTCGATTTAAAATCCAATCAATCAAAATGTAGGCATCAGTTAGTCAAATTACCCACAATATCATTACCAAAATTCTCTGGATCTTATGTAAACTGGCTTGAGTTTCGCGATACCTTTACCAGCCTCATTCATGATAATGACGACATGGACGAAATTAATAAATTTTACTATCTTCGGTCATCTTTGGAAGGGTCAGCTGCTATTGTAATTAAGTCGATTGAGTTCTCCGCCCACAATTACACACTGGCGTGGGAACTTCTTTGCGAGCGCTTTGATAATAAACGATTATTAATAAATAATCACGTTACAGCATTATTTGAGATCGAACCGATCACTAAAGAATCTTCCGTAGCATTAAAACGCACTATTGACAATGTAAACAAAAATATTCGGGCACTAAGTTCACTAGGTGAGCCTGTTAATAGTTGGGATACACTTTTAATATACATAATAAGCAAAAAATTAGATTTTAAAACATTTAAAGAGTTAGAACAGTTTAAAGGGTCCTTAGATAAAAATAAATTAATTTCATTTGAACAATTTATGGGTTTCTTGCGCAACCGTGCTGATCTTCTTGAAAGCGTAGAATCATCACGTCCCTCTGTTACTAACGTAAAGCCAAATACCAAAATACGGGCTATGATGTCAACAGAGAAGTTCAATTCGTCATCTTCACACGGTTGTCCAAATTGCAGTGGCGATCATTATTTAAATTCGTGTCCTCAGTTTTTAGCACTTAGCGTCAGCGATAGAATATCGTTATTAAAAAACTACAAAATATGTTACAATTGCTTTAGGTCCGGTCACTATCCTAATTCTTGCAAAAAATCAGGATGTAAGGTTTGTAAGCGCAAACATCACACGCTTATTCACAACTCCGATTATAGTAAAAATCCTGTTTCAAGTAAAACAGCTGATTGCCCAGCCGACAAGACCAAGGTCGCGTTGTCCTCCGTCTCAGTTGACAGCAGCGATAGTAATCACGTCGTACTCTCGGCTAATATCGCGACGCACACGCATACACGCACCTCGGGTGACGTCCTTTTGTCGACTGCGTTAATTAAATGTTATGATGCGTATAATAAGGAATACATCGCACGCGCCCTTCTTGATTCCGGTAGCTCATCTTGTTTAATAACCGAGAATTTATTCAAAAAGTTAAATCTACCGCATTTGAAAATACACAAATATGTTCAAGGAATTAATAATAAAAATTCACTAATTAATAAAATGTGTCGAGTTCGTATAGAATCCTTATGTGAGACATATACTAATAATTTATTATGCCATGTTTTGCCTACTATAACAGTCAGCGTTCCCGCTAGGCATATAACTATAGATAATATACCGTTCAATATACAGTTGGCGGATCCATATTTCAATACACCAGCTGAAATAGATATTATAATTGGAGCTGATGTGTTTTGGAGTTTGTTGGGCTCAGATAAAATCATATTAGGTGATGGGAAACCAACATTATATCAAACTAGACTCGGTTGGCTGGTTTGTGGCCCGGTTAACGGCGGCCATTATAACATGTTGTCATCTCAATTCCCACCACTGTATTGTAATTTTACAAACTCTAAAAATAAAAATTCTTTAACTTCTATTGAGTTGGATGATATTCAAAACCAACTTACGCGTTTAGGCAACTTGAAGAAGTATGTCATGAATCATCCACTCTTTTCATTGAGGAGAAGGCCTACGAAAAGCACTTTATCAAAAAAACCACGCGATTGCCATGCGAGCGCTTTTGTGTCAAAATTCCCCTTAAAGAATCAACTTCTTGTCTAGGTGATCATCGAGCCAAACGCTGTTTTCTGTCATTAGAGCGCAGAAAGTTAAAGCAGCCTTCACTCGATAAAATGTACAAAGACTTTATGTCAGAGTACGCTTCTTTTGGGCACATGTCCGAGAGTCGTATTAGTTTAAATAATTTATCCTTTTTTATACCTCATCATGGAGCTTTACGTGAAAATAGTAGTACCACGTTTAAGGATTTAGATCCCTTGCCGGAGATCAAATCAAATATATTATTAATCGCGAATGATTGTAGCTACAATTTCGACAGAAAATTAATAAATTTTGAACGTTTTCAAAATTTTCAAGACTACATAATTGCGTTTGTTACGTATTACGTTTTATTCAAATATGTAAAACACGTTCTGTACTTCCGCCTTTTTTTTTCTCCCGAAGAATTAGAAAATTCTTTAAATACTATCATCATTCAATCACAAAAGGAATCCTTTCCCGACTACAACTTATTATTAAATGACAAGTGTTTATCTCCGAAAAATCAATTATTAAAATTAAATGTTTTTCTTGATAATAATAAAATAATGCGTGTAGGAGGGAGACTCAATAACTCTGAATTCTCGTTCGAAAAGAAACATCTATACTATTACAGTCCACTCATCATTTTGTTAAACTTTTATTTAAACATGAACATATTAAGCTTATGCACACTGGGCCTCAATTATTATTAAATACAATTAGACAAACTTATTGGCCACCGGGAGTGCGTAGTCTGGCCAAAGCCTGCTATCGTCAGTGTGTTCGATGTCGGCGTTTCAAACCACAAGTGATTGTTCCACAAATGGGAAATTTGCCTGTCAGTAGACTCTCGCCAGCTGACTTCGCCTTTCAAAACGTTGGGGTCGATTATGCGGGGCCTATTTCTTCGGCTAGTCGTCAGGGTCGTGGATGTAGGTTGGTAAAGGTATATATAGTCATATTTATATGCTTTACTACTAAAGCTATTCATTTGGAATTGGTAAGCGATATAAACGAGCTTTCTAATTTTTTAAAACGTAGCTGTAACTCTTTAGCAGAAGATGTTGCGCGTGACGGAATCAAATTCCATTTTATACCTGCATACGCTCCACATTTCGGTGGTCTTTGAGAGGCAGGTGTTAAGTCTACTAAACACCATTTAGTCAGAGTGTTGGGAAATTGTAACCTAACGTACGAGGAGCTTAACTCCTTACTTGTTCAAACTGAGGGTATTTTGAATTCGCGGCCCCTTACCCCTTTGTCTACAGATCCAGAGGATATGCTTCCGCTGACTCCAGGTCATTTTTTAATTGGACGGCCTTTTACTTCACACCCAGTGCAGGACATTTGCAATTTTTCAACTCCTCACTTAAATCGTTAGCAGCGTATTGAACAATTAAGACAGCATTTTTGGAGCCAATGGAACAAGGAGTACATCTCTTAGTTGCAACGTCAAGCTCAACACCCTAGTCGTTGTCAAGGAAGACAACTTACCACCGTTAAAGTGGAGAATAGGTCGTGTTGTAGCCCTTCATCATGGGACGGACAACATTGTCAGAGTTGTCGACATCAAGACTGCTACTGGCATAATACGAAGAGCAGTCTCGAGAATTTGTCCCTTATTGGAGAAATCCTGTTGAAACGCAAGCTTTCAACGGCCGGGGGCATGTTGAAGCATCAGGCTCATCTTCGCTTCAAGACGCGATTGCTTTTTTATTTCGTAAGGCGTCAGCCGATCGTAAGTGACGGTGAATAAAAATTATTTTATGAATATACTGCTAGCACTGCTCATAGTAAGATCTCAGTTTTTATTTTCAATTTCCTTGGATTCCTGAATTTTTAAAACCCCCTGCATGCACATACGGGTAGCGAACGCAATATACTCTCTAAGGGGGCGTCCGATGCTTTGAAACTAAGGTTAGTCCCCACCAATACCGTTTTAAAAGGTTTTAATAGTAGCTCAGTTCGAGCAATAGAAAACGTTCAGTTCGACCTTTTGGTAGATAAGCGGTTAATTAAAACCACAGCTGTCGTTACTGACGTAGATATGGGAGATATCGCCTTAATTATAGGGCAAACCATCATAAACCGCGAAGATACGATTTTTAAAGTTTCCAAATATGAAGTTACTTTATCTAGAATGTCTAATGCACCTAACGACTTAATGAATATAAATGTATGTGATGAAGCGAGCAGTTTCAGAGTTGAACTAATTGAAAACACAACTGTACCGGTCGGAGACAACCTAGTTCGAGTGAGGTTTCAAGGAGCTGAAGGAGGAAACTGTTGTACGAAGCCAAGACAATACAGCATGGGCAACGTTACCTAAGCTATAGCCAGCGAAGTACTTCGGAATGGCGAGGGCTACGTCAGGGTCTGCAACATAGGATTAGATGCTATTACTTGGAGGAAGGGCATGACGGTTACCAGAGCTGAGAAGTGTACATCAGACTTTGAGGTGAGTGCGAATAATTTAGAATTGAGGAGAGATGAGGTACGAAACAATTTTGGTAAAGAGTTAAAGAAATTAGATATAGGAAGCATAGGAGAATTTTACAATTGCGAATTGATTAAACTTTTAAAATCATATAGAATTTGTTTTGCTAGTACGAACAGGGAAATAGGTTGCACTAATTTAGGTGAAATGAATATTGAACTAAATACAAATAAACCTGTAGTTCGAAAACCCTATAGATTAGCGCATTCAGAGAGACTAGTAGTAAGGGAATTACTCGATGATTTAATGAGTGGAGGAATTATAAGGGAATCCAATTCAGAGTATGCATCTCCGATTATACTCGTGCGTAAGAAAAATGGTGACTATAGACTATGTGTGGATTATAGGGATTTAAATGCTATTACAATCAAAGATCGTTTTTCTATGCCCCACATTGACGATCAGTTAGCTAAGTTTTCAGGTAAAAGTTGTTTTACGAGTTTAGATCTATTTTCGGGCTATCATCATGTTAAAATTCATCCTAAATCTGTAAATAAGACGGCTTTTATTACACCAGATGGTCTGTACGAATACTTGAGGGTACAGTTTGGACTGGCAAACGCACCATCGGTATTCATGCGTGTTATTCAAGAACTAGTAAAACTTGTAGGTAGTAATGACATCGTTACATTTATGGATGACATGTTATTATCGACTTCTTGTATCTCTGATGGTTTGAAACTACTCGAAAAAGTTTTCATTCAATTAAAGAAAGCCGATTTAAAATTGAATTTAAAGAAATGTTCGTTTCTTAAGTCTAGTGTTTCTTTTCTTGGCCACGAAATTAGTTCGAATGGTATTAGAGCGGGTACTCAAAAAATTAATGCAGTATTTAATTTTTCTAAGCCTAGTAATTTACATCAATTGCGTCAGTTCATAGGTTTATGTAGCTATTTTAGAAAGTACATTTTTTTTTATCATGTTATGGGCTTACTCTTGACCTCAGTCTAGCTCTAGAGCACAGACGAGGTCGAAGATGGAGCGAGTTCACCCAGAAGAAGCCTGTTCACTCGCGCTTTAAACATGTTCGGGTTGTATGAACTCGGAAATACAGACGCCGGCAGGGAATTCCATTCCTTGGCTGTGCGCATTAAAAAAGATGATTCGAAGCGCTTTGAACGTATGAAAGGTAGATAAATTTACATAAATAAATTTGCTCTTATAGTACAACCATTAACCGACTTGACAAAAAAGTCTTCGGAATGGTCATGGGGTGATAAACAAGATTATAGTTTTAACAAAATAAAACAAAAATTATGTTCACGACCGGTGCTTGCTCTATATGATCCATTGTTACCTTGTGAAATTCATACAGACGCGAGTAAAATCGGTATTGCGGGTATATTATTTCAGTTACAAAATGAACGCGAATTGAAACCAGTATTTTATTTCAGTAGAGTAACTTCACGTGAAGAATCAATGTATCACAGTTACGAACTAGAAACATTAGCTGTTGTAGACTCATTAAAACATTTTCGAGTGTATATACTGGGACATTTAGTCAAAATAGTCACGGATTGCTCCGCCGTTAGATATACCCTTTTAAAGAAAGATTTAATTCCTCGCTTAGCTCGCTGGTGGCTTACGATTCAGGAGTTCGATATTGAGATTGAGTATAGACCTGGAGACCGTATGAAACACGTTGACGCTCTGAGTCGTAACCCATCAACCGATATAGCAGCTCCAATAGATATTGATACGTTTCAATCATTTGATCGTAGTATTAATGTAAATATGATATCCAGTGATGACTGGTACTTGACGATACAAATGCAAGATGAAAAGTTACAGAACATCGTAAAACAGTTATAAGAAGGAAATGCTTGTAACGATGTTAAAAACAATTATAAGATTAAAAACGATAGATTATATAGGATAACTTTGTATGGTGATAGATTAGTATTGCCGACATTTGCTAGATGGAGATTCATGCAAAAATTTCACAATCAAATAGGCCACGTAGGTATTAAAAGATGTGAAGAACTAATTAAATCAGATTATTGGTTTCCAAAAATGACTCGTTTTATAAAAAGTATGTGAATAGTTGTTTATAGTGCGCTTATGCGAAAGGTGCTTACGGGAAACTGAGTGACGAATTGCATCCTATTCCCAAGCCTAATGTTCCTATGGAAGTAGTTCATATTGACCATCTAGGCCTATTTAGTAAAACACGGAAGGGTCATCAATATATTTTAATGCTTGTCGATTCCTTTTCGAAATTTTTGATAGCGCGTCCAACTAGAACAATAAATTCTGTGGAAACTGTCACTGTTCTTAAGGACGTCCTCAGTTTATTTGGTTATCCTAATAAAGTAATAACTGTCAGAAATTTAGCCTTTACTAGTAGAGTTTTTAAGGAATTCTCTATTAAATATCAATTCGCAATATTGATCCTAATATGTGGACTGAATGCGTACCAGAGACGGTTTGGGGTATAAATATACCATTAATGAAAGTCTAGGTTATCATCCTTACGAAATTATGTTTAGCCATAGGGGTAGATTAATGCCGAATTTAACTTGTAATGTAGACTCTACACCAGTAGAAAAAAACTTAAAAATGTATCAAAGCGATTAGAGCGACGAGCTGAAATAATGAAACGAAATGATAAGCGCCACAAACCTGAGAATACGTTTAAAAAAATAGGTAAAAAAACTTTTTAAGTTAAACGGTTTTATGTTAAACATACATTGCAATGTTTAAGATAAATGTACTAAAAACCAAAAAATAATAAAATAGATACAGTCGTGGGAATTATAAACATATGAATAGACTAGACTAAAATAAAACCGTGGGGCACGTCAATTGTCTACAATCGTTGATTAAAATGTTTGTTTTGTAATGTTACACTATAATTAGGCAGTTGTTCAACCGACAAAGATGGACGTGTGATAAGTAGGGCTAGAATGTGGAAACAAGCTAGCAAGCTCGATTATAAGCGAGTTTTAGGGTTTCATAGTGGTGAGCGAGTAGTACTTTTATCATTTGTTTTGTCGATTAAAGACAAACTACGAGCAGTGAAACGATTCCTCGCCAGCCAGCAGTGTGAATGTCCAACGATAAACTAGTTGAAACATCTCTTTTATTTACATGGAGTGTATAACTATTGGAATTTCCATGAGCAAGAAAATAGTAAGTAATTTCCTCACCGTCTGCGGGCCAACTGCCTATTTTAACGACGAATTAAACGATTCTTCTATCGCACATTAAGTCGATAATTTGTAGACAATTGACGTGCCCCACGATTTTATTTTAGTCTAGTCTATTCATATGTTTATAATTCCCACGACTGTATCTATTTTATTATTTTTTGGTTTTTAGTACATTTATCTTAAACATTGCAATGTATGTTTAACATAAAACCGTTTAACTTAAAAAGTTTTTTTACCTATTTTTATTTTCTAGTTTTTAGTTTTTATTTCGCATTCTGTTTAATTCATTTAGTGCTTCATTATTGCAATGCCCATCTTAAATATTGAGGTTGTATAGTGCACTGTATTCTTCTTGTCAAGCCCTTTTATTTGATACCCATATTGGTGGGATTGATAAAAAATTGTTATCAGACATTTGGTAGCGGCGGCCAGCTTAGATTTCAATTTTGCATAGTAAATTGTATTCTACTTGTTGAGACCTTTCATTTGATACCCATGTTGATGGGATTGATAAAACCTAAGTTATCCGCCATTTTGTAGAGGCCGCCATCTTGGATTTTAATTTTATATAGTACATTGATTATACTGGTTGAGCACTTTCATTTGATACCCATATTGATGGGATCGATAAAACCTACGTTATCCGTCATTTTGTAGCGGCCGCCATCTTGTATTTCAATTTTTTATAGTATATTGTATTCTGCTTGTTGAGCCCTTTCATTTGATACCCATATTGATGGGATTGATAAAACCTACGTTATCCGCCATTTTGTAGCGGCTGCCATCTTGGATTTCAATTTTTTATGGTATATTGTATTCTGCTTGTTGAGCCCTTTCATTTGATACCCATATTGATGGGATTAATAAAACATAAATTATCCGCCATTTTGTAGCGGCGGCCATCTTGAATTTATAATGATAATGAATAAACATAATTGTATTGTCACCAAAATCCAAAGTGTATACAAAATTTCAGATTAATCGGTTGACAGGAAGAGGGTGAAATTTGAATTACTAAATTTGACCCAAGAATAAATAATAAATAAAAAATAAAACAAACGGGGTGAGCTAAATAAAACCGTTTAAAAAAGGGGTTAGTTCTTTGGAAGCAAGCTCCATCAGGTGGCGAAGTTAAAAACGTAAATAGTAAATTACATGTCATTTACTCTGGGCCTTATATTGTTCAAAAGGTATTAAATAACGGACGATATGAGATTAGAAGTGTAAAGGGGATGCGTGGTTACAAAAAGTTCTCCGGTGTAGTAGCCTCAGATTCTCTTCGTACTTATCGAAGTGCCCCAGACTGTAGCGAGACTAGCAGCGATGATGATGTCGTTACTAGGGATGACTTGACTGATTTATTAGAAAGTTTAAATCTGTGTATGGTGCACCAATTGCGGTGCAATTGTTTTAGGATGGCCGACTGTAACGGGCAACATTATGTGACGTTGGGCGGAGGAGTGAGACGGAAGAGAGGCGGTGAGGGGTGGAGAGGTGTGGTGAGAAGAGAGTCGAGTAGCTGTTCATTCCTTTTGGCGAGAGTGAGCTAATCAAACAAGAAATAATTTCCTACTTAGAATTAAATTGTAAATTTAACTAAGAAATAAATCAAGTTAATTGTGTACCTTTTATTTTTATCCACTCAAAATACCGGCGTTACAAAATAATATTGATTTTATCAGTAATATTAAATTTCAGAGAAAACATAGGACAAATCGTCATTTTCCAGTGGATTGGGAAAATTAAGGAAGTTTTGCAAGTAATAGTTGCCAAAGACCAAACTGCCAAGAAGAAAGACAAGATGAAAACTGGGTCTACGTCGACACAGGTTTGTCGTATTTTATATTACTAGACATTCTTACTAAATGACATGATTTTAAAATCCATTCGCGTCAAAGGCCTATTTCGCAAGCTACTGGTATTTTGCCACGATAAGCAATCACTGGATCCAGTGACCGGATCCGGTAAGTTTGTATCCGTAACTCGTAACTGATAAGCGAACTACCGGATTACCAGAAGCGCTTTTCCGGATTTCAATCACTATAACTGCACATTAAAATTAAATTCTTCTTTTTTTAAGTTTTTCGTGATCAACACTAATTTATTCATGTGTAAACGGATTGCAATAGGGTAGTGACCTCAAAACGACCAACAACAAATATTCTAGATAACCCGTTTTATATTTAAATTGGCTTTATATAAGTAACCTTCATAGCTTTAAATGTTCATTCCTCTTAGTATGTTTCCTGGTTGTATAAATATATGACAGATTTAATTAAAAATTTACTCGTTTTTGTTTTCAGTTAGAAACAAAATGTCCAGAAATCACACACGGAGAGGTCATTGTGGACAGGAAGAGTTTATTCCAGGGTCACGCTGCCAAAGTTCATAACATAGATGACCTTAAGTATGTAGTTGTTTGATTCTATTACTATATATATTATATACGTGATTCGATATAAATGTATACAAGTGTAAATGAGGTTTCCACGTTCTTGTTATAATTATAACATTTAATTTTGTTTACAGTGCCGTGTTAGCGAAATTAAGAACAATTAAAAAAAACTACAAAAAGCAAAACACAACATGTACGCCTATAGATTCGTAAGAAAAACGGGCAAAGCTACACAGATGTTTCAAGAGAATAACGATGACGGGGAGCGGCAAGGAGGTTCAAGAATGCTACATTTGATACAGATGATGGAGCAAACGAATATCTTGGTGGTTGTCACTAGGCGGTGAGTGAAGCCTTCATCTTACTAATAATTTAATTATGAAACTATGGGGGCGAGATTTGATACGAGAGTAGCGAAAGACCTATAAACAAATAAGGTATATTTCTCATTATGAACTTTCCACGGAATATGGATCTCTGCACGTCCTAGGGTAGTAGTAAAAAGGTTTCAGTAGCAAGCTATTTCATCATAAACGTTTGATATTAATCGCTCCCAGTAGGTAATGTCCGTGCCAACTCCTAACTCCTCCTGAACATCTTTGAGGCATTTAAAGGCTGTTTCAGTTCATAGGTACTTTGTGTTTTCACATGTCACATGGTTACGTCACGGTTTCACGGTACAGCAGCGATAGAACATGATTTCGGGAAAAGTAGGAGACCACGTGAACCTTGAAGGATATTCTGAGATATGATCATATTTACGCAAACTAAATATGAAACGTATATCGCACCTTGAAAATCAAACCGTCACTAAACGAAAAATATTATTTTTCGGGAATTCGCTTGAAAGTTTTAATAAAATGTTAAGTCTCAGAAAAGGTTCTTAAAATTGTTTTTGGGGAACTTTTGTTATGAATTGCAGTTGGTTGTTTAACATTCTTTTAGGTTCTAGTTAAAGTTAATTATAACAATAGGATTTAGATGAGAAATTTATAGATATTTAAAAAGAAAGTCTCTTTTAGTGTCATTATTCCACAATTAATGTATGAACAAAAAAGTGATAGTGACTGAGTTTAGTATAAGTAATAGTGAATTTTATGACCATAATCTGTCGTTTTGTTCTTTGGTATCTATATAATTTAAATAAAAAACAATTATAGATAAATGATAATGAGGTTTTATTTCCACAACAATTAACATCAAATTCAATCAAGACTAAAAAGATCTCAATATCAAAAAAAAAACCTAACGATTTCGAAACAACTCCTTATAAAAATAGCGATCACCTCAGTCATAAACATTTTGACTAAATAGTTACCACAACTAATAAAATATAAAATTAAGAAATGCAAGAATAATAAACAATGTGTCTTTAGGGATTATTGTAGTGTCGAAATAAAAGTCTTCTCAGAAGGTGTCGATCGAATATATTCGAGAACTTTTTTTTTCTTTTTTTTTTCGAAATGACAGTTGCTGTTGGCCCTACTGGCCTTTACAGCGTCACCGGTGAGAGGGGCCGGGCACTTAGGCAAACCGGCCGCGAAGGAAGATGTGGGCCCTTTTCGGCGAGCACGGGGGTGACGTTCGTCCTAAGGGTGTCTCCTAGCAAGATCGCACCTCGGCTTAGAACGTCGTCGGGATGGAGGAGGCGCTATGCGGAGCGCTGCGGCTTATTCGAGAACAAAAAATAGTAATATTTATATAAAATTATTAGCAATAAAAAACTAAGTATAACAATAGTTGATAAAGTTTATGACCAATCAAAGATGTTTATTATCTAAGCCTTGCGTCTCTTTCTCGCGCGTGGCGCGGTGAACAGATGTCTGACGTGTACTTCACTCAGCGGCGGCGCGATTGTACTTCGCGAAGATATTCATGAAGAATACGTGCAAGTTAGCTTGAAGGCTTCTGTGAAGATCTGTGCATGTAATTGCTGGTGCATCCGCTTGCATGGTGTGCTATGCTACTTTCAAACAGTTCTTTTCAGAGCTAACAATCTTATTTCACGAACATTAAAACAGCTCTTTTCAGAGCTATGTACTTTCTGTTTCACGAACGCGTCAATGTATCTTGGTAACGGTAATGGTTGAGGTTATGAACGGTGAAGGTATCTGTAAGGTTAAGTGGTAATGGTATCAGGTAAGTTATATTGTAGTAGCCTCATTGAATTACTATTACTACACTCGCGTGCAACTGAATCGACCCAAGCCGTATATTGGTATATAAGTTTGATTTTTTGGAAAATGGCTTATCCGATTTTTGTAAAAGTTTTTTTATTCGAAAGACATATTTTTTTTTTTCATAAATATAGCATTTCTTAAATAAAAAATGACAAAACTTTTTAAATAAATACGGTCAAACAGCGTTATGAGCGTCATGAGCGTTACAGAAATTACTCGTTGCGGTACCCACGAGTTGCGAGACTAAATCATGTGTAAAAGCTCACGTGACCCATATTTCTTATCAGTCACTCGTCGGATGTTGACAGGTACACGTCTCCTTAAGCTCCCAGTATTTTAATCGCAATCGAATAGACACTGCCTCAGAAGCAGCAGCCCAAGTTGTAGCTTTGTTGCAAGCGGGCCATAATCGCGCAAGTCGCTCGTGAACTTAACATAAGCCAATCAGCTGTTTCACGAATATACAGAAGGTTTCAAGAGACTGGTGGCTTCGTTCGGAGACCACGAACCAATAGACTCCGGAACATATCTGAGACAGACGACCGCTTCATTGTCTCAATTTCGTTGAGAAATCGTCATCTCACGGGCGTTGATGTGCAACAGGAGCTCAGGAGGGTTCGAGGAGTGGCTGTCAGTCAGTGTACAATTAGAAGACGCCTGAAGAAAGCCAATTTAACTCCTAAACGGTCAGCCAGAGGCCCGAAATTGACCGCAGCTCACCGTCAAGCCCCACTTCAATTTGCTTGTGAACACCTCAATTGGACTATTGAGCAATGGAGCTCCATTATGTTCACTGATGACAGCAGAATGTGTCTCCATGGTAACGACAGAAGAGACCGAGTATACATACAGGCGTCCAGGAGAACGGTTCTCGCAATGCTGTTTCGCTGAAACAGTATCATATGGCGGTGGTTCAGTCATGAGTGGGCTGGAATATAATATGAAGGGAAGACCGAGCTTGTTTTCGTGCCTGGTGGTGGTTGGAGTGGTGGTCTAACAGCTCAAAAGTACGTGGATTCTCCTCAACTATGTTGTACTTTATGCAGTGTACATAGAAGAAGATTTTCTATTGATGCATGATAATGCTCGGTGCCATACAGCAAGTGTTACTCGCCAATTTCTTCAAGAGGTGCAAATTGAGACGATGATGTGGCCAGCCCTCAGTCCTGGTCTGAATTGCATTGAGCATTTATGGGACGAGCTCAAACGGAGGGTGCGAGCTAAAGATACGGCTCCATCAAGCATCGTCGAGCTCAAAACTGCGCTAGAGGAAGAATGGAATACGATACCTCAAGATTTTATCAAAAAATTGATAAAATCAATGAAAAAATCGCATGCAAGCCGTTATAAAAGCTAGTGGAGGCAATACAAAGTATTAAAAAATTTAAATTTTCTTTACTTTTATCAAAAATAATTTTTTTATTCATTATGTAGTTGTTTTCATTTTTCTTCCTTTTTTATGCATTTCTGTCATATTAAATTTTATCAATAAATACTCAACCTATTTTTCTCATTAAGATAGCATTTTTTAAAAGAAAAGATTAGGCTTTCAAACAAAAAAAAAAAAAAACAAGAAAATCGGATTAGCCATTTTCCTAAAAATCGAACTTTTATACCAATATAGGGCTTGAGTCGATTCAGTTGCACGCGAGTGTATTTAAGTAATAATAGTTCGATGTGGTAGGTAGCCACATGTCCATAATAAACCGTATTTAAAATCACAATACGTCACAATGACACTACAAAGTTATAAAAAACTAGTAATGTGCTGACTTTCACTTAAACTAATAATACTACTTAATTAATAAATAATCAATGGCAATAATGAGATTAATACAATCAACTCATCAATAGCATCTTATGCTAGTAGGAACATAAGGAAGACGACGACGTAGAAAGGAAGACAAAATAGGCATAGCTACTAAATTATTATAATAATACATAGAAAATAACTCTTTCTTCTGCTTTACAAATTTGTAACTGGTGGCTTTTGACTGCTGCATTTTGACGACTGCGGAAAACGTTGATAAGCTGCAGTCACAAGCCCCATGTCACTTTCAAAGAATCCACCAGTACCCACAGAGCTTAATTATAATACATCAGTAACTATGGTTGTTTCGTTCCGCTCTCCGGTTTATTAACTGCTATTAACGATTGATAATGTTATCATAAAAAAAAAGAAGCATAATATCTAGGTATGTGATTTGATTGTACTAGATATCTTAAATCAGCTTTTTTGCGTTTAGATAACTGTAGTTTTGTATGGTATAGTCTCTTTATTTGCACTCTAGAACGAGAATTCTGTGTACACATTACGGACATTATGGCGCTGTTTTTGTAATTTTATTTCTTTAAATTCATCCTGCATGACGTGGCATCATCATTGCCTTTTGTCTTTTCTATCTTTATAACTTTTATGTCACCTATTTTACCTGGTTCCCCATCGGCATTTTTATTAAATTTGTACTCTGCCAAGCTTTTAATGTTAAAAAACTCACTGTGACTCATTTCATTCACAATGAATTTTTTTCCTTTCTTTTTAGCTTCTCTGATAATTTGTACGTACTGGTCAGGTACATAAATAGGACCTGACCTAAGAGCCTTTTTTATTTGCTTTTCTATAGTGAATTGTGCTGCGTCAGCTTCATTCTGTGTGTGTCCTTTAATTAAAAATTTATGAGTGATAGACTTACTTACTTAATGTATTTCGTTCACAGATGACACACACTGATTTTTGTTATCCGCAACAATTATCTAAGTAAAATATTAATTCTATAGGTTCGGATGTGGCATCAGCTGATGTCTTTTTCAAAATATATTTATACACACACGTTCCAATTTCACATGCATCTCTCTGTCTTTCTACTGATATTTTGGTTTTACCTAAGACAATTGTTTAGAAATGAAATCCCTTTGCTGAGTCAAAGAGGCCATATTCATTCCAGTAGTCTTCAAAAATATTCTGGCGACTCTCTTGAAAAATTATTTCGGAGCATTCTAAAGGACAACGACTATTACAAGGCTCTTTAAGTCTTCTAGGACTAACCCGTTTGCGGCTGGTTGACGCAGACGTGTATGCAAGTCCTAAATTTCTTAATGTTTTAGCAATTTCTTTTTTATTACCTCGACGCCTTTTTTTAGAAGTATTTGAAATAGAAATATTTTCTACAGCAGGTACCACCGATTCTAACTTGAGCACGCGATTGAGACTACAAAAAGCAATTTCTTTTAACGACAAAGGACTCTTAATTATTAGAGGTTTAAGATCACACGTAGCTGTGTCCATTAGCTGGTTTACATCGTCACCACAAATCAAGGGTGAAGATTCTATAATCTTACTTTTGATGGCAAGTTCATCAGGTACAGAAACTTGACTACATTTTGCAAATGTTGGTGAATCTTTATCAGAATCTGAATCTGATGATGAAGAAGCAGAACTGGAGGAGCCAGAAGTGGAGGAACTCGAAGCGGATGAAACCGAAGAGGACAAACGAGCGGCAGAAGAACCAGATTTATAGGATCCTGATAATGATCGACTGCAGATATTATTTCTCTTTCTTAATTTCTTTATCTTTTTTAAACAAGATGTTTCTTCGGATTCAAATTCAGAAGACTCAGAAAAATATGGTTTATACTCAATATCGTTATCCGACGCTGAGGAAAAGTCGCCTGATCTATCGCCTGACTATTCAGGGAAGAATGAGAGGATGTTCTGCTTTATAGCTTATTTTCAAAATTAGTAGTTGACGACGGACGGAGTTTTCATGAATATTTTTGGAGAGGATTAGGGTTGACTTTTCTTAGCTCTTTTTCTACAGATAGTTTAGGCAAATTTTCTATTTCAGATAAGTATGCTTCATTTTCACGGGCTTCATCATTTATATTCTTTAATCAAGCGCTTGAAATTTAACATTCTAGAATTAGGAGGAGCCATATTGTCCTTACTGTAACAAAAAATAATAATAAAGGTCGTAAGTAAATTACTAGCACTAAACGAAAAACTACATTTTGTTTTTTGTGGTATTTTGAATCAATATAGCTAAACACTAACTGACATTAAATTAAATAAAACGTTAGCCTCGCAACATTGGGACTAAAATTACTAAATATGTATCGTACTAATGACACTACCGAAAAAATCACAGTAATGCTTTTCGGTTCAAGTTCGTTTGAATAAAAAAATATAAAATCAAAGTGACACTAACCAAAAAATGGCATAATGTATCAAATAAAAGTCAGCACAAAAAAAAATATCGTCATTAACCTAAAAATGACATTATTGCTTGATATCTTTCAGTAAATTATGGAAGAATATTTGCAGGAAGATTGTAATTATTCAAAAAAATACGCTAATCTACTCAAATTTATGCCTGTCTTACCAGTATCGGTAAGAGAATACCGTTCCAAAACAAAAAGATACAATTTTCTATAACGTCGCTCGTGCTCTCGTCCATTCACCACCGACACTACTTTCAAAATGACAGTTTGCTAGTAAGATGGCGTACGCGTTCCCTCTAAAACCGTAGTGACACTAGCGCTATCTAGCGAGTTATGATATTAGTAGAACTATAGCTGTCTTTGCATTTTAAACTTTAAGCGAAATGTAAACAGGTGGCGTTTTTGGCTGGGGCATATCACCTAAAATTACTCTATGGCTTTACAAAACTATTGTCAGGCCAATAATTATCTACAGTGCGGTAATCTGGTGGCAGAGAACAGAACTTACAACCGTTAAAAATAAGCTCCAGTGGTTTCAGAGAATAGCATGTTCTGCAATCTCTGGCTGCATGCGTACCGCCCCCACGGCAGCTCTTGAGGTTATGCTTGACCTGGAACCGCTTGACTTGTTTATACAACAAGAGGCGGCTATGTCAGCTATCAGGCTGAACACTTGGGCTTGTGGTGCAACCAGGAGGGTCCACACAATAGACTTTGGAGCAACTTTACTCGCCTGGTTTAAAAAGTTATTACGGACGGTGATATATCAAAATCGTTCCAATCTAGCCGCCTTAGAAAAAGAAATCGGATGGGTGACCGCCGCGTTAAAGATAGTTTTAACGACATTTGATTTTGATAATTGCATAAAGACTCTGAATAAGCGCGAAATATCAAAATATAATAAATGCAAAAAACGACAAATTTTAAAATTCGATAAGTTAAACAGCAAATCAAATGTCATAAACAACAAATCGAACACCACAGACAATGACAGCTCACGCGCGGTTGTCAATCTGTCAAAATGTCAATTAGATATAAACACAATAAAAGTTTTGGAAAAGGGATTAAATTTCGCTGTTACACCTCGCAAGATACCTTTCGAAGAAATTATTTGTAACGTTGAAGACTGTCTGTCGAGAAACAATATAAAGAAGGAAGATTTGGAGGCTATCAGACAAGATATATCGTCAGCATTACGACGAAGTTCTGTGCCAAAACTAAATCTTCCCCGCGAACAATTAAAAGCTTTATTAGATCTTCGAAACAGACGTGAATTAACGGTTCTTCGTGCAGATAAGGGTAATGCAACGGTTGTGATGGATACGTCAGATTACAGGGATAAAATTCAACAACTATTATCGGATGAAAACACTTATACAAATATCAAAGCCGATCCAACTAACAAGGTTTTGAAAATAACTACTAATCTAATTAAAAAGTACTCCGAGTCGTTGAATCTAGACGTCAAATCTTTGATTCCTTCTTGTCCAAAACCACCTAAGCTGTATGGTTTGCCAAAAATACACAAGGCTAATGCTCCACTCCGTCCAATTGTAAGCCAGATCGACTTACCAACCTACAGACTGGCTAAACATGCTGCCCATGTACTTTCGCCACTGCGTGGACAAACCAGAGCACATACACGGGATTCGTACCACTTTGTTAATGAGATCAAACATCTACATCTCAGTGACAATGAAACTATGGTTAGTTTTGATGTGCAATCACTCTTTACATGCTTACCGGTTGAAGATTGCATTAGTATTGTGTCAAGAAAGCTAAAGGAAAATGACATGCCGATAGAATACGCTGACCTTCTCAAGCATTGCCTTACATCTGGCTACATGTTGTGGAATAATCAGTTCTACAAACAAGTAGATGGCGTAGCGATGGGTTCACCAGTATCCCCCGTTGTTGCCGACATATTTATGGAGGACTTCGAGGAGACTGCTCTGCGTACCTCGCCCATAACACCCAGGTTCTACAAACGGTATGTAGATGATACTTTCACATTATTACCATCTGATAAAGTATCCATATTCTTACACCATCTTAACTCCATAAATTTCAAAATTCAATTCACAATGGAGTTGGAGGCAAATAAATCTTTAGCTTTCTTAGATGTATTAGTCATCCGTAATCCCAACAATACCTTAAGCCATACAGTGTATAGAAAGCATACCCATACGGATAGGTACATAAACGGTGAATCACACCATCATCCAACACAGTTAGCTACCGTGGGTAAATCTTTGTTTCAGAGAGCACGAGGGATCTGCGATGAGCGACACCTGGAGACCGAACTTCAACATGTCAAGCAAGTACTGCGAGACAACAAGCTTCGGGTACCGCATCCTCATCGCAGTGAACGTGTGAAACCAGCCACCGTCGAACGAGTACCTGCTGTGCTACCTTTTATGAAAGGGGTCACTGACAAGATTGGCTTCATCTTAAAGCGAGCTTCTATAAAAACTTTTTTCAAGCCGCCAAAAACGATAAGTCAATTTTTACCATCTGTCAAGTGTCATATACCCTTACAAGATGCAGGAGTATACAAGCTTGATTGTGACTGTGGTCTCTCTTATATAGGACAAACAAAGCGATCGATCAAAACTCGCGTTAAGGAACATATAGCTGACTTAAAACATCGTCGCTATACTAAGTCCGCAATCTGTGAACACAGTCTAGACACAGCTAGCCATTATATTAGATTCGATAAACCACAGATCCTCGCAAAAGAACACCGATTCCAACCAAGGATGATCCGTGAGGCTATTGAAATTAAAAAACATCCAAATTTCAATAGAGAAGATGGCTGGCAATTACCACCTGCTTGGGACCCCATTATTAATATAATTAAATCAAACACCAAGCATAATTCACCACAGATTAAAGACTCAATTAGCACATTCTGCGTAGATAGGACTATATAAGATATTGATGTATGTCGGGTAGTTTCGAATAACTTTGTAACGTTGGGACGTCTGACACCTCAGTCCTCCCGTGACCATGGTTGCTGTAAAGTATCCGAAACGTCGGGAATCAAAAGATAATAATAAACCGCGATAAAATCCGAAAAAAGTTGTTTCACTATGGAAATAGCTAAAATATATTAAGCGTGCAGTTGCAACGTCGGTCAGTTGTCGTACTTTTCTAACTGCGAATGCTGCGGAGCTGAGTCTACCATTCAAGGATGACAAATGGGAATTCCACTGAAGTTTTGAGTCCAAATGTATCCCTAAGAAAACTGTAGTATCTCATTGACAATAAGCCTCTCGTTATTTATTATAAAACTAGCTGACCCGGCGAACTTCGTATCGCCTAACAGTGACTTTTAAGTATTATCACAAATCTTTTGTATGGGAGTATAGAAAAGTGTTGTTTTTAGACTTTTTCAGGAAATTTATTTTTTTTTTTTTAGAATTTTTCTCTCCGTAAGAACCATCCTCGTACTTCAAGGAATATTTAAAAAAAAGAATTAGCGAAATCGGTCCAACCGTTCTCGAATTTTGCGCTTAGCAACACATTCAGCGACTCATTTTTATATTATAGATTATAATTTGGATGCTTATTAGGTAACGAAAACACAACGCACTTGGTTTTTTTGGCGTTCAAAACCAAGTTGTTTATTTTAAACCAATCTTGAATTCGCGACAAAGAAGTGTTCACGTCACCATAATTTACTTTTTTCCTATCCTATTATCCTATTTATCTCCTATCGTCGTATCCTCCTCCTATTTATCAACAGGGCAAGTCATACAGCAACCTGGGTTATCAAAAAAAAGACGAGAAGGATAACATTTTTTATTAAGTACTAAGACAGGTGTATATATATTTTAAAATTTTATAGTGTTTTTATAAATATTAATGTATACTTTTTAAACTAAAATAATGTGATAATAGTAAAGTAGTGTGTATTTTGTAAATTGTGGTATTTCGTGTCTTATTTTTGTTTAGTGACTAATTAATAATCCCTCATCATAAATACAACGAGAAAATATCAAAATATTTTTGTTACTATGATTACTGAAATGCCAATGTAGTCAGAATATTGTTATATCACCCAGCGTCAACGTATAAATATATAATAAAGTACAAATATAAAAAATCTTCGTTGTTTTATTTACGATACTAATCCCTAATTACGTTGATGACAACATCAAAAATACTTATCAATGAAATATAAATACCAAATATTCAAAAAACGTAGTTTTTTATATTCAACGGTAAAAGTCACAAGTTACGATAACAAATATGTAATAATTTTTAGTAAAATAAAAACCAAAAATATTGTTATCGGCTAGGATACACATGAAATTAAATAATTCGTTTATTCATTACACTAATTCAATAGCTGTGATTTCAAATTCGTTGATTTGCAATATTTATAAAAATGCTGCACTCAGTTGTCTCTTTATATTCATTTCTTTATAATAATGCGCCAAAAAGTTAAACACAAATACATTCACAATAGTTAGCACCAGGGTACAACCTAATTGAGTGATACTACGTGATTAAGGCACGTAGAGCTTCCTTGAGAGTATTAAGTATTATTTAATTTCACTATCCCTCGCAAATATCCTAGAAAACCAATTATGCTCCTGTATCCCCCTTTTCGAAGATCAGTTTTGGACATTAACTCGCTAGTTTCACGGCTAAGTAAGATATACAATCACTACAGCAGACAGATTGATATATTTGGCACAACATTTCCGCATTTCAGGAGCCAAGTACATAACCTTGCTTTTGATTTGCCATCTGCTAGTCGCTGTGCTTTTTGGAGATGTACTTGATGTAAGTTTTGTAGCATTAGTTTAATCACTGTTTTAGATAACTGATTTTATGTTTGTCTATTATATAAATAAATAAATATAAGTTTTGTAGCATTAGTTTAATCACTGTTTTAGATAACTGATTTTATGTTTGTCTACTGAATTGTATTTACCTATATGCACGCGGTGTTTACCTACATGTGCACTTAAATTAAGTATAATGTATGTTCTGTTTTGTAATGAATGTTTTAGTGTAATAACTGCTGGTAAACCAATAAATAAATAAATAAATAAATTACATTCCAAAACATAAAATAGCAGGACGTAGTCCTCTTTCATCATGTAGGAGAAGTATCAGATCTTAAAAAAATGTATAGCAGCATAGCATAGAATCGAAGCCGCATTGACGAAATTAAAGTACCGTGTTGCACCAGTTTACTACTTTCAAATAGCTCTAAAGTCAGTAATAAAGATAACGTTATTTTTTGTTACTTATTGTATTAGACAATTACACAGTCAATATAATAATTTTTTTCTGTAACTTTCTCTATTTTTATTATGCATACTTAGAAACATTTTATGACTATACAAATCATAGTGAATATTATCTTTTTCATACAAAAAAAAATTGAAATTTTTGATGAGTCACTTTTGAACCTAATTAGGATTTTGCACTCAAAGGGTAAAAACGGCAGTCATTTACTAAGACTTCGCTGTCTGTCCGTCCGTCCGTCTGACACCAGGCTGCATCTCAAGAACTGCGATAGCCAGACCGTTGACATTTTCACAAATAATGTATTTCTATTTCCGCTACAACAAATACTAAAAACAAAATAAAATAATTATTTAAGGGCGTTCCCATACAACAAACGCGATCTTTTGAAAAACAATGATTGTTAGAATTTTTGTCTGTTTGTCTGTTTCTCTGTTTGTCTGTGCATTTGTACACGCTAATCTCAAAAACGGCTTATCTGATTTAGATGTGGTTTTTAATAATAATTTGTGGCAAACTCAGTTTAACATTTACTGTTCGTTTCATGTCAATCAGTTCATAAATAAAAAAAGTTATGCCAATTTAAAGAATCACGTTGAACATGTAAAATCACTATTCCACGCGGACGAAGTCGCAAGCACAGCTAGTAATAATTAAAAAAATTAAAATAAAATAAATATTTAGACAAAAAAAATTCTAAATATTTTAACTAGTCATAGTATGGAACCCTTCATGCGCGAGTCCGACTCGCACTTGGCCGGGTTTTTATTGAAGTATATATTAGTTACCGTTGGGATTTTTTTCATTGTATACCCAACAGACAACATTCTTTTTATCTTTTTTTATGTGTATTAAGTACCCAACAATATTATCTTCAAATATACATAGTTGTATGGAAATTGCACCTGAGCGGTGGCGGAGTCACATACATAAAGTGTTAACGATGTTCACGACAAGCAGCACAAACGAAGTACAATGTATAACGTACCTGGGTCTGCAACTACACGATGATCCAGCCTTCCTCGTGGGCAGCAATTCTAATAATCTTGAAGCAAGTTGGTGAACTATAAGCGATTAACCGTTCTTAACGAATTTTTAAAAAGCAACGGTTTTACGAGCGAAGAGAATCTGTCGAGCGTGTTTGACCGCCGGTGGCTGTCACCGATTCATGCATTGCTCCACAGATAATAAATACGTCATACATGACAGTTGTGATCTTAAACTGCTACGTTCGTATGTACGTACTTGCGTAAACATCGTTCCTGCTAGTAATTTATTTTGGTAACGGAACATCCCGCCCACCAAAATACCTATGGTATTTTCTGGCAAAATAAGACTGAATGAATAGAAATAAAATAACGAATACGATACGATGATAACAAAATGAAAATGAACGATACGATGTTAGCAAGGTTGAAATAAACAAGTATCACGATAAAAGTAAATCGAATAGCGATAACATTGTAATAGAACGAAAATATTAATTTAACCTATGACTTGCCCAATATGAAGAAGAAGAAGAAACAAAAAAAGATTATATATATAATTAACTTATTCTTCGATTGGAAGAGGGAATAACTTAACCAATGGACGATGAGTCAAATGATTTTGCGAAGTTTTAACAACAGCACATCAAGCTATCGCATCAGCACCGAAGTGTACATCAACCACGAATGAATGAAGATGAAGTCGATGAAGTTTAGTGTTAGTGTGATCCTCATCGGGGACGGCAGTTAACGGTTCTAAGGTGAGAAAATGTCTGGGCGTGAGCACAGTCAGATCGTTAGGATCAGAACTAAGGGGATATAACAGACGCGAATTCAGAACTGACTCGATTTGAACGAAGAGTATAGTCAGTTCCTCAAAGGTGATTACTTGATCACCTACAACTCGATATAAGTGTGATTTTGCAGCTTTAATCTGGATTTCCCAAACGCCACCGAAGTGAGGTGCCGAGGCGGGTTAAATTTGAAATCAATTTTCTCAGCAACAGAAGCCTACTCCATAAGACCTGACAGTTGATTTCTAGCACCAACGAAATTGGTGCCACAATCATCACACAGCGTAGTGCGGCAATAAATCCTTCTGCAGATAACGTAGACACTACTTCGCGATACACGGCCTTCGTGGCGAGATAGACAAACAAGCATAAATATGCCTTATCAATTTTTGCTCCACGATGAGAACCGAGTTTAATGCGAAATGGTCCCCCGAAATCCGCACCTACCACTGAGAAAGGTTTTAGTTGGTTTACGCGATAGGACGGAAGGTCACTCATAAAAGGCTGTGACAGTTTTGGATTTGTTCGATAACATCGGATACATTTCGATAAACGATTACGAACGACACGTTTTGCCGAAATAACCCAAAATTGCTGCAGTAATAAAAAATGGGTTGTATTTATACCCGTATGGCAGTAGTTACGATGAATAAAGTCTATAATCAAAATGGTTAGGGGATGGTTAGGTGGTAACAATGCAAGGTGCATTGTTAACATTATGTTCATATTCAAGCCCTGATCGCGATATTCTGCCTCCAACACGAAGAATACCGGAATCGTCCAAAAAAGGGTTAAGTTTTTTAAATTGTTTAAGAATCGGTCTCTTAGCTTTAATATTTAAGATTTCTTGAGAGAATGCAATTTGTTGGACGTGTTTTACGATCTGCATAAGCGCATTATGTCGCTCGACGTTAGTAATATGAAGGTTACAATTGGTGCGATTAGAATTTTTTGCGTTTCTTATAAAGCGATTTACGAGTATGTATGCCAGAACGTTCAACAATTTTTGTAAAGTTGAGAATTTAGATAATAACATTTCGAAAGTACTTTGATGAGATTCGGTTAATTTCTTTTCAATTAGAAGAGCTGACGACAATTTAGATTTGGCTTTTACGACTGCCTCTTCAGATGGAGAGAGACTTTCAAATAAATTTGGCCACGTAGTTCGATATTTTGATAGCCAGGATGGCCTCGCCCACCAAAGGGAATTGTGAACGATTTCATCCGGAACCTGTCCTCTTGAACAAACATCGGCTGGATTTTCCTCAGAGGGCACGTGATGCCAGCATTCAGTCGGTATTATATCATGTATGTGGCTCACCCGGTTTGCTACAAATGTAACCCAGCGTGATAAATGAGACCTTAACTACGATAATACAATTGTAGAATCGGACCTCAAAAAAGCTGCGCACAAAAAGATTCGATCAACGTAAGTATCCCGTACGAATCTCAATAGATCTGACAGAAGAACTGCAGCGCAAAGTTCTAAGCGGGGTAATGATATTCGCTTTAAAGATGCCACACGAGCCTTTGAACAAATGAAACGCACTTGAATCTCTCCATTGTGATCTGTGAAACGTAAATAAATAACTGCCCTATACGCGATTTCGGAACTATCACAAAATCCGTGAAGTTCGTATGAGGTAGCAATTGAACTAGTGATTTTTCGAGGAATTTTGACATCAGCTAGACAAGACAGGTTGGCTCGGTAAATGTCCCAGATCCTAACGATCTCTTCAGGGAGAGTCTGATCCCACTCGACGCCGATTCACGCGATTTCACTAAGAATTGATCGTTTGGTACACGATTGGTTTGATGGTTTAATTTCAAACAAAAACTCATCTGATTTAGGATCCCATTTCAAACCAAGAACTTTCAAAGTAAGAGTTTCAGAATCATCAAAAGAAACCGATTCAGTTAAACAGTCCTCCGGAGGCAGATCAGCTAATAATTGTGGGTCGTTACTCATCCATTTGCGGAGATGGAAACCCCCCAACTCAAAAATAGCAATAATTTGCGATTTAGCTTCTAGAGCTTCGTTTAATGAAGCCTGGCCAGTAATAACGTCATCAATATATACATTAGAGAGTGCGATTTGTTTTGCCAAAGGAAACCCATCACCTGAATTCTCAGCAAGCTGTCTGACCATGCGACAAGCAAGGAAAGGAGATGAGAAGACTCCATAGGTTACGGTATTTAGGCGATACTCACGAAGTGGGTCGGCAGGGGAAAATCTCTAAAGAATACGCTGATAGTCGCGGTGTTCAGATGAAATTAGGATTTTTTTTTTTTTTTTTTTTTTTTTTTTTTTTATTTATTTAAGTTAACAAACAGTGTTCACAATAAAGTTTTACATAACAGACTTACAATACAAACATTATTAATCGTGACACCAACATCGTCAACTCCAGATTACAATTTTATAATAGTAAAAAATGCACATCAAGGAAAAGAAATGGTAGGTATCTAATATACATAATACATCACAAATACATTTTTTCCCTAAATACCATCAACCAAACACTAGTGATTATTATTGTTATTATTACTCAGCTAGAAATACATACTAAGCAGACAACTTATATATCTTTCTATCTCTTAAACATTAACTGTACATTGCGCAGCCAAAGTAGAAATAGGGTGCATTTTTGTCGATATGGATACCCTAGCCCTACGACTTACATCTTGGGATCAGTGTTAACTACTAGGCTACCCACACCGAGTCCGTATGCAAGGTTTGAATTCAATGAGTAAACCCGTTTACGTTTGTACTGTTAATGCAATAATTCAAAAATTTCTTTTTTAAACTTAGCAACTCTTGCGAATAAGATATCCACCGACAAAAAATGCTTATTATAAACATCAGTAACTCTATACAAGGGTGAGCGTTTACCAGCATTTGTTCTACAAAATGCAGTGGCAAATATGGAATGTGGCTTACGATAGTGCGTTCCAGTTGGAATCTTATAACATAATTTATTATTTAGGGGGATACAATCATACTTATTATGACATAAGTCGTAAAGCATCATTAATTCAAGATATGTTCGTCTTGATTTAAGAGTGGAGAGTTTGTATTTGTCTAACATCTGAACATAAGGTAAATGCGAAAAGCAATATTTATAATGCATACAACGTAAGAATTTTTTTTGAACTGTCTCTAGCGCATCTATATATTTGCCATAATATGGGTTCCATATAGGTACAGCATATTCAAGTTGAGGACGTATTAGTGATTTATAAATATGAAGATATGTTGAAGCCAACTTAAACTCATTACAAGTACGCATCGCAAATCCGTATAATTTATAAGCATTGCTAATTATATAATCGATATGTATATTTAAATGTAGCTTTCTGTCTAGTATAACCCCAAGATCTCTGATGTGTTCCACAACCTGAAGACGCTCACCACATAACATATAGGAAAAACTGCTAAGTGTCCTTTTTTTTGTAAAAGTTATAGCTTTGCACTTATTTAAGTTAAGCGCTAATTTATTTACTGTGCAGTAAGCTGAGAATCTATCAAGGTCCTCTTGCAGTCTCCTATGGTCATCTGAATTTTGTATTTTATGATATATTTTAAGATCATCCGCGTATAATAGAAAGCAACTAGACTTGAAACAGTGGTGAATGTCGTTTATAAACAATATAAATAATAATGGCCCCAATATAGAACCTTGTGGCACTCCAGAGCTAATAGATACGAAATTAGATTCATATCCATTGATCATTACTTTTTGGGTGCGATTTGTTATATAAGATTTAAACCAACGCCACAAGTTTCCGCGTATTCCATTAAAGGCAAGTTTCTCAAGAAGTATCTTGTGATCCACCCTATCAAATGCCTTTCGAAAGTCAGTATAAATACTGTCTGTCTGTATGTTAAGATCTAGTGCTTCAAATAGATGACTAATATAAATTAATAAATTTGTTGTCGTAGAACGCCGCTGTACAAAACCGTGTTGCTGTTCTATTATATTTTTATGTAAAGATGGGTAAATATTATTATGAACTAATCTTTCAAAAAGCTTCGACAGAGTAGGTAGAATGGATATGGGCCGGTAATTTACAATGTCATTTTTAGTACTACCCTTGTGTATCGGCACAATCCGAGCGGATTTCCAAACAAGCGGAAAAGTCCCTTCACGTAAACAACAATTAAATATTATTTGCAGCGGCTTAGAAATAGATTCTGCAACATTTTTTAAGAATATTGGTGGAATGCCGTCCACCCCTGCTCCCTTATTAACATCAAGTGCTTGCAGTTCTTTATTGATTTCATTTTGGGTTAAAATAATAGTACTAATCATCAAATTCGAATCATGATTTTTATCCGGAATATCATCAATATCAAAATTATCATCAACTGTACTGGGTTCAAATACAGATAGAAAATAATTGGAAAATAACTCACATATCTTTACAGGATCACTGGTAGTGTCATTTTTATATGAAAAAAAATTTGGAAGGCCCCCATTGCTCTTTAAATTATTTATATAGGTCCATAGATAATTAATGTTGTTACGTATACTACTTTCAACCATATTCATATATTTTTTATAGCATTTACGCGACTCAAATTTAAACCTCTTTCTGTACATAGAAAACTCTTCATAATCAACTTGATTTTGATACACTTTCCATTTAATCCAACATTGACTTTTATTTTTGAGGATATGAATTAAGGCAGAAGTAAACCAAGTGGGATACTTAGAAATCTTAATTATTTTTGTAGGGATACAATTTTTGATTATAGAAAATAAAGTATCATACAAAGTAATGACAGCATCTTCTGCTGATTGATTCTCTAAAACCTTCACCCAGTCAACACCATTTATTTCTGTGTTAATTAATGAATAATTAGCATTTTTATAATTATATTGTTGTTTAGGAATAGTTCGTAATGGTTTAAAATGCCTATTAATTGGTACCAGTACATAGAAAGGCGGGTGATGTTCGTCTATCGGCAGCAGTGAAATAGGAACAAGTGAAGATCCGCAATCGTTAATATTAGTTATAAAAAGATCTAGTATTCGATCATTTCTATTTTTTAATTTATTAACTTGCAAGCAATTGAACAAAGACATAAAATTTATTAAATGAATATTAGATTGGTTGTATGTATTCAACATAATAGGTTCCAAATGTGCACAACTCTGACGCCATTCTAAACTGGGTAAATTGAAATCACCTGCAACTATAAATGAATTTATATCAGGACTGTAAAGAACATTCTCCAAGTAATCAAAATATGAAGCATATACTTCGGAACTCATACCGGGCGGAATGTACGCTACACTTATAACAAAACAGTAATTTCGCATTCTTAATTCAAGTGATATATGATCAACAAACGGAGACGGGGATGAGGGCGCAGCCGCGCGGGTGGCAGTAGATGAAGTGAGCGCCTGACCTGCGCAAGCGCCACGCGGCATGACTGGCAGCTCCCGCCGTACCGCCACTAGCACCCCGCCCCCGTCCCGCCGCCCGCTGCCAGCGCGATTTCTGTCACATCTAAACACTCTGTAACGACTGTCTATGTATTCCGAATCATTAATATTTTCATGAAGCCACGTCTCTGTTAAAATAATTACATCATAATCATGAAGCAAAATATTCATATATAGGATATGTAGCTTAGTCCTAATTCCCCTACAATTCTGATAATATACAGATAATACACTATTAGAACTATCCATTATATAAAACTTTTCTATGATATATTGATAATTTAGTATTATTAATATAACAATGTCGTACAGAATATTTACTCAACGCACACCCGTACATAAACAAAAACAGCAATCGCCGGCAAATATAATCACGAAGAAAAGGACATTCGTCACGGTCATTTACATCAATTATATGCAGTGACCACATTATGAGAACCCACATTACAACATAATATGTTTTATTACGTACAAGCTTATTATAAACTTTTTTATTATTACATTTGTCATTTTTATAGGCTAAATTAAATTCCTTGCACAACAAACACGTCTCATCGATAAATAGATCTACCCACATCAATATACTAGCTATTATAAATCTCACAACAAACAAATCAATACTTCTAAGCATACTTAAACAATAATAAATAGTTGTAAGGTGACCATATATTAAACTTAAGAACCAGACCTGCTTATTTTTTTGAGTAGGATTGGGAAATTTTATTATCAATATCATGTACCGTACGTATAGAAATAACTGGGGACGTGTCCGTTTGTCGCACCAATATGGTACCGTGCTTAACCCACACATATTTAAAATCACTTTTTTTTGCAGCTTCTCGACATTGCCGAAATAATAGTTTATTTTTTAATGTTAGATGTTCATTAATATATATAATGTGTGGAGAACCGGGTATGGACAGCTGACTTGAGTTCAATCCCCGCCTTGCACGGCATCCCGTGATAAAATTATCGCGAATTACGCGCGTAGTAAACTTAACGATAACGTTTTTAGGCCGAGGGTTCTTTTGATCCGCATGAGGTACACGGTGTATGGATATTATCTCGGAACGCTGAATTCGTATCTTGATTTCATTGCCTATACTTTCTAGAATGTCTATCAGGTTTTCACCACGCCTTTCAGGGAGATTGGATATCTCAATATTACACTGTCTCGCCTGCTGTTCCATGATTGATATTTTATTCTCGAGTTCAAGTATCTGGTCTTGGAAGACAGAAGAATGGGATACAGTATCTTCGATGGCCTGGATTCGTTTGTCAAACTCCTTTTCATTCTCAGACGCATATTGAAGAGACTTTTCAGCTTCCAGCAGCCGTTCACCTACCTCGGTCAGTGTTTTCCTTATATTTATGTTGTCTGTAGAAAGTTTCTGCACATTTGTATTTAAATTCTCTAATGATGATGATATTTTCGATATTTGTTGAGTTAGGGCCACATTGACCGCCTCTGCAATGGCATTATTGATATTTTGTGTTACCTTGTTATAGAAAACCTCCAGCTGATGCTCAAATTTCTTCTCCAATGCAACAACAACGTCATCACAATCCATTTGCTTCCGCTTACGCATATTAACAAAGTCGGTTCTCTCAGTGTTTGTAGGTAGCTCCGGGCTCGATGCGTAGAGGGCCGGCGGCGTACGTTGTAACGACATCGTCGGTGCAGCAAAACGCAATTGAAAATATAATGTTTTCTTTCTTCGTCAAATGCTGGACCAAGTATATGCGAATGCAGTGAGAGCAGTACCGCGAAAACAGGTCCCAAACACTTACTTCACTTTGAATTATTATTTATTAGATATAATATACCACTGCGCACAAACAAATATCGCACTACGGATAATGGCACTAAGAACTACTATTGTACTCAAAGATAACAGAAAAACTTAGGCAACGATGTGCAACTACCACTTCCAACGACGTGCGGACGACGAATGATTTGACGATACATGGCGCGAACGTCAGCGACAAATACGATTTCATGTTATCTAAAACTCAATAGAATTTCCAACAGTTTTGGTTGTAATTTTGGACCAATAAGCTGTGAATCATTTAGAGAACGAGAACGGAGATCCCTAGCCGAAGCGTCAAAAACGACACGGAGACGAGTAGTTACGGAATCAGGACGCAAAACTTGATGATGAGGGATGCAGTATTTCCCTCTCCCCATTTCGTCTATGGGAACGAGCGACATATGATTACTGTGCTGATATTCTTCCATAAATTCAGAGTATTGACGACGCAATTCCGGATCACGAGAAAGCCTCCGTTCGATTAATGATTCGATTCACTGAATCGTCGTAAAGCAACATCACGAGAACCTTCAAAGATTGGCTCCGAATCATATTTAAACGGTAACGTCACGATATATCGGCCCGATTCATCTCGTGTATGAGTTGTTTTGAATTTATGCTTGCACAATGATTCTTCTGGAGTTAAGGATGACGCTTGTGATAATGAGTCCAGTTCCCAAAACTGCTTAACTAATGAATTTAATTCATTGTCAACTTGCAATGATGTATTTAATAATGAATAGGAGGCTAGTTGTGATTTGCCAAGCAGTAGCCAGCCAAAGACGGAATTAAATGCGGTAAGTTGATTAGGACCACCTTTAATTGTTTTATTTAGTAACGATTCGGTAAATACATCCGCAGCGAATAAAATATCAATCGGACCAGGGATATCGAATCCTAGATCTGCCAAAGGTAGTAATTCGATATGTGACCACTCGGTTGTTTTTAATTTAGCGGTTGGTTGGTCCCCACAAATTGAATCAATGACATTCATATCTAAGTTGAATATAATTTTATCATGATGACCGATCTGACAACGAACATGCCCTACGATTGAAGTCTGTGTTTCACCTATACCGCTTATGTGAGAAGAGGATGGAGATATTTGTAGTTGCAAACGATTTACTGCTGCTGTGGTTATACAGTTATTTTAACTTCCACTGTCAAAGAAGGCTCGAAACGATTGCATACATCCGGACGCATCCTTGACCTGCACAATCGCAGTTGCAAGTAAAACTGCAGTATTAGATTTAGAGTTGGACACCAACGAGGACGTATTACTATTTTCGATAGCTTTCTCAAGGTGGAGTAGGCTGTGATGCTTACGTTTGCAAACACGGCCCAAAAAAATCGAATTGCAGTTTTTTAATTGATGAGACGACTTAAGACAGTTGTAACACCATTTCTTCTCGGTGGTTATTTTGATACGTTCTTCTACGGGTTTTTTAAGAAATTCAGAACAAGATAAGATCGTATGCGCCTGCGCGCAAAAAGGACACTTATTCGATACGGCAACATTTTTACTATTTTGTTGTACATCAGCCGAAGCTATCAAGGTATTCGTTTTGTTGAAAGGTTTTTGAAAAGGTGTCGATGATGTAGGCTTGATGACCTGTTTACTCAGTTTATTTTCAGTAAAATGTGTATCGCGCAACAAAGCCTCACATTTAGTTCGAAGAAAACCAATTAATTGTTTATATGTTGGGAGGTCAACATCTAAATATTTTTCCTCAAAACTACGACGTAAGGTTGAATCAAGTTTCGATGGTATGTGATAAACCAAAATAAAATCCCAATGTTGAATAGGTAACTCAGCAGCTTTTAAAATAGTTAAATTTTCTTCAAATAAATCAAGCGGTTTCCTAAATTCAATTCCGTTAGTACATTTAAACTCAATAGCTAAAAGATCCTTCCAACATGTAAATGTTAAGGCGCGTTTACACTTATACCGAGCGATGAGCGCTTGATACGCATGCTCGTAATGTTCGTGTGGGAGAGGGAACGCCTTGACAACGAACAACGCTTCACCGCTCAATGATGAAGTCAAATAATGAAACTTTTCGATATCGCTTAAGGAAGGACAATTGTGAATCAATTCATTAAAAGTATCAAAAATACTCCCGTTCCGGCCACCGTTTTATGTCACCGGAAAAATGAGGAAGTACGATTTTTGAAGTAGTCTTTTGTAAGCGATTATGAGCAATAGTTCGTTTTCTACGCAACAAAGGTAAATCTTTTGTTGTATAGTCAACATCGATAGATTTCGGTTTACCTTTTTTAAACGCACTCATTTTACGTGTAGAATGTTTACTTAATAAATACGACATATTGATAGTTCGATAAAATAACAATTATGTAGGTAGATATAAAAATAATTACTAAAAAAATATAATTTTTAATAGATAATACAATTTTTATTTCGTTTTAATTAGTAAGTTGGAAAAAATTACTACTAACATATATTGACTCAAATACAAGGTGGAATACTAAAACGTTAACACATACAGCGAGCGGCGCGAGTTCGTTTTCGAATTGTATGAAAATCGAACAAATTATGTTGCAATCTGTGTCGCCGCGTGTACTCCTTTGTTTAAATGTTACGTACTAGTTTAAATGTTATTTAGATGAATTCGCTGTGATATTCAAAAAGAAATAATAATTATTTGATGTATAATGATGCAAATTAAAGGAACTATTATGGATTCAGAGTAAAATGTAAGCCGATAAGAAATTAAGCACCGATATTTTGTGATTGCATAACTTTGTTCCTACGATTTTACACTGAATATTTCCCTTATTTACGATATGAAATTGAAGAAACGCCCTTTTGATAGTGACAATTATTAGAATTACTTGATACTAGGCACGAAAATGGACAACCTGGCGATGACGGAGTAACCAAAACTGCGATGTTAAATTATGTTTCAGGTTAGATTATTACGATTATCGATACGATTTTACCAGAAAATACCATATATACCCAGCTCGAATTGTGAAATAGGCCGGATCCCGGGATTTGGCACCAATTATATGTATGGAAATTGCACCTGAGCGGTGGAGGAGTCACATACATAGTGTTAACGATGTTCACGACAAGCAGCACAAACGAAGTACAATGTATAACGTACCTGGGTCTGCAACTGCACGATGATCCAGCTTTCCTCGTGGGCAGCAATTCTAATAATCTTGAAGCAAGTTGGTGAACTATAAGCGATTAACGGTTCTTAGCGAATTTTTAAAAAGCAATGGTTTTACGAGCAAAGAGAATCTGTCGAGCGTGTTTGACCGCCGGTGGCTGTCACCACAGAGTATAGTAATACTTATAGAAAGCTGTCACCGATTCATGCACTGCTCCACAGATAATAAATACGTCATACATGACAGTTGTGATCTTAAACTGCTACGTTCGTATGTACGTACTTGTGTAAATATCGTTCCTACTATATAGCAATTTATTTTGGTAACGGAACAATAGTCTTGCCCTAAATATTGTTTACAAAGGAAAAAAAAAACAATTTTTCTATTACACGTAACGTAAAAAGTAACAATTCCTCGATTATCAATTTTTAAAAGAATATGTTCAATAACTCAATTATCAATTTTTAAAAGTACGTGTTCAATGAATATACTAAAGCAAAGTATACAAAAACAAATTTCTTTTCTATTTTAAAACCCTTTGAAAAATAAAAATAAACAATCTGACTGATGTTTAAATAATTTTAATTTCATGTTAAAGGGGTTTTGTTTTTAATTTAGGGACTTCTGTTAAAAGATTTAGGGAAGTTTGTTCAAGAGTTGGGAGCACTGACAAGAATTTCTGACTTTCTGAGTGGCCGTCTATTTAAATTTAACATCCCTACGTAATGTCATTTTGACACCCACTCGTCAAGTGATAATGGAAATTGGTAAAATTATACCTGAGTGTATCAGTAATTTTTATTTGTAATTGAAATATTCAATTAAACAATTTAATTTATACTATAGTAACTCTATAATAGTAGATTACAATATTGTTAAGATTTTAAATACGTAAAAATCTGCAAAATGAATTCTGATAATTTAGCGAAACAGGTGCATCTGCATTTTTTTATAAACAAATACCATTCAACATCACTATTTATTTATTAACTTACCTATTTTAAATAACATTGTTTTACTGTAGATTGAAGAAGTAGAAGCACTTAGCTCGATTTATGATAACGATTGGATGACTGAAAGCGAAGAGTCGAGATCGTATAGTATAAAAATAAAAGAAAATAAAAATGAAGTAATTCTATACGTTACCATGTGTGAAGGTTATCCTAGTAAAAACCCACCGAAGTATGAAATATCAGCTCCTTGGATGGACAGGAAGGCGAAAGAGGATCTTCATTATTGTTTAAATGAAATTTACTTGTAAGTATATTTTATCAAAAAAATTTGTATACATTTAGTTATCAATTCAATTTTTTATACTTCAAAGGGATTTTATCATAAGTTAAAGAAAAAAATACAAGGTTTTTAGATAAATTTCGTGGTATTTTACTGTTTTAGACCCTTCCCTTCCTCATTGCCATGGCAAATAGAAAATCACAATAGTTCCCACCATAAGTGATTTTTGTGATGAGTTTGAGATAGAAATGTGTACAAATAAATGTATGTATTTGTATATGCATACATGCACCTGCATGTATTCTTAGCTCTAGTGTTTGATTTCGTGTAATGTTTGTGAAGTAGTTTTTTGGTATGCACTACTTTCTTTAATAACGGATATACCGCTACTAATCACATTTCCACTCCATATTAAACTCAGGGCATATTACATAAAACATATTAAACTATCCCTATTGAGACTATAAAAGTAAAAAGAGAAATGAATACAGTTTGAATCATTTTTTTTTTAATTTTTGGAAAAACTTTTAAATGTCATAAAAAGCAAAAGTCAAATTTACTTAAGACTAAAATCTCTTATCAACTTATAACAAAAAAAAGTTTAATTCTTTTTAAAACTGTAAAAATTTAATTTCAGAGAAAATGTTGGAGAAACGGTAATATTCCAGTGGGTTGAGAAAATAAGGGAAGTTTTGCAAATGATAAACGCAAAAGAACCAGCCAAGAAGGAAGAGAAAAATTTGTGTATAGAAAAAACATTAGATTTGTCACAGGTACCTAATATGACTAATACTTAGATTACAAGATATTGTTATTTTTTTTGTTGTTGTGCATGTGATTGAGTGTGTATATACATTAAAAAATCAAGCTATGAAATACTTAATATTAAACTTAATTTAATTTGTACTGTGTGGCTACGGTAGTAAAGAATTTAGCCATCCCCTCTCTTCCCGTGGGTGTCGTAAGAGGCGACTAAGGGATAACACAGTTCCGCTGCCACCTTGGAACTTAAAGAGCCGATCGGTGGCGGGATAACCATCCAACTGCTGGCTTTGAAATACACAGGCCGAAGACAGGCAGCAGCGTCTTTGGTGCGACAAAGCCAGCCCTGCGGTCACCAACTCGCCTGCCTAGCGTGGTGACTATGGGCAAAACACATGAGTTCGCGCTATTTTTTGGCGTGAACTTGTGGAGGCCTATGTCTAGCAGTGGACTGTATAGGCTGTAATGTAAACTTAATTTAGGCTAAATGCAAAAAAAAACGATGCATAGGCGCAACAATCTAGACTAGCCCGTTGGTGCAGTTTGTAGTGACCCAGCTTTCTGCTCCGAGGGTTGTGGGTTCGATTCCCACCCCGAGTCTGGGTGTAATATAAATATAAATATTTATTCATATATGTATTATTTATCAGTATATTTATTGAAAAAAAAAATGTAGCCATACCAGTGGGCTGTTACCTATAACACAAGCATTAAGTTGATTTCTTTAGGAACAAATGACCGTGTGTGTATTGTGTAGATATTTATTTATTATTATTTATTTAATCATAGGACTGGTTTATGGCTGTTGCGCTGGCGGTTGCGGGTTCGATCCACTCACATGACAAACATTTGTACTGGCCATGCAGATGTTTGCCGTGGTCTGAGTATTTGTGTAGTCCTTGTGAGTCTCCCTACCGTGCCTTGCAGAGCATGTTAAGCCATCCGTCCTGGTTGTTATAATGTACACCTGATAACGATTGTTATTATATATGTATGTGGATTAAACTCTGATTCTTCTCCTACATGGGGAAAGAGGCCTGTGCCCAGCAGTGTGATATTAAAGGCTGATGTGAGTGAGCAAAAGAAAAATTGCAAAACTTTCAGTCAAAAATAAATTAAGACATTGTATTAAAAAATCATGTCAGCATCAGACCAAGTCCTAGTTTTATTAGGCAGTCACGGGACTCTCAATCTATAGTCTTAAGTAATAAATCACCTTTAGGAAAAGTGTAATGCATGATGTTAAGCGAAAGGCATGGGCATTTTAGAGCCTGTGGATGTTAATTTGAAATTTTAAAAAAACATTACAAAATAACCTAATGCTCAAATCCATTTATAATAGTAAATAATAAACCCATCACATTTAATCTCGTCTTGGATGTACTTGTGTCTGGGGTCTGCAAACATACACTATAGTTAAATACAAACGCCCAGACAATGGTAAACATCTTTTTTGGCCTAATCAAATGTAGGTATACTATGTGTGGTGATAGGTAAGGTTGTTAATTTAAGGTTCGCAATGTGTTTGCAATTCTCCTAGTGTTGTAGGCGTATAGTATTGGCTTACAGTATCCGCTTACCATCAGGCAGACTGTATACTTCTTTGGCACCTTCTTGAAATTAAAAAAAAAAATTGTTATCCTCCTTTGCCACATTAGTGTTTACATTAAATGATTCTTATAGTGTATACTGGTTCTAAATACTTTACATGCAGAAATTGTTAAACTTCCAAATTCAGACAATAGCTTCATCTACCTATATCTTATCAATCTTAGTACCTGGGTGACCGAGCTTAGGTCGGTATTTCTAGTAAATCGTGTTTTTTGGAAATCATATTTAAATACGAATTACATATTGAGAAAATGTGAATAATATTTTACGATTTTACCGACATAATAATAAAAGATATGAAACCAAAAATATCATAATAAGTATAGAAAAGGTACTTACATTTATAAAATTACTCATTTTTATTTTCAGTTAGAAATAAATTGTCCAAAAATCACACATGGAGAGGTTATCATAGACAGGAAGAGTTCATTCCAGGGTCACGCTGCCGAAGTTCACAGCATAAATGATGTTAAGTAGGTAGTTGTTTATGATTATTAGATTTATTGAGGTGGTGCACAGCAAGATATATATCCTGTTGAAAATCTAGAGTAGCTTGACTGGGGAAGTACCTCGACCTTATAGAAGATCACAGCTAAATAACACTATGGGGATTAGGGGTAGGGTCAACAACACGCTTGCGAAGCTTCTGGTATTGTAGGTGTCTATGGGTTACCATGACAGTCTACCATCTGGTGGCCCGTATGCTTGTTTGCCGACCTATTCGTTTATAAAATTACATGTTTATTTAACTTTCGTTTTTATATAAAAGTAAAGCATTTAAAAATGCGATGTTGTCTTCATAAAATTAATCTAATTTCTTTTTATTTTCAGTGCCGTGTTAGCTAAATTGAAACAAAATAAAAAAATCTTTAATGCAACACACAATATGTACGCGTACAGGATAGAAAGGAAAACGGATAAAGGCACAACTATGTTGCAAGACTGTGATGACGATGGAGAGAGCCATGCAGGTGGAAGAATGCTACATTTATTATTTTTTATTTATTTATTTATTTATTCTTTATTGTACACCACACAGAGTAATTTCATACAGAATTGTAAAGAAAAAAAAAAGTATAATGCACAATGAGGCGGCCTTATCGCTCGATAGCGATTTCTTCCAGGCAACCTTAGGGTTAGGATTAGAGGAAAAAAAAAAAAAAGAAATAAGTAGGTGGTGTATAATAAACGTACATCAAACAAAATAAGATACAACTAATACAAATAAAATATATATGATAAACTATTCAATATTCCTATAGGTATAAATATACACGTACATAACAATAAAATATAAGTACACGCTAAATAATACACACATACATATATACATACATACAAACATTTATACATATATATAATTAAGTCCTATTAAGAGACAGATAATGGTCTTTTACGAGTTTTTTAAATGAACCAATGCTTTGAGCTTTGCGAATATGTAAGGGTAAAGTATTCCACAAAATAATAGCCTGAACAGCAAATGAACCTCGATAATATTTGGTCTTATGTACAGGCATTCTAAGCGTAAGATTTCCAGACGAACGAAGTACTTTACTGTGATCTCCAACGAATTCAAATTTGTTCTTCAAGTATAAAGGACTAGTTGGTTTAAATAGTACACAATACAGAAGTGAGAGAATGTGTAAATTTCGGCGAAGACGGATAGGAAGCCACTTAAGCTTAGAGCGAAAGTCAGAAATGTGATCGAATTTGCGCAATCCAAATATGAATCGGATTGCAACATTTTGAAGCCTCTCAAGTTTATTAAGTTGATCTTCAGTTAGGTTGGTATAGCTTGCGTCAGCATAGTCAAGAACAGGCAGTAGTAAAGATTGTGCTAACATAGTTTTAGTAGGAATGGGAAGAAATGACTGCAAACGTCTCAACGAGCTTATGGCCGCGAATGTCTTTTTACTCAGTTCTTTTATATGATTGCTCCATGATAAGGTTGGGTCTAAGTAAATGCCTAAATCCTTTACAGAGGTGCAGTAAGGTATTACAGAAGAATTATATGTTACAGAAGGAAGGCTACCCCAATCAACTCTCGACATGATATTGGGACTCCCAATGACAATGACTTGTGACTTGCTAGGATTAACTTTGAGTCCATATGATTTACTCCATTGGTATATAGTTGCCAAGTCATTGTTAGTGGCAACCACAGCAGAGGATAGGTTATCGAGACTTGACTGAGTATAAATTTGCAAATCGTCAGCATACATGTGGTAGAGAGAAGTAATTTTTTGGGATATGGAGTTTATGAAGATGGAGAACAGTAATGGAGACAACACACCACCCTGGGGAACGCCAGCTCGGACTTCACACCAAGAAGATAACGAATCTTCAATTTTTATTCTCTGCCGGCGCCCACCGAGGTAACTCTGAAACCAACTCATTACGGATGGAGATATGTTAAATGTACGTAAAAGTTTTAGCAATATTTCATGATCGACAACATTAAAAGCATTGCTGAAGTCGAGCAGAGTAAGAACTGTCAGTTGTTTGTTGTCCATACCCCAGCGAATGTCATCAGTAACCTTGACCAGTGCAGTGACCGTACTATGACCAGGACGGAAACCGGATTGAAAGGGATTTAAAAGGGAATGTTTAATAAGGTAGGAGTTTATTTGATTATAGACTAATTTTTCAAGGACTTTAGAAAGAAATGGGAGTATAGATATAGGTCGAAAGTCAGAGAAATTCGAAGGATTTGATTTTTTAGGAATAGGAGTAACTTGTGCACTCTTCCAAGCATTAGGAAATTGACCAGAAGAAATGGATTCGTTGAGGATATGAGTTAAGATAGGCAGAAGGATATCAAGGATAGGTAAGATCATATTACGGCTAGTGCCATCGGTACCAACGGCATTCGATGAGATTGAATAAATGTACTTTTTAACATCACATTCCGCAAATGAAGAGAAATTAAACGGTTGAAAATTAGGAGTTGGAATTGACGAAAGAGAAGTTAGAGTGAGTTTTTTCTCACTATCTTCCATTAGACTAGAAGATGAAAAGTGCTTATTTAAAAGTTCAATATCAATTTTACTAGAAGATGTATTATTAGGGGGTTTGCCAACTCCAAGTGTTTGTAGAAATTTCCAAACCTTAGCTGAGTCGCCGTTTTCGACAGATGAGTGAATATGGCGTCGTTGTGCATCTCTAACCAATGTATTGCAGCGATTCCGCAATCCATAATACCTCTCCCTGTTAGCCTCCGTGTTAGTAGACTTAAAGTTACGTTTGGCTCGGTGTTTTTTTTCTATTAATAGCTTCAGGTCCTCAGTCAACCATGGAGCAGGCAAGTGCTTTAATTTAATTGGTTTGACAGGTGCATGGGTGTCGTATAGCCTTGTTATCAAGGAGTTAAACATTTCAACCTTATCATCAATTGAGGAGAGTTCGGTTATAGCTGACCACTCAGTAGACTGTGCGTCCTCGCGAAGACGGTCCAGATTCATACCTTTAAAACTACGCTGCATAACAGTCCTTGATTTGGCTTTAGGAGGACGAAGCTTGTAAGAGAGATAGATCAGGTCGTGATTAGAAAATGCCTCGGCAGCACACTGGCCATGTTTTACAACAGACGAAGGAGTAGTTACCATCATAAGATCGAGAAGGGATGGAATGCAGCCAGGTAAGTTATGTGTAGCAGCTAAGGGTAAGATGTGCAAATTAAAAGCTTCGATCATTGACATTAACCTCTTACAGCGAGCATTCTTTTTTAACAAACATGTGTTGAAGTCACCCATTATAATACTGTGATTGTAAATTGGAATGAACTTATCTAAAAGGCATTCAAAGGAAGAAAAATAGTCGATGTGGAGAGAAGGGCTATAGAAAACGCCTAAAAAAATTTTGGTGTTAGATAATGTGACCTCAATTAAAAGATATTCAATCGTATCCACAGGAGTTGGCTGCGGTGAGGCGCTAAGTATGGCGAAAGGAATGTATGATCTTAAGTAAATAGCAACTCCGCCGCCTACCCTGCCAACACGGTCATTACGTATAAGTTGAAATCCTGGTAATGAGTAAGAGGTCGATGGTAGGCAAGGTTTAAGCCACGATTCTGAGACCAGGATGGCATGTATATTACGGGATTCGAAGGACGCAAGCATATCTGGGTAATGTGCCGGAATACTTTGGGCATTTATGTGAACTATATTAAAGTTTTTCAGCGAGTCTGGGAAATAAGAATTTAAAGTAACATTTAGTGGAATGAAAGTTGTACTATGGAAACTGTCTTCGCTGGAATCACTTGACGAAAAAGACGCAAATTCATCGCTCGATGTATTGTTGTTGTTTAAAAATGACATGTTATACTATACTTAGAAATATTCAATAATAAAATGCTAGATTATGTAAATAAAAATAATATTAAAATGTATATATAAAAATTATAAAAATATTATATTCATAAAAATATTATATTAAAATAAAGCAATGTATTTCTAACCCGCCAGCAGCATTGAAAGTATTTGCTTGAAAATTTTACAACAAGAACAAATCAACATTTAACAAAAAATATATAAACAGGTACAGTAATTAGAACAAAAAACACAATCTATCAGAACCTCCATCACGGCAACTTACAAAAAAAAAAAATTATAATAACAAAAAAAAGAAAGAACAAACAAAATAAAAAAAAATGTTAAAACTTATCTCTAAAAAATATTATAATATAATAACAACAATTGTTAAATGTAAAAAAAAAAAAAAATGCGGTAGAAATTTAATTTAGTTGACTAGAAATGACATTAAAAATATTTAAATAAAAAGAGAAAAAATTAAAAACTATCTCTAAAAATAATAAAAAATAATAACAGTAAAATAACAACAATTATTAAATGTAAAAAGAAATAAAACAAATTAAAAAAAAATATCACCAAATATAAGTGCTTAAAAGTCTTTTAATAAAAGTAAAATTAAAATTAAAACATAAGTCTTAAAATTTATATCATAGACAAAAGAATCAAAGCAGCTTTATAACAACAGGTAAAAATTATTATTAATAAAACAAGATAACACTAAGAAACTCAAGAACTAAAATATTATAGTATAACACACTATCAAAATAATATCAACATGCAATATCAAAACGCTAAACGTCAAGTTTTAGTATTCAACAAATACCCGCCTATTGAAACCATTATTGCTTTGTTGAAAATCATCAGTGACAATATCCTATAGTGATAATATTTTTACGTTACATATTTAAAATTCAAAGCGCGGTAGTTATGTTACAAAAGTTTTAACTTTAAGTAATGTTATTTAAAGAGTAGGTAGTACAGAACCCGATTTAATTGCAATAATAAAAGTAAAGTTACCGTGAGGTAGGCTGATGTAAATAATAACGAATTGTTAAGTGCTTATATTTCCGTATGCAAAATTTATTACTTTTTAACGGTTCTTTTAGGTCTTAAGCTTGACGTCTTACTATCTTTCACGGTTTCGGCGACAATCGTGGCGGAAGACGGGGCCGGCGCATCCAAGGAATTTGAAATTGAATTTAACTCTGACATCGAAGTAATTCTGTGGCCAGTTCCATCATTTCCTACCACAAAAATAGAACCTTCTCTCGTCCAAGATTTAGTTATACCAAAGCGTCGACGAGCACTAAGGAATATTTCATGACGGCTTTTGGTCAAGAACTCCGACAGAGTGATTCCTGTGCCCTTTAGTTCTTTTTTAGAGTACCATATTTTATTTCTGAGCGAGATATCACGGAACTTAACCACGATAGCACGAGGCTTATCTCCATCATAACGTCCCAAACGAAAAGAGCGAGAGATTGAATCCGTAGTTACCTCAGGAGTGTTAAGTTTGTCGGCCAGTAGACCGGAGACAAGATCTGATGTATTTTCTTTTTTGGTTTCAGGAACACCATGCACTAGTATCATTTTCCTTCGTGAACGCATCTCAGTTTCGTCATATTGCCTTGATAACAGTTCCACTTGAAGTTTCAAATTTTGCAACGAACTTAATACGAATAGCCGGAAGGAATTAAACTGAGAAGTAATATTTGACGTAGGACTGGTAGCAGGAGTAGAGGTCTTAATTTCTTTTTGAATTTCTTCCAGTCTTGCATTAAATTGTTCTGAGAGTTCAGCCAAACTGTTTTTTATTGATTCCATAGTAGACACGTTTATATATACTTTGAATACTGTTCCAGTGTACAAAATTATTTAGGATTTTATTAGGAAATATAGCTGGCAGACTTAGGGATGTCACAAGTGCATTACTTAGTTTACAATAATTATTATTTATTTTTATACACGTAAAAGATAACGGAGCGAAAATTTCGTGACTTATTTCTCACACCGCCTACCCGCGAATCTATTACAGATATTAGAACAAAAAAATACTTTAGTGGTTGTCTCTAGGTGGTAAGTGAAGCCTTAATCTGAGTATTTTATTGCTTACAAATAAATAGGTATAATTCATACTTTTACAATTAAGGTGGTACAATAAAAAGTATTTCAAATTAAAGTGCACCTGTTATCTGAACTAGTTAAGTAACTGTCTCAGAATAATGGGTTTCTCCCTCTAGGAATCTATATTTGATTACAAATTAGACGGAGAGTGTAATACAGGGCAAACAATTGTTAACAAAATCAAATATTCTTGTGTATGTGTGTGTTTGGAGAATGCGTGTATGTGTCCATCTGTAACAGTCATATAAAATTAATTTATATCTGGCTTAAGCAACATTTCAGTTGAAGCCAAATAAAAACTTTATTTTTATATTGTCCTTTAGTAAGTGAATATATTTTTAATAACCTATTCATAGAGTCATATATTCTCGAGTCATTTATATAAAAGTGCTTATGCACCAGTTTAGTTGTACTTCTCGACAGCACAAACCAGATCAGTAGTGCTATTCTGTAAGAACATTTTCGTGTCTCGACAGCGCAATCCGCGGTGAGATATCAAATTCGTATTCATTAAAACTCGACAGTCCCGTAGCGCCACACTTGTGAGTGCGGTGACGAGTCAAACCCTGTTGTGTGAGAATGTTGACATTTAATAGTATGAATTCGGTATTCTGTAAGGGGATTTACCGCTTCATACATCACAATTCGAGACTTGATTCGACACTTGACTTCATGCACATATTCTAAAATAAAGTCATAAGAAAAGAATATAGATAAAATAAACACAGCTCTAAATTGCCGCTCTTCGATTCGACACTCACTTCACATCGCTTGTGCGTACGGAATGTTTACAGAATTCCAAACCAAGGTCAAGTGGATTCGCTTTCGAAGTGAGCGCTGTCACTCAGGTGAAGCTCGATATCGAAATGGTTATTTACGGAATAGCCCTGCTGTTCTCCTTTTTGTTAGGTTCCTGTTGTAGCCTATTATGCATTGCTTATGAAGTACAGTTGTCTGAATAAACTTCACACTCCTCGTACAAGTCAAGTACTAGCTGACCTGACGACATTCGTACCGACTTTTTTTCTCTTAAATATAATAATTACATATATCAAAACAAAATATAACCTATCTTTCAAGTTGGATCAAACTGCACATGGTGTGAATTTGATTAAAATCGGTTAAGTAGTTTAGGAATCCAACGTGAACAAACACATAACCTGACACGTAATTTATATATATTAAGATATATGAAACTGTGGAAGGAGACTTGATATGTGAGGAACCAAAGACCTATAAACACATAGACTATTTTCTATTATTAGTATATTTCTACACTTTCATTCCCATTTGGTAATGTGTATGCCAACTCTTAGTCCATCATTGAGACGTACCTTGCATTTTCATAGAACATGGCCTTTTTCAATGTTTATATAAACTAATAACTATAGTAATAAATACAAATTTCCATCTTTTTTTAAAAGAAGATTGATAATATAATCATTAGAATTGTTGTAGTTTTTGTCTAATTTTCTATTATTTCTTTTTTTTTTAGGTACGGTGGCATACAATTAGGACCCGACAGATTTCGTCATATAAACAATGCAACACGGCAAGTCATACAACAAGCTGGGTTATTAAAAAAATGACAAATGTGATAATTATTATTATTAATTGCTTAGGTAATATAATATAATATATTTGATATTATTTTTGTAAATAGTAATGTTTCTTTTTTTTTAATTAAATGATGTGATAAATCTCGAAGAATGGTCAAACTGAGTTTGATTTTTTTCCTTTGTAGTATGTATTGCGTATAATTGTATTAATATGACTGCAAATAAATAATCCTTTATCATAAAATACAATAAGGTATTTTATAGAAATGTTTTTGTTAATTTTATCCCTATGTAGGTAACACTGATTTGCATTTTTTTTTACATAATAGGTCAGCAAACAAAGGTAGGGCTCACCTGATGGTAAATGATTAGCGTAGCTTATAGACGCAAAACTAGAAGCATCGCAAGCGCGGTGCCAACCCTATTCCTAATTCCGCCCTACCTTACCTACCAAACAGAACACAAAACTGCTTGAAAATAATGTTATTTAGCTGTGATCTTCTGTAAGGTAGAGGTACTACCCCTGCTGTGGTCCTACCTGTTCAGAGGATTAATCCTAGAATATTTTTTCGTCAATTTAGTACCTATTCACGGCACCGGATAGAAACATTTTTAACGTTGCACGTGACTATGTTTTTAATTATTCGATAATATTTCTATTGAGTATTTTTGTTTTAACTTTATTAATATGTAATAGTTTTTGTTACGTTTGGACGTTTTTATGGTTTTGTTTTAAGTAAACAAAGTTATGCAAAAGACAATTCATAGTGAAGCAACTCAAGGATTATTATAGTGAAGGTATTGATTTTCTTTGGAAATGAGATAGAAAATAAACGTTCAATAAATCCTGTGGACCAACCTATAAAGACTTAATAACAGCTGGGGTTCCCAAAACGACATGAAAATTAAAAGCGAAGCCAAGACAGTAGCATAAACTGTTTCGTCTGTCCCTAGGGACTTTGGATTCAGGTCCAGAATCAAGACCAAAATCAAAATTGTCAACGCCAGACAAAAATCAGCCTAGCAGCGGCTAGTGCTTAAAAAATGGAACTTGACAACTTCGACATATGCGCATTCGATGTATGCACAGTTAGAAAAGAAATGCCGACCACCGAGACTGATACTGATCAACTGCCTTGGTTATAATTTAAAAAAAAAATGTAAGAATTTTTCGTCGTGCTTGGCGGACTCACAGGTAGCAAAAGGATAAAAGGAAACAATAAAATCAGAGCAGATAAGAAACCAGTTACCTAACTTCACATTATACCGTAGTAAAAGCTGGCTCTGAAATAATAATATCATGTTCTACGACAAAATGACAAAACCAGAATCAAAATTTAGTTATTATCCAAAAAATTACCTACATTTTGGAGAAATTATCCAGAGAGACCGACCATGATCCTCTGCCACCCTACCATTGTGAAATTTATTGAAGCAACGAGTGGCAGACAAAAACATAAGTCAGTCGGAAAGTGAAATAGAAAATCTGACAAGGATGCCTATAAAGTTTATTACAGTTTCTAACTAGTAGAAAAAAAGATTAACCATGTTTAAGGATCGGAAAAGAGTATTGGGTGAAGAACCATTACAAGAAATTGAGCAAAAAGAATTAATAATTTCTCTTGGAGGTTAAGAAACGGCGTGACGAAAGTAGTATTAATCGTTTTAAAGTAAAACTTCTTTACAAAAACTTGACTTGGGAAGTAAGCTGGTGAATGCGTGACGAGAGTGTGTGATCGGGCGAGGCGAACAGAAGGTGAGAGGGAGATATATAAGTTAGTGAAGATAGAAAGTTTTACCTCAGTCGTGTGATCTAAAGCACACTCGTTTTTTTTTGTATTTTGTTACTTTATATTTTTCTATTTCAACTAACCAGATAATTTGTTTATTACACTTTTTTATTTTATTAACAGACTTCCAAAAAAGGAGGAGGTTCTCAATTCGACTGTATTTTTTTTAATGTATGTTATATCAGAACCTTTGACCGTGTGGACCGATTTCGAAAATTTTTTTTAATCGTAAAGTGGTGTGTGTCAATTGGTCCCATTAAATTTATTTGAGATCTAACAACTACTTTTCGAGTTATATCTATTAATACCTTTTTACTTGACGCTTTTTTCGTCAACCTACGTTGTATTATACCGCATAACTTTCTACTGGATGTACCGATTTTGATAATTCTTTTTTTGTTGGAAAGGAGATATCCCTAGTTTAGTACCATGATAAGGAAACCAGGATCTGATGATGGGATCTCAGAGAAATCGAGGGAAACTCTTGAAAATCCGCAATAACTTTTTACTGGGTGTACGTTGTGGTGGGTTTTTATTGGGTGTTAATAATTTTTAATTTAATCGAAAGCTGATGTTTGTCATGTGGTCATATATAAATTTTATTGAGATCTGATAACTACTTTTTGAGTAATCTTTGATAACGCGTAGTTACTTGACTATTTTTTCGTCGATCTACGTTGTATTACTCGTCGATGTAACTGAAGTCGGTTTTTTTTTTCGTTTGCGAGCAAACACAATTATTTATTTACACTTTGGCACACCAATACAACAATATTAAAAATGATTTATAAAAATAGAATTTGCATCAGTTGCAACAGGCGGCCTTATCGCCAATACAGCGATCTCTTCCAGGCAACCTTTGCACTTGAATTTTTTTTTTTTTATATATAAAAACTAGCGACCCGTCCCGGCTTCGCACGGTTGCAAAAACTACCAGTATTCCTCTACTATATTATGCATGTATTATACATATAAACTTTTCTTTTCAATCACTATCTATTAAAAAAAAAGCATCAAAATCTGTTGCGTAGTTTTAAAGATTTAAGCATACATAGGGACAGAGAAAGCGACTTTGTTTTATACTATGTAGTGAAATAAAAATATAATAATTCATCAGTCATATAAATAATGATTAAGAATTATTATTTTTTTCAAACAGTACCGTTTAGTAGAGTAGAGTTAAAATATATAAAACGCGATGTTAAGTATCACATGTAAATAAACTGTTGGAATACTTTGTTCATTATTTATAATAAAATAAAACAATTTTAAAATGGTACATGATCACATTTTTAGATGCGTTTATTGTTCCTAAGGTACCTTGTAATAGAATATATAAAGCTTTAAAATATAACATGATGATCATATTAAAATTCTTGTTATTTTCTATTTTTTGGTGTTATTTTCTGCAGTTTTAACCGTGATGCACTTTTTATCCAGAAACCTTAAAAGATCCTGAAACAATTTTTTTCCAATTTTTATATCATTCTTATAAATGGACACCTAAAAAGCAAAACTTAAGAGGACTTTACGTTTCTTATTACAAATGTGACGTAAATTTATTCAGAAGCATATTAAGATGTACGCTGCCTCCCTTCTTTCCTACTTATGGTAGTTACGATATAAATGCGTAACTAACCTTATCTGTCAGTCTAGTAAAATTTAATACAATGATAGGCTAAGCATTTGGAAATGCCACATGTTTCCTATTATCGTGGAAAAAGATCTAAATTTTGTATGGTACGGTTAAAATACGAGACAGTTTGTGTAGAAGTGTCTTGTCAAAGATAAACCATGAAACTTTGTATTAAAACTCTTGGTAAGATATATTTTACTTGTAAAATAAGAACCCAAACAAAAAAAATGTTATTTAAAGTAACTACTACATCCGAACTTGTCACGGAAAAAATATTTTAGATTTAGACTATAGATTAAAAATGGAACTTTCAAACATCGATATAGTTTTTTTTTTCAAATGTCGAAAGTGATATAAAATATATTTAAAAAAGAGATTTACCTTAGGGTTGTATTTATATCCGCACGCTACAAGATCCCTGTGTATCATATCAATGTTAACGGGTTCATACCGTAATATCGCTTCTCTTAATCCTTGCCGACAAGACATGTAATTGTGAAATACGATATGTAATGGGACTTTGCATGAATGTACCTGAAAATTCGATTCAATATAAATACTTATTTATTTATTTCACAGGACAGGAAAAGTTATAAAAGAAACAGGAATTAAATATAATTAAACCAAATATGATTATCCATCAGTTTAAAATTAAATTAACAAAAAAAAGTAAATAAAATAATGAATACCCTTCAAACAATTAACGGTATATTTGGAAGGTAATATAACATAATATATCAAATAAAATAATAGTAAATATTACATCCCAACTTAATATCCCACTTCCTATTAATTTTACTTCGCTTTTACACTTCTTTAAATATCCAAAGGTAGTCCTTACCCTTGCAAGATTTATTAACGCTAACAACATTAAAATTTAATGTATCTATATTCTATAACTACATAATGTCTGCGTGAATTTGAAGTTTATGTATATTATTATATTTTTATACTCCTTAGTTGTTCTAATACCACAAATATGTCCATTTTTTATATGTTTTTCCGCCTTATCTATGTATTTTCCGGATAACAAAACAATTCAAAATTAAAATTTCAAGTGCGTTTTTTATTTTTATAATAATTTATACTTGACACTGGCAGAATGTCGCTAATGGCAATCGTATGCCAAAAATAAAAGAAGAAGAAGAAGAAAAAGTAAATATTACATTATTATTTATTAAATAAAACAAATAAAATAATATTGACTAGCCCGTTGGCGCAGTTTGTAGTGACCCTGCTTTCTGCTCCGAGGGATGTGGGTTCGATTCCCACCCCGAGTCTGGGTGTAATATAAATATTTATTTATATATTTATATGTATTATTTATAAGTATGTTTATCGAAAAAAATATATGTAGCTATACCAGTCGGCTGTTACCTATAACACAAGCATTAAATTGCTTACTTTAGGAACAGACGACCGTGTGTGTATTGTGTAGATAAAAAAAAAAAAACAAAAAATAAATAAATATATATATATATATATATATAAGTTAATTTTTTGATTATGTTTGTTAAAAAACTGTAGTCTCATTTTATTTTGAAATATATTTTTGGAGCCATTAAAACTATCTACGAATTTAAATTTCAAATTATAGGTGAAAGGTAATAATGTAAGTACAGAAACTCAGTTCGGGACATAATAAGGGTTTGTCTTGTGTCTCGTAAAGGGTTGATCAGCAAAATGCGTTTAGCTAGCTCTGGACAGTTTCGGTGACCACGAATTATTATATCATGCAATAGGTACATGTCTAACACCTCTTTGCGTTCCATTAACGCCAGAAGGTTATAAGTGCGATAGATATCTATGTATTTATCACTTATGTCAGTTTTCCTACACTTGAATTTAAGGTGATGAACAAATTTCTTCTGTTTATACTTTCTTTATCTTACTTGATGATAAATTCAAACGATTTCACAATTATTAGATCTTGATTAAGATTTGATAAGATATACCAGCATTTCAGTTGTATAAAAGTAATAACTATATATTCAAACCTAATCCCTTACCAAACCAACCCCCAATTAAACCTAATCTCCTACTATACCTAATCCCCCGCTATACCTAATCCCCCACTATACCAAATCCCCCACTATACCTAATCCCCTACTATACCTAATCCCCTACTTATACCTAATCCCCTACTATACCTAATCTCCTATTAAACCTAATCTTCTGCTAACCCTAATCCCCTATTAAAGCTAACGAAATATCACAAGGGGGGTACTATATTGAGGAATCACGTGCACTTAACTTTCGTTAATGATGCGATTTCCAAAACGAAAAAACCAACAAATACTCTAAAACCTTGATGCTTGCTTAGAAATTTGTACCACAATGCCTAATTTTTCAAAATTTAATCAGATTATACCTGTATTTAAAGATAATATTCTGAACATTTCAATAAATATACTTTGCACAATAAAATACGCGTGATTTTAGGGTTTATTGGGGGGGGGGGGGGAGTCTAAAACATCACCAGCGGAGGGAGGGGGGGTTAAGGAAGCTCAAAAATTTGCTAAAAAACATCACATAATCAATAGACATAATTATGTAGAGACCTATAGATGGAATATTTAGTACCAACTCATATTATCATGTAAAAAAAAAATACCTTTGCTTTTTCTCTTGTCTGAAATACCCAATCATCTGGGTTACATTTGATTTCTTTGATGTCAGGAGTTATTTTTGTTTCCACATACACTGAATTCTCTACATTTGATTTAACTAGTTTTGGTTCCCTTTTACTAGGTGACTTTTGAGATTTTATTGGCGATCTTTGGGATTTCTTTGGCGATTTTCTAGGAGATATTACGGATTTTTGTGGTGAAATAGATCGTGGATGTTCACTGTTACATTTCTGCCTCTTAGATGGAGATGAGCATTCTTCTGGATCACACAATGCTACAAGTGGATGGGTTTGCTCATAGAGATGTTTTAGCAGTTGTATAGCTGTAAATTTTTTATATTTTTTTTAAAAACAGAGATAATTTTAAGAAATAAAAATATTTCATTATCTAGACACAAAATGACGACTTTTAATATTTTTGACTGGTAACTAAATTAATCCATAACTTCTGAACAACTGCACCAAATTTCGGTAACTTTTATTGCATTTGTTATGATCATTTAAGGCAAAATCATCGGCGAAAAGCTGATGGAGCCATAGTTTTTAAAGAAGAAGAAGAAGATCATTTAAGGACATCGATATGTTTACGACAAAAAAATTGCTATGGCAGTACATTTGCTGTATTAGTATTATATAAATGTTACTAAATTATATTAATTTACTCAAATTAAACATAATAATTATATGGAACATTACCTCTTTTTCTCTTAAATGGTTTTAGCCCATATTTTTCCAACTCTCTGTTTCTTTCGGGTGACGTCATTGCTTCATAATCCATCATTGGTGTTACATTTTGTGTTTTTATTATGTAATTACTATTTCTAGGTGTGTTCTGTACTTCTTTAATCACACATTTGGTTATAACGGGTGTAGAAGTATCAGATATTACTTTTTGCGAATTTAATACTGCCTTAGGTGTACAAATTTTATTTACACTAGTTGTAGGTATGTCACCATTGCTGAACAATCTATTTGAACTTTCGAAGTCAGATACATTATCCAATATTGAAACACCTCCAATTTCGAAATTGTGTCTCGATTGATGCATGGAATAGTTGAATTCTTTATCAGAAATCTCGAAACATTCGGACTCTTTACTGGAACTAGAATCTTCATTGTTTGAAGTTCCAATTTTACTACTACTATTTAATGTATTATTATTATTGGACTTAAGAGAAGTTTGAGGTGTGCATTTACTTCTTTTACTTACAACATCGTCAAACATTTCATCATAATCTACAGATATATTGTCTACTTTACCTAAATTATTTATATCGGGATATTTTGGTATACATATTTCCATAGCTTCATTGGATGAATCAGAGCTTTGAGTTAAATCAATCCCATCAGCCTCAGCTACATCACTTTTAGCATTATTGTTTTTTTCTAATCGTTTAAATGAGGTACATTCATTATCTTTCATTAGTATACATGAATCGTTATTCGGACTTTTAGCATGAGATGGGCTTTTATTATCACAATCAGTATTTTCCAATTCTACTTTGTCTTCTGAATTATTATTGGGTAAATTATTATTGCGAAAATAATATGAATCCTTATATAAATTTTCATTATAACTATAAAAGTCATGATTATAATCAAAATCATCTATTTTGTTATTCTTTTCCGATTTATTACAATCATTATATACAATATCTGAATCTTTTGGTGCATTTGGTAATTCTTTATTTATCACAGGACTGGATTTGTCTGATAAATCATCCTTTTTTGTGAGGCCATTTTCTGAGCCATTATCCGCATTCGAGGATTGAGTTATATCAATTTCTAAATTAGTATTATTTTCTTTACTCAAATTATTTTCATCAATATTACAACTGTTGTCAATATCCTTTGGTTCTAAACTATTATCTTCTGTATTTTTGCTAGAATTTGAAATTATTAAGTCTTTTTGGCTCATATAAATATCTTCTTTTGATATAGGATCTGATAATAATTCTGAATCTCCAACAATTATAACATCACCTACTAAATTATCAATATTTGAACTGGCTCTTTCTGTTAATGGAAAAATGCAAGAATTTGTCTGTGTTAAATCTATATGTAAATTTTCTGGTAGAAAGTTATTGGATAAATTTATTTTTGAATATGTAATTTGTGTTAGATCAATGTTTTCTATAACATTTTGTTTAGAACTGGAAGGAAGGCATTCCATTTTTTCTACTTTAGCATTATCATCATTTTTAATTTCTGGGTTGATTCGGGATGTTAATAGTTTTTTATTTGATACTTTATCAGAAACAATTTCCACACAATCACTATTTATAATCATTTCATCTAATAAGTCTTTTCTTTCTATTGCAGCAATGTTAGCATCAAATACATTAACATCAAATTTAGATTGAGTTACATCTATTTTAAAATTTTCTGTTTCAATATTATTCTCATTTTTTTCATTTTGTGTAATAAAATCTTGTGTAAGATCAATATCTACACAGTTTTGTTTGATACTAGTTGAGACACATTCTGTAATCTCCATTACATTTGATTTTCTATTTGTAATATTTACTTTTTTTTGAGAAAGTTTGATTTTAAGTGTTTTATCACTTTCAGGAGCACTAGACACACATTCTGTTAAATCCATACAATCTGTGACATTATTCTTACTTTGAGTTACATTGTCTTCTACGGTTTGGATAGCATTGTGTGTATCATCTGATGTTAAGGAAAAATCATCATCAAATAAATCTGGTGATGCACTTCTTAGATTTTGTGTTATTGTTAACATGGTGTCAAGCTTTAAAGTACTTTTACTGTTTGTACACAAGTCACTTATTTCTTTATTTGTGGTTGCTATTGTACCATTATCATTTTTCTGTGATACTGATAACATAGTATCAAATTTTAAATTATTTTTACTATGTGAGTATAAGTTGTTCATTTCATTATTTGTGGACACTTTTATATCATTGTCCACACCCACATCAATGACCATATATTGGCTATTATTTTCACTACTTTTAAACATATTAGAATTGTTTACTATACACTTACTTTCTATAATACTTTGTGCTGCGTATATTGAACCACTTAATATGACATCTAATTCATCTTGTGTGCAATCAATGTTTTCAAAATTAATATTTTTTACCTCTCTCTTAGGGCTTGCAGGTCTGCCCGGTATATTTGACCAATCCTTTAACATACAATATTTACTTGTTGTTTTCTCAAACAAATCCTTCACATAAAATACGTCGTCAATTTTCATACATTCATAGAGTATATTTGTCGCCTTGTAAAATACTTCTAGGTCATAATAATTTGACGTAATTTTATTCTTTAGAGGAGATTTACAAATATTCTTTGCTAAGACTTCTGCGTATCTCTCAGATATAATTTGTTTTTTCTCTTCATCAGAAACAAGTAGCAGTTTGTATTGTTTTTTAACTTTTTTTCGTTTATTGGAGTCTTTGGATACTTTTGTATTTGGAACTCTAAATCCGTACTCTTGTAATGTTATTCTTATCCTTGCAGTTTTCTCCTGAGAAGACAAAGGTTTTGATTCTTGCAAATTTTCATCAAATTTAGTTTCCGTTTCTTGAAGTGATTTTGACAATGTTATTGCCAATTGCAGTTCTTCAGGGTCAATATCAAGACCATTCTTTTTACAAACTTGGTCAAACGCTTTTGAATATGAAACGATTTCACTGTTTTTATTTTTTATCAATGTCCTAATATCTTTTTGATTTTTAATTTTCTTTATGGGTTTCTTTGCTCTACTTACTTTTGGTTTTTGCACTTTTTTAGGGCCAGTGGTATAAATTTTTTTCGTATGAAATTCAGATGAGCTATCATCCATTACAGTATCCTTGGAAAAATAGGTGCTTATAACAGAGCATGGAGTGAGGCATTCACTGGCAATTAAAAACACTTATTTTATTAACTAAATAATTTATTTACATTACAATATTTTACAACTGACTAACCCACCTAATACTCTTCTCTACATTCATGTTATTTATCAGGCAAATCAGTCCTTGCTTCCTCTTTTAACAATTTTCTGATCGTGTCACCAGATCTATTAGGTAAACCACTAGCGATCATAAGTTTTCTTTCTACTTCTTCTATTGGATCTCTATATATAGGATCGATTGTTTTTCTAATCTTACCCGTGACACTCGAGTATCTGAAAAAGTAGCAATTTCATAACTATTCCTAATTGTAAACAAACAGTTTATAACAATATTTTCGTTAATCTCACTAAGTCACTCACTGGTAAAATGCACCGATCAAAAGTCCAGCACTTAAAACACATCCGCTAACAATATTTATCGCTTTAGCAGCAGGCGTTCCATTTAATTTTCTAGGTTTCCATTTGGACGTATCCACACCAATCGCCATTTTTTCGGTTAAAAAGTACTGTCAAAGTCAATTAGCATCACGGGCCGCGTTCCACTAAGCGTCCGCAACGCCCGCAATCCCGCATCTGCCATTCTATCGTTCCACCCACAGGTTCTATCTGAAGCCCGTGGTCGTCGACTGTTCGCGTCTCGCGACTACATCAACCACAAAATAAAGGTAGGCAATACTCGAAAACTCGTTGAGGGAAATTTAAAAAAAAGAATTGTCAATGTCAAATTGTGAATGTTCTCTCATTCGATTCTGGATCTGCAATAATGTAACGATAAATTCCCGGGAATTCATGTTGAATTAAGTTTAACTCCAATCCATAGGAAATATCTCTCGGTAGAGAGTACTATATTTTTTGTGAAATATTCACTCACAACACCCACAGCTTCATGTTTTCAGTTCACCCAAGAAGCTTACATAAAACAGTTGTATAAGCTTCTTGAGTTCACCATTGTCGCCATATTGCGAGCACACAGCTGACACCTGATAGACCAAAATATGCGTTCCACTTATAAAATTTGCCCACAAGACCCAAGGTGCTTTTTACGTTTGTAAAAAAGTAATTTCAGATTTTCAGCAGTCTTTGTGACTTGTGTTTGTGACTGTGTGGTCTTTGTCGTTGGCGTTGTGGGCCTTACGTGGTACGCGCCCAAAATGTCTGGTTTACGTAAATTCTTTTTTAACAAGTATTTTAAATATTTTCATAACAAATTTAATACATGTATGCAATAAAATATTAATTCTGTTTAATTTTTTATACAACAAACTGTTTATATTAACACAAGACACTGCATAGGTATATGCTATGACATTTGCACATACAAGAATTTGACTACAAAGTTACAAACTTATTTAATATAGATATATGTACTTAAATTATAAATTATAAAGGTTGGCGGTTGTTTCCAAAAAAGATCGATTATTTAATCGATTTGAATCGTAGCCGGATGAATCGATTATTAAAAAAATCGAGGTCCAAAAGATCGATTTCTAAAAAACCGAATTTTTTTCAAGTTTGTATATACAGTATGAATATAAATCCATTTTATAAAAAAAAAGAAAGATACCATAATAAACAATTTCTGAAATCTCATTAGTAAAATCAGGAATTTTTTAGTTTAGGGAATTCTACAGTAAAATTATTTTTATTACCATATCAAAGTATCAGATCAGGTATAAAAGAAGACATTTATTTTCTAATGTATTTTTTAAATTAAAAGTTAAGAAAATATACTCTGGCTAACGAAAGTAGATATTCGATTTTTTGCATAGTTTTTAAATGACAACACTGTAGAGTCTGTAGGTTCCCACCATCGGGTATATTACCTCTTTAACTGGGAAATATCTAGCGGAAACCTACTAATATTTAAATATAAATAATAATAAAGATAGTGTTACCTTTCATATGTAAGTATTTTTTAATCACATTATTACTGTATATTTCTTTTAAACCTTTTTTAAACTTAAAAATTACAAATGTTATCGGTCGTGACTCGTGTTGTTTTGGATTAGTTTATCAACACAGGCTACTCGCTTTTATACAATATGCGGATCGGTCGAGCGACTGTTGCTTATGCCTCAAAGATTGCAACATTAGGATTACAAGGTTGTTGCCGGCCTTACTCACCACAGGAATACATAACAAACACTATTTGAGGTTACTTTATTTCTTTTCTTCATCTACAGATATACAAAATTCTTGAACACAAACACATCAAACCAAACAGTACTGAGGCCGGTTATATTCAAAGCATTCGAACATTTACAAGAAATAGAAATATTAATGCCAGTAAAAAGCACCGACTCCATTATACAATACTGATACAACAATCGGTCGGGTACAGAAAGAAAATAAGTCATTTATTTTAGCGGTCCCGGTTGAAGATATAAAGGAAGCAATGAAAGGGTTTAAGGCTCTGCCGACTGAAATCAATCATTGGTTCAATAATTTTGTTTTGGAGAGTAAATTGTCATAAAAGATGAGGGTGTATAGAGAAAGATATGAGTGATAGCAAATAGAAAGAGAAAATATGAAAAGTAGATAGTGAATGAACAGAGCAAGTTGATACAAGGAATACTAATTCGCGAGTTTTTGAGTAATTAACCCTTTAACTGGCAACACCGTAATATTACGAGGACATTCAGCTAATTGTAAATAATTTTATGGTTTTTACCAAAACAGAAAAAATCGATTCAGTGCAACATCGATTTAAAAATCGGTTTATTTGGACCGAGGAATCGATTCTTCGATTAATCGATTTCAGATCGTCATGCCTAGTCTGATGTGATGTCAAACTTGTAATGTGTCAAATAATATGTAAATCACGGTCTTGTATAATATATGCGGGAAATAGGTAAATGAAATCAAATAGCAAATTTTATCAGAGTTTATTTAGTTTTTTTAGTATACTGTGTGGTTACGGTAGTACAGAATATAGCCACCCCTTTTTCCCGGTTCCACTACCACCATGGAACTTAAAAAGCCGAACGATGGCGGGATAACCATCCAACTGCTGGCTTTGAAATACACAAGCCGAAAACGGGCAGCAGTGTCTTCGGTGCGACAAAGCCAGCCCTGCGGTCACCAACCCGCCTTCCCAGCGTGATGACTATGGGCAACACACATGAGTTCACGCCATTTTTGGCGTGAACTTGTGGAGGCTTTATTTTTATTTAGGAGGAATCTAATACACATTGACTTATGCCTCAAAATGGTCACAGCATGGAATCAGATTTCCCCGACTCCACATAATCTTGTTTGCCATACACCTAGAGTGTTCTTTAGAAGCTGGAGGTGTGGAGGGACGCATTCTAAATGTCAACCAAGTATTCGTTTTACCTAGTTTAATTTGTATTAATATTGTTTTACAAATGCATCTTGAATCACGTGATTCCCAGGATATGCGAGTGTGGTAGGTACTGCGTTGTTTATATTACTAAATACAAGTATTTTAAATGTTTGTTTTGTTTTAGGTCATCTCGAATTTATTGAAAGTTTGCATGATTTTGAAAACAGTAAACTGAAATCTCTTGTAGTCATCATCAAACCAGTGATTCTTTACTAACAGAACCAAAAGTTAACAAGTCAAGCAACAATTATATTATTAATGTAGACCAAACAAATAAACATTATTATAATGTCTCTATTACAAAATCTGCCTTACAAAGAATACAAATATGTTTTGACGTTAAGTGCAGAAAAATGTGAACTCATAGCCAAGTTAGCAGATTTAAAGTTGGTGACACATTTATTTATTGGATTTGGATAATTTTCTTAGAAAATATTACATTTCATTATGTTTTTTTTTTTTTCTTCAGAATATCATTCAATGATAGTAAAAAGCCAGGTGAAACGTTGATCAAACATCTAGATCGTCGTGGCTGCTCATTACAACAGTATAGAACCCTTATCCATACTGCATTCAATACAAAAACTATAATTACGTATTACCAACCCTTTTCAAAGGTCGCTGTACTCATTGCAAATGAAAAATATGAACATTTATCCAAACTAACCACTCCATCTATAGACTGTGATTCGTTAGCATGTAATTTAAGAAATCTGGGTTTTATCACAGTTACTGTAAAAAATACAAAAGTTGGTGATTTGAAGGATATTTTACAGAACATATTTCAAGCAATACCTGGGGACTCTTATTGTAAGTAGTATATTTTTGATGTTTTGTAAGTTTATAATGGTACACAAATATATAACTGGATTAATAATATAATTTTAAAATAGAAGCATAAATAAAAAAAAAAATTGTTCTTATAAAAATAATTTCAAAATTACACAAAATATAACTTTGTCCACTTCTTTTTTTATACTATAGGTAATAATATATATAATATGTATAATTGTATAATAAAATTAAAAAGACCTTTTATAAAAATAAAAAAAATACAATTATTATAATTTTTTTGCAGGTTTTGTATTTTATGCTGGTCATGGCTGTGAATTATGCAACACAAAATGTATTCTTAGCATAGATTGTCCGATGGAAAATATCGACTTTAGTCATTGTATCACTGAGAACTGGTTGTTACGTGAAGTGGAAAAATGTAAACCAGAAACTTGCATACTTATCATGGATATGTGCAGAATTAATTTAGATAGGTTAGTAATTTAGGAAAAATTATATAACAAAACCAGTTATTATAATAGTGGGGCCTATTTACTTTTTTAACCCTTAAACAGGCCCCGAAGAACTGCTGTAAGAAATAAAGTGTTATATATGGATTTAGGCTTTGAATAGCGGCCTGTATGATTCCTTATCAATACACTCTGAAAAAAAACACTGAAAGTCCTGAAAAAAAATGTGGGAAAACATAATCCCATTGCCTGGGTAGAGACTACCCTTTATGTGTGATAACTATATATAAATGTCGAATGTTTGTGTGTTCATAATTTTAGTGTTTGATTACTAGATCATTATTATTTTAAATTGTAATTGCTATTATTTAATTATTTATTTGAAAATTAATAAATAATTTGTTTTAAAAACAATTATATTTATTTTTTTAAATTCAGGTAGAGGTTATTTTGTGGTAAGTAAAACAAATTATTTTTATTATGAATCACTTATTTATTATTAATGTTATTTATTATGAAATAGTTTTAATCCCCAGAATGAGATTGGTGGAACGATTTCATACATGGATCAACGCATAATGCAACATTACAAATTTCGCATACGTATTTTGAACGTTTTTCTTGGTTGCGTGTACTGCAGAATCTGCAACGTTTGAAGGTCGACAATTTTAAAAAATGTTGTCCTTGCCGACTCAACCTTATCTCGTCAGGCACGCCAAAAACTCCGCCTTTTTTATTTTTGAACAGCACTGGATCTTGTTTTTTTAGTGACAGATGAGCAGATTTCAGACTTCTCGCCAAACGCAATCTAAAATCCCTGTGTATGTTTTGTCGGGTTTCATTCTTGTGTTTATACAAAATATATGAATTAATCACAGCGCTCTCGAACAAAAACCAGAACATCCTAAACCAAGATTTATTAGACCTTCGACCAATGCTATACGAGCTTCGGAAGTGATCAAAATGATCTACTCCACCCATGTATCTCGTGTATTCGGCAATAGCAGATGGGCAGTACATGTCCTTTTTTCGCCCGTCCTTTTGGGTTCTTTGGATTACTTCAATTCTTCTAGGATCTACTGCAGTGGTAATTACGTAAACATCTTTTGTGTCTTTCCATTTTATAACCGCTGAAGGAGGGCAAACGCGGAAAGTAAATTCACCTGGTGCGAGTTTATTTTCTTTGATCTTTTGTCGCTCTTCCGGAGTTCGAGGTTTTTGAACAGCCAAATCTTTGGGAAGACCTTTTCGTTGCATTCGAACAGTTGCAATTGCAAAAAGTCCTCTATTATAAAGGCATTCCATGAGAGCTACGGATGAAAAAAAATTGTCAAAAACCAGTAGTGTATTTCTTGGTAGCCCTTGACTTAATTTGTTTATGACTCTGTAACCCAGCCCTTCTTCGGTGGGTTCATTATCTTTTCCTACGTATATATCGGTTTGATATAGATACCCAGTTTCTGAGTCACAACGGCACCATGCTTTGAAGCCCCGTTTTATGGGCTTATTCGGCATATATTGCTTTTTGCTGTCACGTCCCTTGAATTTGATCATACTTTCGTCTATAGACTGGCTTTGTGAATTGGTTGCGTTCTCCTGGAACGTTCTGTTTAGTATGGTCAGCATAGGTCTTATTTTTTGGAGTCTATCGTGATCTATGTGATCACGGGGTAAATGGGTTGTAATATCACATGCATGTATGTTCTCCAGAAGTTTCTTAAATCTTTTGCAAGTCATGGTACTACTAATTTCACCGTTGTTGTAAAATGGATCAGAACTCCAATATAGTTCAATATCTGGCAAAGGGTTTAGACCCATAAGAATTATTACAGCAAGAAATGCTTTAACTTCATTAACGTTTGTGTCTCTCCAAAACTTGCTCTGTTTTACTGCAGCATATTTATTCGTATTTAATACAATAATTTCAAAAAGTTCTTGTGGAAAAATATTATTGAAATATTGAATAGGAGTACTTCTATGATCATATTCTTTTGTTGGTGCTAAACCTTCGCTGAACTGAGGTTCTACCCAATTTTCTACATTGGTGGTCCATATTCTATTTCGGGATTGTAACTGAGAATATGTTGGAAATTCAGCAACATCTTGAGAAGATGCAGGTAAAGGCAGCGGCATCTCTCTATCAGCGGCAGAAGCCCGGGCTTGAGAAGAAGGTAACAGCAGCGGCATCTCTCTATCGGCGGCAGAAACAGGGATTTGTGAAGGAGCAGGTAAAGCCGGCGGTATCTCGTCATCGGCAGCAGAAGCACGGTTTTGATAAGGAGCAGGTAAATGCGGCGGCATCTCTCTTTCAGCGGCAGAAGCACTGGCGTGAGGAGAATGTAACGGCAGCGGCATCTCTTCATCGGCGGCAGAAGAAGCAGGGGACTGTGAACGAGCAGGTAAAGGCGGCGGCATCTCTTCATCAATACCTTTTAATATATGTAACAATTCGGAGGATGACATACCCTGCATGTCATCCAACAACATATCCATTGATTTGGGTACATAGTCTAAAGCTGCAAGTTCTTCATCTTCTTCTGATGATGAGTCCCAGTCTTCCAGAATATCTTCTATTTGTTTATCTCTAAGCGGTTGCAGTCGCTGTTGGAAAAATAAATAAAGGTATTAATTTCTAGATAATAATTTGAATAGATTTTGCAATAGAATCCCGAATTTAGTATAATTTGTGTATAACATAATCATAATAAATTTGTGTGTAATCGAAATGATGCGTAGTTTTCAGTAAAAAAATTATATTTTTAAAAAAACACAAGAAACGTCGGGTGCAAAGGCTAGTATAAAAAAAATGGGTGATTTGAACAGGCAAAGGATATATAGCTCCCACAAATAAGTTCGACTCAACAGGCTTTGGTCACATGTTCCCCACATTATTATTTGCCTTGTTTTAGACAATTTGGCAAGAAATCGACTAGAAATAATGCAAATCCTGCTAGGAAAACTCAAAATCTCTAACATATCAAAAAATTGCACGACTTACCTTTCTTTGTTTCGCCATAATCTGAATAAAACTACCACAGTCACTCAAAAACACCTCTTTAACGGACCGACGAAACTCGAATGACTGTCAGTGTCACATACGTTCGGATACACAGAGTTTGCAAATTCGAAACCATAGAGTATGTATTTACGATTAAATTTTGACAGATTGTGGGCTCTTCATTACCAAAACCTGGCTACAGCATCGAAAAATCTATGTGGGACGCATACGTCCGTGGCCTGCTTAAGGGTTAATATACAAAACAAAGTAACCCAGTGTCTTGTCCTGTCCTGAAAACTTTTTATTAAGTTTAAATAATTATATTTAAATTGCCAATTATTTATTTGCATCTTAAAAAAAGATGACTGAAATAGGTAACCCGCATTGGAGCAGTGTGGTGGATTAAGCTCCGATCCTTCTCCTACATGGGGAAAGAGGCCTATGCCCAGTAGTGGGATATTACAGGCTGAAGTGGAATATGTAAATAGTTTTCAAGTTGTGACTAATAAAATGCATATTTTCCTTTTATATTATATATATATATCAAACATACATGTTCATTTTTAAATAAAACTCACAGCAAATAAAATTATATTTTATAACATCTGTAAATATTTCTAAATTGTCCTTTTTATTATATAAAATATTATTTGTCTTAATATTATGAAATCATGACTCCATTCTTCAATCAAGGCTGCCAGTTACAAATAAACCATACATTTATAGTTATTGTCTGATTTTTCAGGAGTACTAATCCAAAACTATACTCATCAATGGCTGACTTAGAAAGTTACTCGATACATAATAATCTTTTTATAAGTTACTCTACACAGTCTTCACAAGCGGCATACGAGGTTTTACAAATTGAATGTACAACAACAATTGATAATATTCTTACATATGAATTAAAAACAGGTGATACGGAGAAAATAGTTCCTGGAAGTAGTCAATATGTTAATGCTTTGTGTACGAGATTAGTAGATAACTTTGATATAAGTACGTTATTAGATAAAGTTCACGCAGGTAGGTATTTGATAAATAATTAGGGGTTGTCCATTAATTACGTGATGTTTTCCTTTCCTCCCAGGTTGCTTGATATGTAGAGGTTTTAGACTACCCCTTACCTCATACTCAAAACTCACGTATTTTTTGTGCAAAGTATATTGAAGTTAATATTATCTTTAAAAACAGGTACCATCTTTTTAGGTCAGCAAACAAGCGTACAGTTTCCTGATATTAAGCGATTACCGTAGTTTATAGACGCAGGAGCTCTGATCACCTTACCACAGGAATACAACACTGCTTCCAAGGTTTTTGTTGGTTGTTTTATTATCTTTTGGTTTAGAAATCGCGTATTTAACGAATAAGTAATACACGTGACATCTCATTACAACCCCTTCTCCCTCCTTGTGGTATTTTGTGATTTTTTCCGAACTCTGCCTCCTTTCGAACCTTACGTTATTAATGGACGATCCTTAGATAGATAGTGATATAATTTGTTTACAGTTGTCAAATAATAAATTATTATTACAGATGTTGAAAATTCAATAAAAAAACAAAGGCCTATCAAAGTTCAATGTGGAGTAGCTAAAAGATCCTTGTATGATCCAGTTAAAGGTACTGTATTATTGAGAAAATAAGACAAATTATATAAAATAATTTATATTTGAGAAACAAAAAAGTAGCTATTTTTAAACTTTTTTTACGTTTGAAAGGGTATATATGTATAAATAGATTCAGATGTGATTAAATTATTATAATATTTCAGGTGACACAAAGGAGCTTCTCACTAAGATGAGAGAAGTTTTACAAGATTATAAAGAAAACTGTGCTGTGTTTTAAGAAGTAGATTTAAAGCAATAAAATTAAAAAAAAAATACTATTAAAGTTAAAATTATTCTAAAAAAAACCATGACGCTTAATAATGTGATAAATAAATACAGATGTATATAAACAACTATATCTTTTAATTTCGTTTTAAGCTTTTCTCCTATATACTAAAAAGATTTGTTTAAAATGATTTCTTAAGTGTGTGAGGCTGGAAGTGGTTTACGATATTGACCCACCAACTATCTTCAACTCCTTTGGTAAATTCTCTGATAAATCTGTAGTTAAGAATAAATATCTTTTCTTGATACTCTGGTTGTACACTAAAATAATAAATTTAATTAATAAATACACATTATTATTACTTAACTTGACAGTAATATTTTTGAATTTTATTTACTGATTCTCCTTATCAAACATAAAAGATATAATGATTGTAGAAGATATTGATAAAAGTATATTTATAGACAAGCTGACTGACTGTAAGATGATTTTTAAATAATTGCAAGTTTTTAATGTCTTCCCATTTTTTAGCACAGTTTTTCCAATTTTGCTTTAAAATAAAGATCTGCCTATAAAATATTTGAAAACTTCAAAGAAAAATGTAAATAAGTAAAATAGGTTCAAAAGTTTTCAATTTATGAGTTGACTTAGGAAATAAGGATTAAATTGAATATTAAGTATTTAAATTTAAAAAAAAGTAATAAAATAATGTAACAATGTTTTAAGTGCATATAATAATTGTTATAACTTATAATTAATATGTGCAACAGTGTTCTTTACACAACTTGAAGCAAAATTATTACCTACAAAATAAATTTTTAAAATATGTAATAGACATAAGAAACATACCCTAATGAGATTGGTGGCAAGTCCCCAGTTTCTTGCATTTGTTTCATTCCTTTCAGAACATGATAACACATGGTTATTTCAACCCAACGTTTATCAGCATCGTCAAATATTACTCCTACCTGTAATTTTAAATATAACTATAATAACAAGTACTAATTTATCTTTAATCAGACAAGATTTAAGGTAGTGTGAATTTTACTTATTGGTGTTTTCTTTTTTTTTAAATGATGGTAAGTGTACATTTTTCCAGTTAAAAAGCAGACTTGTATTTTTTACTATAAGTTTTATAAACAGGTGCCTATTTTATTCAGAACCATTTATTTGTTCTGGTGTGATTTATTAAGTAAGATTCAATATAATTTCCTAATTAGTTAACAAATATTTTCAAAAATCCTTGAAAAACATTACTTCATGTTACCTAAAAGAGACATCGTTGATCACTTTTAGTAAACATTTTACATCAAAAGAATGACATGCATGTGGCTAAAAATATATTGATAAATAATTATAGAGGTAAGATTTAAGGTAATGTCTGTCATTTTGATAAATTTTCTTAAAAGTTATACTAACTTAGAAACTATTTACCACTATTAGCAATCACTTTAACATAATAAACACAATGTTAATTCAGACCTGGTAAGGGAAAGCATAGAAAATGTCTTCCTTATTTATTGCTAACATCTGCCTTTGACCAACAGATAGTTTAGAAACAGCCTCTTTTAAAGTTGCAATTGCCTCTTTCTCAACAAGTCCTTCGAGTGCCTTAAAGTTACTTGATTGGAGACTTTCTGAAACTACCTGAAAACAAATTTTCTTATTAAAATACTTGTTTATATAGCAGGTATATCATACATTTGTTTAATTTTTGTTAAATCGTTATTATTATTAGTTTTTCTTTGTACATGTAAACCTAGTGGGGTTTATATATATATAAAAATGAATGTTGTATGTCCTTTATAGAATCGTAAACTATGCATTTGATCATGTCTGCCCATCATCGGCCTGTGTATTTAAAAGCCAGTAGTTGGATGGTAATACCGCCAGCGGTCGGCTTTCAAAGTTCCAAGGTGGAACTGTGTTATCCCTTATTCACCAGCGAGCCGCCGCGAGGGGGTAGCTTTATTCTTAATGTCGTAACCACACAACAAAAAAAAATTTTTTTTGCTATTAGCAATTTTTTTAAACCTAAAAGGTACACAAACCTGTACAGCATGTTTAGAGGCCTCAATGAAGTCGTGTAAATTGAATTCCGATTCAAAGTAGGGTCTGATTATGAAATTAGCGTACATCCAGTTCTTTATAAACTTTATAAAAGAAGGCCACACTATCGGTGGGAATTCCATTAACTGCGGTAGCCTTCTTGCCTCCGAACGGTCCTCGCAGTAATTTCGTTGTTGTATAATAGGACATTTCGTAACTACTGGAGTTTGTAAATATTTATGTGAAATCCTATCACATAACCTAAACGACCGACTTGTCAAAACTGTCCTAATAGCTAAATTCATATTTAACTACGTGAAAGAGAAATTCAAAAATAAAATGATACTACAGACATGTATTTTTTTCTTATTGTAAATAACATCGACATTCAACAACAACATTCGCTTCTTTATTTTTCTGATCTTATGTCAAGTAAAATATTGATAGTTTAACATGAGTTTAACTATTGGCCGTTAACATTGATGAAGAATATTAAACTTAGTTTTGATTGGTACAAATCAACAAACAAGAAACATCTTATTAGTTGCTAGTTTTACCATTTAGTCAGTACTCCCAACTCTTGCAAAAACTTTTCCCTAAATCTTTTAACAAAAGTCCCTAAATTTAAAACAAAACTCCCTATACCTAAATATTGAAATAATTTAAAAATCACTCAGATTATTTTTTTTATTAGTTTTTATTTTTCCAAGGGTTTTAAAAAAGAAAATAAAATATTTTGATACTTTCTTAAACTTCATTTTAATCATATAAAATCACATATTTAATTATTAATAATTGAGGGATTGTAAATTTTTATTAGTTTTTATATTAAAATATCCAAAAAATTCCCAAAAAATTTATCCCTCAAAATCCCTCTTTCCTGCTATTTTCAAAATATCCTTAAATTTAGAGGAAAATCCCCCAATTTGGCATCACTGAATTTAGTTGCCATTTTTTAACTCGTACCCATCTCTCTATAAATTATATATAATATATACTAGTTGACCCCGCAAACGTTGTTTTGCTATATATGTTATTAACACCCTTAATCCGCTCTCCCTTATAACTTATATCAGTTTAGCCTATTGCGGTCCACTGCTGGACATAGGCCTCCCCAAGTTCGCACCAAATATCCCGGGCGTAGATCATCGGCCCAGCGGGCCGGAGGCCGTTCTACACTGCGTTTGCCAAGATGAGGTCTCCACTCAGATACGTCTGCCCCAACGGCCATCGGTCTGCGACACAGATGACCAGCCTACTGCCACTTCAACTTGCTAATTCCGTGGGCTATGTCGGTTACTTCCATTATCTCGCGATTAATCTCATTTTTAATTCTATCTTTGAGAGAAACACTAAGTATAGCCAGTTCCATTGCACGCTGAGCGACTTTAAAGTTGTGGACCAGTCCCTTCGTCAGTGTCCACTTTTCAACTTCGTATGTTACACAGGCAGGACGCATTATTCGAAGACTTTTGTCTTCAGCATTGCGAGATCTTCAAAGTGAACTCGACGAAGCCTGCCAAACACCGCTCAGGCCAACCAAATCCAACATTATCCTAACAACTTCGAGAAGGGTACTATTGACCGATACCGGTCTCGGTATGACTTGGTTGACATAACTTTTGTTTTGTCCAAGTTCATACCGAGACCGACCCGTCGGGAGGACTCGTTTAGGCCGACCAGCATTTGGCCATCCAACGTCTCCGCAAAGATGACGATATTGTCGGTGAAACGAAGGTGAGAGATGTATTCGCCGTTGATGATGTTGATGCATCGTTCCCCCAATCCAAGGTCTTAAAGATATATTCCGTATATCCTCTTAATCCCCTACCCCCTTATAACTTAGGGGTAAGAAGAAAAAAAGATGTTAGCCGATTCTCAGACCTACCCAATATGCACACAAAATTTCATAAAAATCGGTCCAGCCGTTTTGGAGGAGTATTTTAACTAATATTGTGATACGAGAATTTTAATATGTATAAGATAAGATAAGATTATCATTTTTGACAGATTAACACTTGTCCGAATGCACTAACGGAAGGTTGTTTAGAGGCCGCAAAGGTTTAAAAATTCACAACACCCGGTGCCACAGCGATCTTATTTTAACCGATACTTCATCAACCGTAACCAGTGATAATAATTCGGTTCCATTTGAAAAATTTGTTTTGAAATGTCACTAAAATATCCCGCTTGTTAAACGAGTTCCTAGAGGAGCGAGGATGTCTCTAGCTAGATCTCTATCATCTGTGATTAAAAAATGTATTTCGGACACTGATTCAGCCTGGCAAAACCTTTTTTTGTTTTCCTACAAATTTTTACATGTTGATAAAACCAAAAATGATTCTTTATCAACCAAATAAAAACAGAACAGCTTGTTGGACATTCCGATTATCATTCCTAAAAACCCATGACCTTTATATTCTGATTCTAGTAAAATTATTGAAAATAAAGCAATGGATAGAGATCTTAAGAATGCAGCTCGCATTCTTTTCTCTAGTGATACCCTCGCACCTTTTGATAACAAAACGCTAGAAGCCTTACGCGAAAAGTAGGTCTAGGCCTAGGTCGGCAAACAAGCGTACGGCTCACCTGATGGTAAGCGATTACCGTAGCTTATAGACGCCTGCAACTCCAGAAGCATCGCAAGCGCGTTGCCGACCCAACCCCCAATCCCCCCAGGAGCTCTGGTCACCTTACTCACCAACAGGAACACAATACTGCTTGAAAACAGTATTATTTTGCTGTGATCTTCTGTAAGGTCGAGGTACTACCCCAGTCGGGCTGCTCCATATTTTGAGCAGGAAATTCCTGCTGTGCCCTACCTCAGTTAAACCCCTTACCGAATCCGGCGTCCTTGCTCCCAATTCCAACTATTTTCAATAATGTTTTACAGGTTACCAGTTAGCTATGCTGCACTAAGTTTTACAGGTTATCTATGCTGCAATTATGTCGTTTACAAGTGGCTCTGCTAGCGGCATAGACGGCGGTGTCTCAGCTGGTGACGCTGGCAGGGCTCTCTTGAATGACGTAACAATTTTGTAAAATAGTAAAAAAAATTGTAATTTCATGTCACCTGGCAAGGTATCTTCATCTTTTTTGTCTCATACTTACGGTGCAAGACTATGTGCCTTTAACAAAAATGACGGTAGTATCCGTCCAATTGCTATTGGGACCACATTTCACAAGGCGCTTTAGTGCTGTAATTCGAAAACTAGGTATGACATTTTTGGTTGTTTAACAGAGTTGTAATAAAAATGTTACAAAAGACTAGCATTTAGGGCGGTCGTCAAGATTATAAGAAAAATGGTTGTCAAATGTCAATTCGACAGTGTCAAACTGTCAAACTTCATAAGTTTTTTTGTAGATTGTCAACCCAAATTAAACCGCTATTTTGTCAAAATTGTTAGGATATGACAAAAAGAATAAAATTCAACTTATTCAACTAAACCCACGGACAATATTTAATCATAATCATGGAGGATCAAGGTTGTCCACGTTGTAAAACTACTAAATACAGAAATCCATCATTGAAATTGATGGTAAACGTATGTGGCCATGCTTTATGCGAAAGCTGTGTTGATTTATTGTTTCTGAAAGGTGATTTTTATATTAAATATAATTTATATTTTAACGAATTTGAAATATTTGTATCTATCATTTACCTTTAAATTTAATACAAATATATTTTAAAATCATGTATAATATGAAATTACAAAGATATGTTGTTGTTTTTAAGGTTCTGGTTCGTGCCCAGAATGTAAGGTTCCTTTACGGCGGAGTAACTTCCGCGTGCAGTTATTCGAAGATGCCACGGTAGAAAAAGAAATAGATATAAGGAAACGAGTTTTGAAAGATTTCAATAAGAAAGAGGAAGATTTCGCTACACTGAGAGAGTACAACGATTATTTAGAGGAAATTGAAACTATAATATTTAATTTAGTAAATAATATAGATGTTGTAGGCACAAATAAAAAAATTGAACAGTATAAAAAAGACAATAAAGAAATTATAATGAAGAATAAGGCAAAAATAGGTAATTATGATGCAACAAAAAATAACAGTCAATATATTCTTACACTGCAGTAGGATATATGTGTATAAACTCTATTTATGAGTAAACTCTATATAGAAATGCTAAGTAGAATATCTTCACTTATCAACGAGAACAGAGCCCTTTAAAACTTAAAATTAAATTTGAATTCTTTTCATGAGTTTTACAATAATTATTTTAGTTTGTTTGTTTGAATTTATTCTCATAACAATAATATAGTATTATTCTATATTTCAGGAAGAGAAGAGTTAGAACTAGAAGAGATATTAGAAATAGAAAAACAAATGGAGGAACTTCGTAAAGCAGAGATGTTGAAAGTAGAAGAAGAGGCAAAGAAACAGAAGATTAGAGAAAAAGAGGCTCTGATTGATGAGCTTATGTTTGCTGATGGTGATGCTAAAGAGATACTAAATACGTTTGCTCAGACTGTCGCTAACAAGAAGGAGGAAGTCGTGCCGGTCGTACCCAAAGTATGTATTATATTTCTTTTTGTACTTCACAACAGTTTTACAAGTTATTATTATAATTATAGGAAGTTGCTAAAGGCGACCTTATCTGTACAAGTAGTGCAAAAAAGGTAATAAACCTGATATCATAGATACTCCTAATATAATATAATAAATAAATAATATTATATAATAAAATTTTATTATACATATAATTTCAATTTAAATCACTACTTTATTTCTAAAATATACTATGCAATATTAACAAAGTAACAAAGAAAACAATGACTGACATTTTTTATACTATGCATATTGATAGTATGGAAAAATAAATAATTAGGTATAATCTTTTGGATTAAGTTCTAATCCTTCTCCTACATAGGGAAAGAGGCCGTTGCCCCGCAGTGGGATATTGCAGGCTGAAGCGAATTATTAATTATAATAAGTAATTATTATTTTGTACTGTAAACCTGTATTATTAATTGTAAAATAAATTTATGTCATACATATTACATATATAATAATTTTTACTAAAATAATTACTAAAAATATTTTATATTTCTTTACAGGTGACTCAGTTTTCAACAGGCGTAAAGTTTACTAGAGGTTCAGGACAAAAACAAATACCGCTTATTGAGGAAGGTCCTCTATATAAATATGAACCACAAGCTATACCTGACAGAGTGGGTCCCGACCCACCGTCTGTACAGGAGATTGTAAATAATGGATATCTGCGACATGTTAGGTAAGTAATTTTTTTCCAGAATAGATGAAGACTGCTCCACTAATGAAAGCTGTAAAGCTCATAGTAACATAATATAGCTTAAGACTTTCTTGTAAATTAAGCAACACCTATGTATAAAGTCGGTGTAAACTTAGTGTTTATAATCAATATTAATTTATTTAATTTTTAATTTCAATGAAAAAAAAAACAATTAAAAAATCGTAAAAAAATTCAATCAAATTTTTATTGACAGTAAACTATTTTCCAATAATACCATCAAAGACTTCCTAGAATTAAAACTTAAATTTACATGCAGACGTCTCACATAATTATATTTATTTTTATCCAGTAAATTTATATTATAAAAATCAACTAATGTAGATTATATGTTATATAGTTAATGTCTACTTACAGCCCGTAAACACACCCTATAATTTAGTTCATTATTTCTAAACAAGTACTAAGATAAATGTGTCATATAATCAAATAAAATTGCTATTAAAATATTTCTAAGATTCATTTGTCGATATATCTGGTTATCGATTGTAAGAATATCTAAACTTTTAATTCGTATTTCAGAGCAGAGACAGAAACTGAGAAGGCGGGTGGATATTCCTCAACACTACCGTGTCTTAGAGCCTTACAGGATGCATTATCAGGCCTTTACCACGCTAGCTGACATAGCGAACAAGTCGTTGTTGATACTATTGTTCTGGATTAGTATAATATTAAAAGCGGTATATTGTTTGAACAGTACTAATTGGTCGACTTGGTTTCACTTGCGTTAACGTTAATGGATATCTTATTTATTTATTCTTAATGTGCTCCAAAATAAAGACTCATATAAAGAAAGATACAATACAAGATGTACAAAGGCGATCTTATCGCTAAAGAGTGATATCTTATTTATTTATTTATTCTTAATGTACACCAAAATGCAGACACATATAAAGAAAGATGCAATACATGATATAAAAGGCGAACTTATCGCTAAATAGTGATTTCGAACTTATCGCTAAATAGCGATTTCTTCCAGATAACCTTTGGGTACTGGACATGATAAAGTAGCAGCGGAAGTGTGCACATATTAAGGAGGAAAAATCAGAGGATATCTTTTGTTTAGTGATGCTGTTTATTTTAATCAATATAATCTTTGTTTTCAAGTTTAGTAGTGAAAATCAATTTCTTAATAAACGACGTAATTATGTTTTCATGCACTAAAAATAAGTATTTCATACGGCATTAATAGTTTCTGTAAGTTAAATGGTACGATCAAAAACGTTTACCTCGTCGTTATAATGATAGGTAAGGACTAACAATATAATCAAGATTATCATTAATCAAGATTATATTGTTAAGCTAAATTTCTCTTATACGGTCTGTCAAACAAAATGTCGCTTTTAATGTAAATAATGTAATATTAAGATTGTTTTTATATTATGTAATGTGTAAATATGTTTGTATGTATGTCAGGGTAGTGATAATGAAGTTCAAAAATACTTTTTTCTTACTGTTCTTTGTTTTGAAAATATATGTTACAAACAAATTACACACAATTTACAAATTAAAGTTGACAAAATTAGTGTATATCATACATTAGGGAAATATTCAACTTGAAATTGTATGTTCTATATTAAAAACAGAAAAAAAAGAAAACGTTTTAATAAATATAATGTTGCCAGTTATGAACTCTTCATATTTTTTACTTTGAACATTTTGTAAAAAAAAAAGTATTCACAACGTTAAAATATCACACAAAATGTAATTTATTGTAAATAAAATTTCGAACACTGTATTCTTTATAATTTCTAGTAAAGTTACACAAAAAAAAACAACATCTTAATAAGTCATTAAGTATTTATTGAAAATTATCATTATTATCTGTTTCAGTTAACTATTATTTTTAATATTACACAAAAGATTTGTTAAACATACTTTGGTATTATGTGTTTTTCGTCACATTTTGTTTACCTGTTTTACCTGTTGCCGAAGCTGTCTGGCGTATAACAGAATCTAAAATATTATATTGTATAGTGATAATATATATTTGTATCGTCATCCGTCAAATAGCGTTATCCACAACTGCTGAAACAGGCCCTAAGTTGTTTGTCACTTTTTTGATGTATTTTTGACTACAGTATTGATATTTTGAATTGGTTGTTACATAATCTTCGTTATCAATTTTTGCTTTCTATTAAAGATCCTTTGAAGAAGTGAAATTTGTTGTGATTGTAATTGGTTGTTGTTTTGTGAATTAAATGAAAATTTTGTATAATATTTTGTTTTATTTAAAAAAAAATAGTTTTGGGTTCAGCATCTGTTATAAAGTACTCTCCAAAAACGGAGCTTAGGTACTCATTAAGAAACGATATATAGAAAAAAAATGTGCTGTGTGGCTACGGCACTAAAGAATTTAGCCACCCCCTCTCTTCCCGTGGGTGTCGTAAGAGCCGACTAAGGGATAACAAGGTTCCACAACCACCTTGGAACTTAAAAAGCCGACCGATGGCGGGATAACCATCCAACTGCTGGCTTTGAAATACACAGGCCGAAGACGGGCAGCAGCGTCTTCGGTGCGACAAAGCCAGTACTGCGGTCACCAACCCGCCTGCCCAGCGTGGTGACTATGGGCAAAACACATGAGTTCACGTTTTTGGCGTAAACTTGTGGAGGCCTATGTCCAGCAGTGGACTGTATAGGCTGTAATGATGATATAGAAAAAAAAAACGAATAAGACCTGTGGTAAAAAATATAGGGGACGGGAATTATGTTGAAAAAAAAATATATACGGTCGAATTGAGTAACCTCCTCCTTTTTTTGAAGTCGGTTAAAAACTGACACCGACCCTCAGTGATGCTTACGCTTAGTGACGGTGAGTGTGATGAGATGTGATGACGGAGCTTTTAGCTGTTCATGTAAGTTATAACGTTATACTTATCAAAATTTACTGTAATGATACGAATAACTTTATTATTGAAGTAGAACTTCTTTACGTATGCTTGACTTGGGCAGTAAGCTGGTTATTGCGTGACGAGAGCGTTACGAAAACTGTCATCGGCTGAGGGGAACGGAAGTTAAGAGAAAGTTAGTGAAGATAGAAAGAGAGAATTACGTTTCGTATATTACTGTAGGGGTAACTGAATAAGTTTTACTTCAGTCGTATTGTCTTAAAGCAAACTCGTTTTTTAATTTTTTAAATATTGAAGTAAGCAAAGCCAATTACAAAGAGAAAACAAGCATTATGGTCTGGTTGATGGTAAGCGGTAATATGGATGCCTGCAACACTGGGAGCATAGTTATTTCCGACTCCCTGGCAGCTTAGGCAATACAACAATAGTTGAAAACGATATCATTTAGCTGTGATCCTCTGCAATATTTCAATCTTTACTTCATCAGTCAGGCTGCTCCAAATTTTGAGCAAGATCTTCCATACCGTGGCTCTACCTCAATACATGTCTCTCACGCGTTCGTTCTCCTCTTATGTCCGAAAATATCAAAACGTATCTCGGACCTTCGACAGCGGACCTCAACACTTAATTTCATCCTGGTTTTATGTGTGTGACTTGTGAGACCCTAACTTTATCCTGTTGTGTCTGCAAAGGGCCATTGCTACCAACTACAAGGCTGACATTTTTCTTAAAGCTCATGATATTAATTGATATAGTTGTACCGCTTTTGTATCCAATTAGCGCGAATGTCAAATTGTAGGTATGTTAATTATCATTTGTTACACTCACTGCATAAATTGATAGTCATTTTATGACGACCGTCTGGTGTTGTAGTTCATGTCCCGTGTAGGCGCCTAAATTCTGCATGGTCAGGTATGATTTCCACTCGGGATAGATATTTGTGTTTGTAAAATATTTGTTTTCGGTCTGGGTGTCTGGCTGTCTGCCCTTGTGGGTCTCTCCACCGTGGCTCAGAGAGCACGTTAAGTTGTCGGTCCCGTCGTTATCGTAAATACTTAATAGCAATCGTTGCTTATAAATATATTATATTGCTGGGAATATATCCGGCAACGAGAATCAAGCTTTTGACCAGCTTTGGGATCTTACAGGCCTAATCTGCTTTGCTGTGTGGTTACGGTAGAAAAGAATATTCACAGTTCCACTACCACCTTGGAAATTAAAAAGCCAACCGATGGCGGGATAACCATCCAACTGCTGGCTTTGAAATACACAGGCCGAAGACGGGCAGCAGCGTCTTCGGTGCGACAAAGCCAGCCCTACGGTCACCAACCCGCCAGCCCAGCGTGGTGATTATGGGCAAAACACATGAGTTCGCGCCATAATATCGGGCGCGAACTTGTGGAGGCCTATATCCAGCAGTGGACTGCGGTAGGGAGAAGTGGTGGTGGAAGTTTTGGAGACTCTTACGATTATTAAGCGTCAACGACATGGATGTTATATCTAAAAATTTATCGTTTCATCAAGATGTATATAAGTTTCTAACTACTGAATCGATCGAGAAAAATGTTACAGTAGCCTTGTGAAATGCTTTGACGATACTGGAGGTGAGAGCATCAGTTTTGTTGATGTTTAAGAGGGTTTTAAGAATGTTGCCCTATTTTAAAGACGATATTTAATTCGAAAAAAAAACGCCGTTATTTCACTAAGCACCTTATTAAACGGTTTTATTTAGCTCACCCCGTTTGTTTTATTTTTTATTATTATTTATTCTTGGGTCAAATTTAGTAATTCAAATTTCACCCTCTTCCTGTCAACCGATTAATCTAAAATTTTGTATACACTTTGGATTTTGGTGACAATATAATTATGTTTATTCATTATCATTATAAATTCAAGATGGCCGCCGCTACAAAATGGCGGATAATTTATGTTTTATTAATCCCATCAATATGGGTATCAAATGAAAGGGCTCAACAAGCAGAATACAATATACTATAAAAAATTGAAATCCAAGATGGCGGCCGCTACAAAATGGCGGATAACGTAGGTTTTTATCAATCCCATCAATATGGGTATCAAATGAAAGGGCTCAACAAGCAGAATACAATATACTATAAAAAATTGAAATACAAGATGGCGGCCGCTACAAAATGGCGGATAACGTAGGTTTTATCGATCCCATCAATATGGGTATCAAATGAAAGTGCTCAACCAGTATAATCAATGTACTATATAAAATTAAAATCCAAGATGGCGGCCTCTACAAAATGGCGGATAACTTAGGTTTTATCAATCCCATCAACATGGGTATCAATTGAAAGGTCTCAACAAGTAGAATACAATTTACTATGCAAAATTGAAATCTAAGCTGGCCGCCGCTACCAAATGTCTGATAACAATTTTTTATCAATCCCACCAATATGGGTATCAAATAAAAGGGCTTGACAAGAAGAATACAGTGCACTATACAACCTCAATATTTAAGATGGGCCTTGCAATAATGAAGCACTAAATGAATTAAACAGAATGCGAAATAAAAACTAAAAACTAGAAAATAAAAATAGGTAAAAAAACTTTTTAAGTTAAACGGTTTTATGTTAAACATACATTGCAATGTTTAAGATAAATGTACTAAAGACCAAAAAATAATAAAATAGATACAGTCGTGGGAATTATAAACATATGCATAGACTAGACTAAAATAAAACCGTGAGGCACGTCAATTGTCTACAAATTATCGACTTAATGTGCGATAGAAGAATCGTTTAATTCGTCGTTAAAATAGGCAGTTGGCCCGCAGAAGGTGAGGAAATTACTTACTATTTTCTTGCTCATGGAAATTCCAATAGTTATACACTCCATGTAAATAAAAGAGATGTTTCAACTAGTTTATCGTTGGACATTCACACTGCTGGCTGGCGAGGAATCGTTTCACGGCTCGTAGTTTGTCTTTAATCGACAAAACATATGATAAAAGTACTACTCGCTCACCACTATGAAACCCTAAAACTCGCTTATAATCGAGCTTGCTAGCTTGTTTCCACATTCTAGCCCTACTTATCACACGTCCATCGTTGTCGGTTGAACAACTGCCTAATTATAGTGTAACATTACAAAACAAACATTTTAATCAACGATTGTAGACAATTGACGTGCCCCACGGTTTTATTTTAGTCTAGTCTATGCATATGTTTATAATTCCCACGACTGTATCTATTTTATTATTTTTTGGTTTTTAGTACATTTATCTTAAACATTGCAATGTATGTTTAACATAAAACCGTTTAACTTAAAAAGTTTTTTTACCTATTTTTATTTTAATGTTTATTTACTGTAGAAGGAATGTCTGCAGTAAGTAAACATCATTGTGTTCGCTTTTACGTGGGTGAAGCAAGCTTTTTCGATAGTTAAATGTTAACAGTAGTACAAAAATGGATAATGGACAAATGCAACGTCTTTATAGAAAAAGAAAGATAAATATGTATAGTGATTATATTACTTATATACATGTCAACTTGAAGTGTTGCTATTCGTGAGTCAAATAAAAATTTACGTGTAAATAACGTAACAAATATACGAATTACACTGTTTGTCATAGTGATTCCAGGTCAAATAAACTGAATTTCGAGACAAATAAATTTGGAACATCGGTTTTCAAAACAGAATAAGTAAGTACCTATTCTATTTAATATAAACTTTATAAAAAGAAGCTTTTTTTTAAATACGCTAAATAATTTTACTATTTTTTTACTTTTTAGTTAGGTATCGCTGGGCTTTCATTTCATTTAATTATATTTATACTCTACCTATAAAATTGCCGTTTCATCGTACTGGCTATTTCAAAACTAAAAAAAAAAAAAAAAAAAATCGGTAAGAACTCGAATTTCAAATTATTTTTATTTAAAAAATATAGAATTCTTTTTTATAGTCAGTCATTTGTTTGATGGTTAGCGTTCTGTTTACATCGCAGTTGTAAATTTTTCGTCATCATGGATATGTTAAAAATTCGAGTGATTATGGAGTATGAGTTCCGTCGTGGTATCATGGCGGCAGAAGCGGCAAGCAACAGCAACGACGTTTACGGTGCAAACACTATTAACGATCGTACCACCCGTTATTGGTTTGCTCGCTTTCGTTCTGGAAATTTTGACTTAAGAAATGAAACACGTGGTCGGCCAAAAATGTTGGTTGACAATGACGAGTTAAAGGCGATTGTGGATGCTGATGATTCTCATATGTAGCGATTTCATAGGTAAAGACCTATTATATGCTTTAAAATTGAGTTATAAGATTCCACTCTAACAAACATACTTACACACGCTACGCTTCAGGCTGTCATATGCCATTGTCGGACATAGGCCTCTTTCCACATGTAGGAGAAGCATCAGAGCTTAATCCACCGCGCTGCTCCAATACGGTTTGGTGCATCTATTCCCTACTATGAGTAACGATCGCTATCAGGTGTACATGTAACCAGGACCGACGGCTTAACGTGCTCTCCGAGGCACGGTGCGGAGACCCACAAAGACTGCACAAACACCCAGACCACGGCAAACATCTGTATGGTCAATACAAATGTTTGTCATGTGCGGGATCGAACACGCAACCGCCAGCACGTCAGACACAAACCAGTGCTGTGACCGTTGCGTCAACGCGTCGTATTTATTATACATTGCGAGTTAAATAAAAACTTTTAAAATTATGTTTAAAATAATTATGATTTTGAGATTTTTTTAATGTAACATTAGAATGTAAGTACGAACAAAAATGACACTGGTGACAAGAGGGTTGGTGCATTTTTTGCTCAGAGAATCGACATAACGATTCAACAGGGCAATGCTGCAAGCACACCAGAATGGTGCTAAGAATGCTGGCAGCATTACACGGACATGATTTATACCGTAATTATCTGTAAATATTTAGTTCTGGCAAATATACTTAAGATATATCCTACTACTTAAGATTATAAATGTGAATGTAAGTTTGTTTGTTACGCTTTCACGCGAAAACTACTCAACTATATATATGAACTAGCTGTGCCCGCGGCTTCGCCCGCGTTGAAATTAGTGTATCACAAAGTTTTCCCGGCAAACTTCCAGTGAAACTCTCATCAAAATCGGCTTAGCCGTTCCGTAAACCTTCCTCTTGCCAATGGTGGAGCCCTTTCTCGAATGGTGAAACCGCGTGAAAATTCGTTAGTAGATTTTGAGCGAATCGATCACATACACTTTTGGGGACTTTGTTTTATAATACACTAACTGTTGCCCGCGACTACGTCCGCGTGGTTATGAAGATATGCATTACTATTAAAATGTTTAACGCAAATTATTTTTTTATTTCAGTCACTTGAAACGCTTATCAAACTGAGTAACTTTTTAAAAGGCACAATTTAGTATAATTTAATAGTTATTTTTATAAAACCTCTATACACCACATTTTTAGTTTTATTTTCAGGCTGTTTAAGTTTCATACAAACTATCAACCCCAATTAAACCTCCTTAGCGGTAGAATATCGTAAAATCCGTTCTTAGCGGACGTCTGCTGACTATACCTCCCTGCCAAATTTTATCTTTGTCCAACCTGGATGGACAGACCATCCAGCGGTTTTTCAGTTCTCGTGATGAGTGAGTTAGTGACCTTTCTCTTTTATATATATATAGATTACGATGCATTTTTTGGACTCCTCACCATCTATAGAGCATACATTTCAAGTCTCTTACTTCAAAAACATAAGACTTTCATACAAACTTCCGACCCCCGTTTTTTGGATCGATCCCCCCTTAGGGGTCGATTTTCGTAAAATTAGTTCGTAGCTGTTTACGCCCTATAAGGGGCCTTCCTGCCAAATTTCAAGTTTGTAGGTGTTATAGTTCCCGAGATTTCGTGATGAGTGACTCATTCTACCATCCCCCGTTTTAACCCCAAAAGGGAGTTGCTTTCTAAAGATTCATTATTTGGTCACCTTTTTACCATCTATAGAGCATAAATTTTAAATTTCAAGTCTCTTACTTCAAAAACATAGGACTTTCATACAAATTTCCAACCCCCGTTTTACCCCCTTAGGGGTCGAGTTTCGTAAAATCCGTTCTTAACAGATGTCTACACTCTTTAAGGAAATTATCTATCAAATTTCAAGTTTGTAGCTGTTATAGTTCCGGAGATTTCGTGATGAGCGAGTCAACCTATCATCCAATCTAAAGATAAATTATTTAGACTCCTTCTCATCATCTATAGAGCACACGTTTTAAATTTCAAGTCTCTTACTTCAAAAACATGGGACTTTCATAGAAACTTCCAACCCCCGTTTTATCCCCTTAGGGGTCGAATTTCATAAAATCCGTTCTTAGCGGATGTCTACGACCTATAATGAGCCTATTTGCCAAATTTCAAGTTTTTAGGTGTCATAGTTTCGGAGGTTTCGCGATGAGTGAGTCAACCTACTATCCCCCGTTTTAGCCCCAAAACGGAGTTGATTTCTAAAGATACATTATTTGGACACCTTTTCATCATCTATAGAGCATACATTTTAAATTTCAAGTCTCTTACTTCAAAAACATAGGACTTTCATACAAACTTGCAACCCCCGTTTTACCCCCTTAGGGGTCGAGTTTCGTAAAATCTGTTCTTAGCGGATGCCTACGTCTTATAAGGAGCCTACCTGCCAAATTTCAAGTTTGTAGGTGTTATAGTTTCGGAGATTTCGTGATGAGTGAGTGACCTTTCGCTTTTATATATATTATAGATTATAGATTATTATAGATTTAATTGATAGTGGCGTAAAAAATTATCAATTTTTGTATGGAAAAAACTTGGTCATATATTTAATATTATAAAACAATAGATTAATTTTGAACAGTTTTTACACAGTTCACATCACAGAAAATCACATTTCGAATTCACATTCTACCTAATCATAGTTTTGACTTCGCACTATAATAATATAATAATAATTTCTTTATTTCAGGTAACAATTGACCCATAAAACAATTCCTCTTAAACAATTCTTATAACAACTAGAAAAATTAATGAATGTCACGACAATTTGTAAAATACAATAATAAAATAATAAAATCACATTAATAATAAACAATACCTAACACAAATAAATAATTTTAACAATAATTTCATTATATTAAAACTAAAACAACTAATTACAACAACACAATGTCAAATATGATATTTAATAAAATAGATGTGCATACATATAACGGACACGTAAATTTTACTATTTAAAAATAAAAACATGTACCCAATAAAAACATAATATAAATCTAATGTATTGTTCACTTCGATATCTAAGGCAAATACAACTTAAAAAAATAAATAAATAAAATAAAATTAATAAATGTCACGACAATTTGAAAAATACAATTACAATAATAAAATGAAACTAATTACAATCACACAATGTCCAATATGAATGATAATAATAATTAATATTTAAAGCTTTCGCTCCGGCATTTGTATCGCAAGGTGTCTATCGCAGCAATGCCGGAGGTAGAAGCAGTCAAAACGCTCCGCGATCATCTTCAGCACACTGTTTTGGCTACCCCTTACTCTACGCACAAAAGATGCGCATCGCTTACGCATGGTGGTGTGGAAGCAGTCGGTTCTTGCGTCTGCAAACATGCCTGAGGCGCTGCAGCATCGGGGCAGCCCCAACAGTATCCTGAATGCATTATTGTAGAGGACACGGAGGTCACTGTATCTTTTCTTTGTGTAGTCAGCCCATAAGCTACACGTATAAAACGAGGTACAATATGCTCTAAAAAGTGTTATCTTTACTTGGGCTGAGCAACGAGCAAACCTTCGAGCTAACATGTTCGCTCTAACTGACAGTGCCCTCCGCTCCCTCTCAATGTCTGCATCATCCTTGAGACTGCAATAGGTATGAAGTTTATGTTGAATGTAACTGTTACCCCTTTAATATTCCACAAGTTAAATGATTATATATTTTGGCCGGATAGTTACCTATTTACAAATAATGTATGTACATTTTAGAGAAGGCAATATTGAATAAACGTGTATTGGCATGTAGCCACGAAGTTAAAATAATAAATATCTCACAGAAATTAGCGCAGAAGTCAACTAGTATTCAATTTAAATTGTAGGGAATCTTAGTTGTTTAATTTTTCAGTAAAATATGATGCCGAACTGAAAAAATAAGCACCACACCTACACTCTTACGGTATCAAAATACACTCACACAGAAAAGACACAAAAATTTATAACAAGCTTAAAAGACACAAACTTATAGGTACCTACTATATCAAACAAAACAAGGGATTAAGCCTTAATTTTCGCCATTGCATAAAACTATGCACTTTAATAGTTCATAAAGCAGCCAATAACTCAAAAGTCCTTGACAGTTTTATTACGTGTTTATTATTTTTATCATCTGCTCTATGTTACCTTTAATGTTAACAATCATCACATCACATCACTTCAGCCTATCGCAGTTCACTGCTGGACATAGGCCTTCATAAGTTCGCGCCAAAATGCCGTGAAGTCATGTGTGTTGCCCATAGTCACCACGCTGGGCAGGCGGGTTGGTGACCGCAGGGCTAGCTTTGACCCACCGAAGACACTGCCGCCCATCTTCGGCCTGTGTATTTCAAAGCCAGTAGTTAGATGGTTATCCCGCCATCGGTCGGCTTTATAAATTCCAAGGTGGTAGTGGAACTGTGTTATTCCTCAGTCGCCTCTTACGACACCCATGGGAAGAGAGTGGGTGGCTATATTATTTACTGCCGTAGCCACACAGCTTATGTGAAAAATAAAGAAAAAAAACAGAAGGGGAATGTGATAATAAAAATATCTACATGTTATAAAACCTCATTAACAAACTAACTCCTTGACTTCCGTTGTCTTGAAACTAAAGAATTCTATTTTTCAGTATTAAAAACGTTGGTTACAAAAAAAAATCTTTGAAAAATTTTTTTTATAGATTTGTGTATTCATAAAATTCCTGAACGTGTCCAACTGGAATTGCTTTGTGTTGTCGGCGCTTTGTCGTTATCGTTAGAACAACATTTGTCCGTTCGTTTGTCGGAACGGATAAAATGCATATCATGTACAATCTGTTACAGTCTATTTACTTTCTTGTAAATAGTTAAAAGTTAACATAACTGCATTCAAGTTTAACAGCTAAAGTGAGATATGTATAAACATTAACGACTCAGGTACTTAAACTCGTACCCGTGTGAAACACACACATGTATCAAAAACAACCTAAGCATTATGTTTTGAAATGTTACTCTTATGTTTTAAAAAAAATATCTTGATTAAATTATCAGGATGCTGATCCCTATTATGAAACGGGGCGAGATCTTTTTTCTTCTAACCTATAAAGCTGGAAAGTATGAGTCAGTTCTTATAATGGATATGAAATGATCGAAATACAGTAAGGAATGTTATTTTTTTTTTATTTTAGATACACAGGTACACACACACTCACACACGTTGTTTAGATTTATCCACAGTCAAATGATACAGTGTTATATTTCCCGTTAACGCATTACTTGACATTGTCATGTAAACGTCTCTACTTATTTAAAAAAAAATATCATTCATTTCTGCTTTTTTTAAGTCCAATGCAAATCAATTTTCTGATATATATTTAAGTTATTAATATCATTGTCCTGATATTAATAGCGAAACAGATGATATTTGAAACTGTTATATATTAAATTTATTATGAATATTATTAATTAAAATTGATGGCTCTCACTAGTGCTAATAGTCTAAGATATGAACTAGGCGTGATCTTCACCCGCTTCACCATCAATTTTATCAAAGATATTAGAAAAAATAGTTCACGCACAAATATCAAATTATACCATTTCAGCAGTCAGGGTTTCGTGAACGGCGCTTTTGCATTTTTAACAACTTAAGAATGCTGGCAGCATTCCTCCGCTGAATTCTAGTGTATTTGATCTAGTAAAACACAAAAGACCATTATACTGGGCATAGAAACTGAGTTGGATAAACACACCTGACACCGATAATAATTATCGATCATCACGTATCACAAACCTTATTGTGCCTCGACCGTGTTTAGCAGTAGAGTAGTTAGAGTTAGTTTTAGCTTTGCAGCTTCCAAATGTTAGAACTTTCTACCTCCCATTAAATTTGCTGCAAATTATTCTAATTCCGATTTTTTTAATTATGGTTGGATTTCGACCTCTGGGCGATCAATAGTATATATTAATATACCTATTTATACCCGCCAACCCACTAGTTATGCCAGGAAATTAATAGAGACCCCAATGTTTGCATTTTCTACAGGCTTCATACAGTTCAACTTCATACATTCAACTCGCAGGTGCATTTTGAAATAAAAATGATAATTTCAATTTTGAATTAAACAGCCTAGCCCAGATTTTTTAGGCAGCCTTTTCGCGATTATTTTTGTATTATATTTCTATAACTAAAATAAATATAAAATAATTTGCTCTCTAATTCGTATCTCCTACCTATAATATAGCAAAGATGATTCTGCTAATGTTGTTTAGAAATAAGAAAACACAAAGGAAGTGGATCGGTACATTAGCGATTACAACATCAAAAGAATTTTCGAAGACTATAAAAATAGTAGTTATTTTTTATTGTGTATAAATCGAACAATTTTAAATAAAAAGTATGTTGTGGTTGTTTTTTACTGGCTAATAGTGATACCATAAACAACAATTTCCATCACAATCGTCCAGAGATATTTTTCAAACACAGCCTTAAATTGTAAGTGATTTTTCAAATATATTTAAGTCTTTATTAAATTCTCACCATTGCATGTTAAATTGTTTTTTATAAAATTTCACAAGTAAACAAATCAAAGTCAGTTTCAAAATATTAGTCTTCAGTACAGCACAGTGTAGAGCTCGTAGGATACAATTAGCATGTGAAAACATTGCGTCCCGCCGCCGCCGCAGGCGTCGTCTAATTGGCTCTGTGTAAACTCGTCCTGTTATCGGGATGCCCCGGGCGTTTCGGTTATGTGTGGAGACTGCTTATGTACTTGATTTATTGTACTAACTTACTAACACGAAAAGAAATGAAAAAAAAAGAGAATCGTGAAAGTCCATTTGAAAAATTCTGAAATATCTTCTTATTTGTTTAAAGTGTGTTTTGTAATTTTGAGTCATGAAATATGGAGTTAAGCGTTAGTTTAAAACGTAATTATAACTGTAAAATAACGCATGATGTGTAGCGGCTTGTTTAATAATATAAATGTGATTGAGAGGTTAGTGCTGAATACGATGGATGTTACATTAGTTCAGAAAAAAAAAAACGTAGCATGAATCGCTTAATAATAACACAGACATTTTTGTTACTTGTACCATTAATTTTATTCAGACTTTATTGTTGTAGGGTACAGCAGCAAATATCTTGCTCAAAATCTAGAACAGAAATATCTCAGCCTTAAAGAAGTTCCCAGACATATACCTATTAACCAAGTAGTGTTGTGTTTCAGCGGTGAGTACGATAGCCAGTGCTCCTGAAGAGGCAATGTACTATATTTCACGATAACCGCTTACCATCGTGTGGGCGGTGCTGTTATACACTAGCTGGAAATCCTCCTAACAATATGCTTCTATGGCAGACTAGTGAAATAAAAAGTTATACACGACATTTTAGAATGATATTTTCACCGAAATGTTTCTTAAAAAAGTAACTTATTTATCATTTGCACTTATCAATAATTCATAAAACACATAATTCAGTTAGTAAATTTATTTATTTATTTCGATTAAAAGATTAATACAAAATATTCAAAAGGTGCTGTCTCCATAACAAAACATCCCTGTCAAATCCGCCCGCCCAGCGCTAATATTGACTTCTTATTACCGCACGGTAACCGCACGATCACGGGTAGTGGCGTATCACAACAGATTTCACTACCTTGCCAGTGCTTGACAATCTGTACTGATAATTTGTAATTGTATACCATACAATACTAGCTTTTGCAACAATTCTCATGCAAAATCTACATCAGACCAGCAATGTATGCATGGATATGATTTAAAAGCGTTTTTCATAGTGTCGTGGTGAAGGTAGGAATAGTAGACAATGGTTAATATTGTGAAGCAGTCAGAGATAGCGTTCGGTAATTTTAATATAGTACAGGGTTTAGTAGAGCTAGTTACTGTCAAAGTTCAGTCTGCAACGATTATAGTAAATATATGTAATAGGAAAGGATAATAGTAAAACTTAAATTGAAGCTTTATTTTTGTTTACTATGAAATACTGGTGCACGTTAACTATCATGTGATCAAAATATTTCTGAATAATGCTGCACACATTCACGCAAAAATAATCCTTTAACGTGCAAAACAGTGCAGACACCTTAGTATAATTTATGCAAAATAAAAGAAAGCACATGAAATGGACGCGAGTATGTTTAATAAAGTTAATAATAAAATAGTAGGAAAGTGTACATTGAATATTTTTTTTAAAGAATACTTGGGGAGTGGTCTACAATCGATACGAAGCCAAAAATATAGTTTTTAGAATTTTCGTCTGTTTGTCTGTATGTATGTCCGGGATAAACTCAAAAAGTACTGCATGGATTTACTTCAAATTTGGCACGAATATTATTAAGAAGTCGGGTCAACATATAGGCTACATATTATCACGCAATCACCTACGGGGAACGAGCAGTGAACCTTTATTTCTTCAACGCATTCTGTAACAACGTGTAATCTAAAGACGTATATTTGAATGTTGTTGTTATTATGTTAATAATCATGTCATAAGCTAGCTTCACACTATAAATAAAGACATTCTGTAGTATATTTAGTATCAGCATTGCACCCGTGCAAAGCAGGGGTGGGTCGCTAGTGTATAATAAAGTTAATCGTTTAGAAATTGTATTTAAAAAAGTTTGTAAATAGCTCTAATAATAATTTATTTTAATGGTTAAGATTATATAACATTAAAAATACAGAGGAGGAGTAACTCAGGTATTAAAAAGTAAAAAAAAAACCTAAATAGAACTTTTTAATAAACAAAAAAACTTACTTATTAAAAATACATAAAGCAACTACAAACCCATAACTACAAGTTATTATTAACTGAACTGCCCATGCCTACCATACTATTGGTGTCATTTATACAGCTGTTATTAAACACCAAATTAGCGTGATGGTGCTTGATTTCCATGCCCCCATTCAATCGAATGGGTCTTTTGTTCTCGCTATGGGTTTCAAAACGCAACCCGATGCAAAATGGCGTCTTGTAAACGTCATGTGTACAACATGGCGGGTAACGGGTATTGTTTAAAACGTCGTGTTAAGTACTTGATAGTGCATACTAAAGAGTAACTTCTAAAGAGTAATAAAATAGATAATATATTTTATTGGCATTAAAGTTTTTATTTAAATTATTTAAGAAGTATTATTTTAGAATTATTTTATAGTGTTTTATCTGAATAGGTAAATAGTCACTGTGCTATTAATTAATAACCAATAAAAATACAACTGATATTTGTGTAATCATTATTATTTTAATGAAGTTTATGGTCAACTAGCTTATGTAATAATGTAATAATAATAATGTTTACAAAACATATTTCCAAACCTAATCTATTTACAACTAGCTGTGCACGCGACTTCGTCCACGGGGAATTGAAAAAAAATGTTTAGTTCGTAGAGTTACAAAATAAATAAATTTCCAAAATAAAAGTAGCTTAAGTTACTCCTTATTAGATCATCTATCTGTCAGAGAAATTCCCGTCAAAATTGGTCCAGCCGTCTAAGAGATTAGCCGGAACAAACAGATAGATAGACAGACAAAAATTGTAAAAAATGTTATTTTTGAATATGTACCGTGTATACATCCATATGCATTTAGTAAAAGCGGTTATTTTAATATTACAAACTGACACTCTAATTTAATTTATTTGTATAGACGTGTGTAGGTATAGATAAAATAAAAATATAAATAAATAATAATTACTAATATTTGGGTGTTTGTAATAGTATATTACTTACTATAGTATTTTACCTGTTTATTTATGTTTTTATGCAAAATACATTGTAAAACTGTATAAAAAGATAGGGTTAATGATTTTAGTATTCTCTACCAGCTAACTTTAGGAAAGCGGACGTTTGTAGGTTTGTCATATATCGTAATATGAGTAAATATACATATTTAAAGAACTTAAACGAATTAAAAGATGGACTGACATTCTGAAATCATCTATTTGAAACAATGTTTTGAAATTAAAATTTAAGTAATAACCTATTTTTAATTTATACTTTAATTAATGTCTTAATATCAAAAGATGTACCTATGTTATGTACTTTTTGTTTCTACTATTATTTGAAAAAATTAAACGCGGTATAAAATAAGTTGACACAGTTGATACGAAAATTTACGTTCCTGAAGAATTGATTGACTTAAAATTTGCTGTATATTTTATTCAGATATAGATATACTATCTATAAGAGAAATTATAATTATTATTAAACAATGCTTGACTTATACCTAACGATCACGTTTAGTATTTTTATATATGTAGAGCAATATATTTTTACACATAAATAATTATGAGATGAAAGATAAAAAATGATTTTTAATCCCGAAGACATCTACGAACTCGTAGGTAGGAGATAGTGAAAAATGGTCATAAGAAAATTTACAATCAGGTTAGAAGACGAAAAACAAGGTGGCGAAACAAAGATACTTATGGATAAGTTAAATTGATTCATTAATTTTAGGCATATTGAGATGGTAAATGTTTTTTTAACCAACTTCTACTATGTTATCTTTTATGAATTAAGTGTGAATTAAGTGTCCTAAGATATATTTTTTAGTTGTCCTTCGTGTTTTCGTTTTTTTGGGCTATTCAGCAAAACGGGGCTTCGTACTCCTATCGCACTTTTACCGCCCATGAGTCTTACATACAATATAAAACTGTATCAGTCCTTGTCTGAGCGGTAAGTAAATAAATCTTCCCACTACTAAAAATCTAGCCCAATTTATATATTCCAGAAGTTTTTCAAACGGTTTTTATTACGCCGTAAATTATTCAGCTAATAGAGCTAAACAGCATTAATATGCAGTTAAAACGTAAAAATTTCGACGTGTAAGTTTACGCGGGATTTTATAAAGACGGATGGTTCTGCTTCAAGCCGCTGAGTGATTTGAAAATACCGCGATGATTGAGCGCTGATACAAGCCAGTATTTTTGATAAATAAATAAAGGTGTAGTGATGTCCTTATTGCTGGTTGTCGATGTCGATAAAAAGTTTTTAATTTTATTTGTTGTTTGTATATTAGGGGTCTGTGTCACCGGTTGTGGATTACGCTATGTGACGGGTGATGGTATCCCATACCCAAAAGTTGTAGATAGATATATTAGGTATTTTTATTACTAATGAATTATACTATATATTCAAATCGTATGATATTATTACATAATAGATAAGATTGTAATGTGTAGTTTTTTTTACTGTAACAAAATCGATTTTCTAAATTTGTTTGGTTTTTAATTTTGGTTTTGTTACTAGTTCTGAGCAAGAATTGCCTAGAAGACATTGCTCTTATTATGACGGACGTATTTTGATCATTTTAGATTTTATTTATTGTCTTAACTTTACATTGGTGAGCTTTAAAGTATAAATAAAAGGAATAAATATAGTATTTCTATATCGATATTTTTATAGCTCGTCACATGAAATCAGTACGTGTAAACGGTGCAAGTTTACCTGAACGCAATGTTTTTATTCGGCTCAACGGGCGATGACGTTCGCGCCAGGCCACCGTGTGATCAATTTAAAAAGTATAAAATGCTAAATGGCGCCGCATCCGCTGACCGCGTTCCATTCTGAAAAGTTTGATGTCTTTGACATTTATTGTTTTTTTTTTATTTACGATCGAATGAGATGTTACAAATGAAATTTTAATGAAAAATATTGATGATTTAATGTTTTACACGTTTTTTTCAACATGTGAATAGATCTTTTTTTATTTTTAATAAAGATTTTTCTTTATTAATAGTATTTCTTTTAAGATTAATTTAAATTGTAATATGATAAAATTTAAAAAATTGTAACGATAAAAAGCGAACAGTAAGAGAAGCATTGTCGTTCTATTAAAAAATATAGACTTTTTAGCGTTTTTAGTACTTTTTAGTTAGTCAAAGTTCAATAAATCAATTCATTTCTTATTTGAAAAATGATATACTGTATATTTGTTTTATACCTAAATGTGATTTAAAATCTATGCTTGGATTTTTAAGTCTTAATTTTTAATTCACAAACATATTTTGTTCATTACAACTAAATGAGTCGTAATTATCCTTCAAAAATAAAAAAATAACAAAAAAAGTAATAATTTTGATTACAACGAATCGAAAACGTCGAATGTGATATATCAAAAAGTTTCATCTCTCATCGCGTAAACGTTTATCGTCTATATAAAATATAATAAAGGTGAAGTTTGTTTGTTCCTTAGAATACCGATATCTGGAACTAGGAGAAACATTTAAGGCCTGTTTTACTGATTATAGATAACCCTATTTGACAGATTACGTTATCCAATATATAGAACTCTAATATATTATTCTTTTTCACCGTCTAATTCCAAGAATATGTAAGATATTTGTCTTCGCAAATATTAATCTAAAAAGCATACTTTATTAATTGAGGATTGTTGGCTCTTAAAAAATTTATTGTAAAAAGCTTAGTAGGATATATACTATAAGTTACATATAATGGTTGTGCCCACCGTGACTTCGGAGCCTGTTGGAATATCGGGATAAAAATAGCTTAAGCCTTATTAAGGATACATACAGCTACTTATGTACCAAGATTCATAGTAATCGGTTTAGTAGTTTTTGCGTGAAAATGTAACAAATATCCATCCATTTATCCTCGTAAACTTTCATGTCGATAATATTAGTAGGACAGTAGGACATTGCAGTGAATACAAACCAAAATAATTATGTTTTGTTCGCAAATGAACAAAAAACCGACTACAATTTACATCGACAAATCATGTAACGTGGGTAGTCGAAAAAATACTCAATTAAACGCGGATTACTCGTCACACCTCAATGGAATTGAAATGATACCACGTAACCAGATTTCTATAAAAAAATTATCGAAAAATAATCAAGTAAAAAGTAATAAGGCAACACGCACAAAATACAGTCAAATAAAAAATAAAACAACCTATTTTGAAGTAAAAATAACTATTAACGTTAGCTAGTTTATCAAGTAAATAAGTTTAACACAGGTAAAGCCGTGTAGCAAGTGTAGTTAAATCATAAGAGTAGGTACAATGCAATAATAAATAACGCACGAATAAATTTATGTTCTTGTAATGGGCCAATATTGCTTGCGAAAGTAATTTCTATACAAAATATTATATCGATATTTATTGACCACGTTTTACTTATTTATTATCGTATTGTTTATTTTTTTTCTTTATTATATAATCAATATATGTGCTTAGGCTTAAACAACATTTTTTTATGTCTGTGTGTCCCACATATAGGTAGATATTACACACATAGTTAGTTGGTTATTTAGTTGTTGTGGGCTTGATTTTCCGCATTTAGACTCAAAGCTGGTCCGTTATGCATGAAAAGAGGGCTGACTAGTTCAGCCAGCCCAGCTCCTTCCAGAAGCTCAGAAGCCTCCTGGGGCGTTCGCAGGCTTCTCGGAGCGTCCTTATTACCCTAAGGATGGTTGCCCGATGTGTGGCCACTCCCTCGCATTCCAGGATCACGTGAGCGGCTGTTTCTTTAGCAGCCAGACATCCCCTATAAAGAGGATTGTCCGTTGCATTCATAATGAATAGTTGATGATTGAGTGCCATGTGGCCGGTAATCGTACCAACAACTATTCTGATGTCCAGACGGTTTAGACTGAGCAGTCGGCACGATAGGTACGGTGATACTTATTACACACATATAAACAATCGTTATGACATAATTATGAAACCTCTTTGTATCTGTGTTAAAAGAAATAACTTTAAAAGTAGCTTAATGAATAAAGAAATATGATTAAGTTCGGTCTTTTTAAAGGGCTTTGTTCTTTGATAAAATAAGAACTTTGATAAAATATGTAACTATTTTACAGTAAGTTTACATACATAATTGTACATTTTTATAACAATTATGAAAACCTAAGGTATCATAAATTAAATATCCAATATTTCCGATTCCCTTACCAACGATACCTATAAAACCACAAAAATATTTCAGAAAATTAGTATAGAAGATATTAGTCGGTTTATAGTGTATATATATTATACAAATTTTGTTTAATTTTTAAAATATGAAGTAGACATCTTAATAAAAAAATATTATTAAGTAAATTAGAAGTAATATAAATATTTCTAAACGAATATTTTATCGAATCTTTCGTGAAGTTTATGACATTAACTAAAAACTGAACATGTTTTAGTCTTAGTCTAAGAAGCAATATATACATATACCTATATATGTAAAAAAACGAAAAAGAAAGAAAGAAAAGCAAAGTACAAGTGTACAAGTAACATCTCCATCCAAGTAAACAAAGGAATAAAGATACGTGCTCTATGAATAAAATAAAAATATCATCGGATAATATCGCAATGAGCTGAGTATGGAATATGCCGACTTATTATACCTACTCTAATAACAAGACCGTATTAGCTATGACAGAGAGTTATATAGTAAACAGACAGATAATATATTGAAATTTATATGGTGTAATATTAGTATTTATATACCTATTATTTCCATGTATATTTATCAAAAAAAAAAAAAAAATTATAAAAATAAAAATAAATAAATAAATAGCTATAGCAGTCGGCTATTACCTATATACACAGCATTAAGTTGCTAATCTTAGGAACAGACAGCCGTTTGTGTATGTTATAAGATATTTATTTATATATTTTATTTATACTTCCAAAATTAAATATTATGTATGACACAGATTAACAGTTGATTTTTTAAAGAAATATGGGAAGTGAGATCGTGACAAAACAGTAGGTAACGCTGACCTGTCCTGAGAATAGTTTTTTAGCTATACTCCTGGCGGTAAGAAATAAATATATTTTTAAATTTAACGATAATCGCTTTTAAGGAGTAAAATCCAGTTGCGTTACAGAAATAACACACACACTTTTGTAAACGTTATTCTAGACAGATATAGGTTTCGTTCCTAAGGGATTATTGTGCAACAGAAATACAAAAAGAGAAATGAATTGAGAAATATTTTTTTACCTTAAGTCCACGTAACTGTAGCAAAATGGCCAAACCACATATGTTTGACTAAAGTATAGAGTTTTTGAAGCTAGGACTTGTAGAGTTAGGTTGTGTAGAATTGGAAGTTAGGATTTACATGAGCCATCCCTTCAACCCGCATTGGGGTAGCGTGGTGGATTAAGCTCTAATCCTTCTTCTACACGGGGAAAGAGGCCTATGCCCAGTAGTGGGATATTACAGCGTAAGCGTAAGCTCTACATGAAATCTGATGACTTTTTACATTGCAAGCCATTTATGGGTCTCGCAACATTTTACATAAAAATATTTTTGGCAGTAGTATTTAGGACAGCATTTTAGTTATTTGTTTATCCATTAAATAAAAATAATTATATATTAGATAATAGATACATACGTATTTGATTTTATTTTGTTTTTTTTTTAAATAACAAATCTTTAGAAATAAAAAAAATAAATTTCATTAATTTCTAGTCAGTTCTATCACCTTCGTAGCCTTTATTACCAATGTCTTTAAGGCATTTATAGATTATTCATTTGTATCTCGCAGTATCGATTCTTTTATGTTATTGTTTGGCTGTCGTTTTGTCTACTCTTCGGATATAAGACGTAATTGCTAGACAAGGATTACCAGCGGACTCTTGCATGCTCTATAACCTTATTATATTAGCTTTAAGGACTATTTTCCCGTTTTTCGATGATAAATATAGTTTTGTAATAAGCTCCTTGCTTATGGCACCGACGTTGTATTACCTATTTTTTATGTTTGTCATTTTATAATGTCAATTATAATGTACAGTCGAGCCGTATAGTAAAACTTAATTGTTTAAATATATTTAAAAGTAGGAAAAATCTATGTATGTATAGATACCTAGATGTTATTTTTAACGATATATCAGTCTAAGTGACCATAGCAATTGACTGTCGTGCCAGTGGTTATGTGTTTGGTGTCTGGTTATGACAAAAATAAATTTAAGCCATGCAAATGTCGGTCGTTGTCTGGGCGTTTGTATATATGTTACATATTTCTAGGCCTCCGAGAGAGGACTCTAACTCTAATAAAGGCTGACTCTAATAAAGGTTGTGAAACCGAAGGGACGTGTGACCCTTTTATTAAATACTTATTTCTGAATAAGTGAGTGATTTGGCATTATTGCGGAGGTTCCGTACAATTTGATGAGTAGTATATTAGTGGGCACATACTACAAACATACTACCTACAACCACTGAACCGAATACAACCCAGAACATCGTGTTAGCTACTTTTTATTTTCACATTTACACGAAATTAGAAATTAGGCGAGTAAAACCGCAAAATAGCGTTGTTTTACTATATACATAATTATGTCTCTGAGTGTACGTGTTTAGTATGTAGTTTTATTAGTTAAGTACTTGTATGCAACGGCGATAAGCTTAAAAGGTCCGAAGTTATAGTCGAATAATGTTTAATTTTTGTGTTAATGTACTTTTTATTATTTTATATTGACATTAAAACATGCAGATGATCGGAAAGTTTTAGTCTTTGGAATTCACCGCAGTCGGATAGTAAAGAGGTCATTTTTGATTAATATTAATAGAAATATTCTATTTTAAATGTTCATTATTTCGAAAACAGCTGTAGCTAATTAACTGTACATTGTTTATAAGGTTAGCATAATATTTTTTGAACAAAAAAAAAAAAAAAAAAAAACAGCGTAGTAGTTATTAAAAATCGTCCCTTCTCTTTCACTAAGCCCAGTCACGTTTAATTTTTTTTATAATGTCGCGCAGATATTACTATTATGTATATAATATATTAAATCGGTACTGAATTAAGGTATCAAGTCAATGATCTTTAGTAATTTGTACATGTATTATTAAGCAATAGAGACAAGGGTTATGAATTTTTTTTATTTAATTATTGGTTGAAGTATGTGTTTAGTGATAATTTGTATTACACATATCTTTATTAATAAAAATTATGTAAATAGCGCTAGTTAGCTGTTAAATGGTTAATAAAGTAAGCCGTAAGAACAACAAATACAATGTGTGGTTACACAATTTGGGTCTTTGAGGTAAATAAAATTAAGTTAATTTTAATTAAGAAATAAGGGCGAAATAAAAAAAATAAATAAAGGGCGAATAAAGCAAGAAATAAATAATCAAATTTCTACTTAGTATTAATAGTATATCTAGAGGATAGTAAACATTGTGCTCGTATACTTTTCAAATGATTAGCTCAATCTGGATTAAACAACTCTATTACATGACTAGACCGCTAATTTGCTGGCAATCAGTTAGATGCCTGTGTTCATTTTATTGGCTAAGATCTAGATCAATGTTCAACGAGCGAGGATTAAACCAGCTATATATCAAATAGTGGGATAACTATTTTATTTCTTCAATTATATGCAATATAATATATTCTGTACAATAAACTTTTATATAAATAATCATATACAAATTGCCCTATAACTAACTGTGTGTTAGAAAGGTTACAACTGCAGATATTTTTAAGCATTAAAAAAGTTACTTAAGACATGGGAATTAAAAACTTATACCTAAGTACTAGTATTTTTGTAGCGCTATTTATTATTTGTGAATATGTCGATTTTAATTTAAAATTTTATTTGGTTTTGTTTTAACACACCTTTGGCTGACAATAACAAACACAAAAAAAAAACCATGAACAATTTGAACAATGTTAATTCGTTTGGAAGTTTAGAAGTTTAGAAGTACGTGTACCTACAATCCTTCATATACTTTGACGATTTATTTTATTTACAGATATAAATAAGTGTTAAATACTTCTTATGACTATATGATGGAATATTTTATTTTTGTAGCACACTCATATTATTAAACGTTAATGAAATAATGTCCAAAACCATTTAAAATAGTTATTTTAACGTTTCTTGAATTGAAGACAATCGCTACAATTGAAACTGTTTAGGACATTCTCAAGACTTCTAATTTTAGAATTTGATTTATATCGTAATACTATTTACTCGACAAACTGTTCATCTCTTCATTAATTCATTTAATTTAAAAGCAATAAAATGCAATCGAAATGACAAAATAGGATAAAAAATAACAAAAATCAAAAAGTTTTGTTCATTTTGATAATTAAACTAATATAGTAGGTAATCAAATTTTTTTAAGATAAAAGATTTATGAGACGGTTCTAACCACGGGTCTGAACCTCTACTACCTCTACTCTAAATCTATGCCAAAAACTCAGGTACTGTACCGATACATATACATATATAACACCTCTTTGAATGATCAGGCTACTATATTAAATGAGGTAACTGCCAGTGTTAATACAAATATGTTAAAATTACATTACAATCTCTATGATTTTGATACGAATATTATATTACATTACAACGAAGACATTGGTTTCCTTAGATTTATTTTTCATCTAGTAAAGGTCCAATAATATTCAAACAGTTTCTCGCAAGATCTAAGTGATGTTGGATAGACTATTACACGTTTTGCTTGACAGATATCTCTCTATGATCTAAGTGCTTGATTATATTGTCAGCTGTCGCTAGAAATCCAGCGGAGTGTTAATTACAGCGGCGCTGATACCGAGCTCGGCTGTTCGCGATTTCTCGTAATTATTTAAGTTATGCTATTAGTATTATTTGTCTATTTTAATTCTACATTTGATACCTATTAAAATTGTTTGTGACCTATAAATGAGTTACCATCTAACTAAATTATCATCATCATCATCACTACTCATATCCTATTATATCCATCTCATATCATATCCTACTATGAGTAACGATCGCTATCAGGTGTACATGATAACAACCGGGACCGACGGCTTAACGTGCTCTCCGAGGCACGGTGGGGAGACCCACAAGGACTGCACAAACACCCAGACCACGGCCAACACCTGTATGGCCAATACAAATGTTTGTCATGTGCGAGGATCGTACCCGCAACCACCAGCGCAACAGGTACAATCCATGGCTGTGACCGTTGCGCCAACGCAGAATTAATTGACACAGTTACAAAATATAAATCATTAAAAAAAACAAAATAGTCAGTAGGTACGGTACACTAGTAAAGATCAAAGAATGCTGCCGATTGTCTTAACGTACTTTTTTGTTACCATTGTTTATTTTTTTTTGTCTATGGTACATAAAAAGCATGCAATTCTATAGTGGTACAATAAAAGTGTTTTGCACCATAGGCATTCAAAGTAATAAAATTAACTTTATAAATGAAAAATAAAAATAGCTAAAAAGTGATGGCATCCATTTGTTTACATTAAAATGTATAGAAATAGAATGTTGATTTTTTGCTAGTAGTTATTTTATTTTACTACACCTTAAGAGGAAAGGGTACCTGAGAGACTTTTGAAAAATAGGTATTTGAATAAAATGTTCCTGTCTCGCTGTATGCAGCCGCCGCGCCCTGAGACAAGAAAGGGACAACTGCAGCTCCGTTCCGTTCGCTCCGTTTTAGGTAGATAATTATTGACCAAAACAGCAATTTTTTTATTTAACTAAAAAAAAAATCTTCTAAAGCTATACATATTATATGCCTAATTTTTCTTTAATGAGAAAAAAATTCTTAAAAAAGAAAGAAAATGAGTGTCCGAAAATTGATAAAAATTAGGCAATATTTCTAGTTTTTGAAGACTCCTACTCCTCACTATGATTATAAAAATATGAAAAAACCAAGACATAGGGGTCATGGCAGTTAAAGGTTTTATGTTAAAAAAAATATTTGATCTAGGGTCATTATCCAAGGACAAAACAGTCGACTACGTTTGTATGGAGAAAGAGCCGGTATCCTTTCCTTAAACATCTAAAATGACTTAGAAATGTTACAACCAATACGTATAGTCTTAGTAGATGGGACTATGGAATGGCAATGGAATGGCGTTAAAAAATTACAGCCTTAACGAAGGAATACTCTCTCCCGGACATACAAAACAAATACATAAAAGATCAGATTACGATTGTTGGCGCAATAAATAGTTTTTGCGCTTCACTAGAGCGTTATCAAAGTAGGCGATATTAAGTTGACTATGAATTAAACGAAAGTCGAGATCATTATTTGCACAAACATAAATTTCTGTTCTTAATTGCCTTTGGTGTCATTAAAAATGGCGCCATTAAAACAGCCACAATTAAAATGACACAAAAGTCCAGATAACTATTAGAGCCATAATAGTAAGTTGTTTTACTTCTCTATTGCATTGTCAAAAAAGACGATATTAAATCAGACGTATTTTTATTAAAAAAAGAAATATAAAATATAAATCTAGCTAAAACTCTGATTACTCAGTAAGTAATAGCCACTTGTCTTGATAACTACTTAAGCGGCTCAGTAGCGCCATCCTTTGAACTTATGATTCAGCCACCGACAGTACTCAAATATTGAAGTATGTATCAAATGTCATCATTAATATATCTGTTCTGTTTTTATTCTCACGGTCTCCAAAGCTTTGGGTAAAAACTGTGCCAATAGTGCAACGATAGTTGATTACCTCAAAAAAGTTAAAATAGTTTCTCTACTATGTTATACTCACCTACACCTATAAGCAACCTTTTGTTACATTTTATTTTGGTGGTAATAACAATTCAAATAGTAATTTAACTGAATTAAATACTTTTTGAAAAAAGTCAACTGGGATAAATAATCTTTATAAGTTTGAATTCTGTAATATTTGAAAAAAATAGCCATATATTTTGCGAAGTCTATGAGTTGTTTGACACAACGATTATTTAAATGTTGTTGTGTAATTATTTGTTTGTTTCTTTTGACACCTCTGAAGTAGATTAAAAATAATTGACCATCATATTTTTAATTGGATACACTTCAGCTTGTAATATGCCACTACTGGGCATAGGCCTCTTTCCCCATGTAGGAGAAGGATCAGAGCGTAATCCACCACACTGCTCCAATGCGGGTTGGCGGATATATTCCCTACTATGAGTAACGATCGCTATCAGGTGTACATGATAACAACCGGGACCGACGGCCTAACGTGCTCTCTGAGGCACAATGGGGAGACCCACAAGGACTGCACAAACACCCAGACCACGGCAAACACCTGTATGGCCAATACAAATATTTGTCATGTGCGGGGATCGAACCCGCAACCGCCAGCGCAACAGATACAATCCATGGTTGTAACCGTTGCGCCAACGCGGTGTCATTTTTAATTATATTTTTAATTGGTTAGTAATAAGTTACGATAATAGATGATACAGAACTCCGATATGCCACTGTGAGTAGTACCTACCTATTCCATTAAAATTATACACTTAGATATAGTCGTATTGTTAAGTATAGTTAAAAGTGTGTTTTAGACCATACGATTGAAGTAAAACTTTCGAAACGTAACTTTCTCTCTCTCTTTTTCTATCTTCACTAACTTATATCTCCCTCTCAACTTCAGTTCCTCCGATCACACTTTTCGTAACGCTGTCGTCACACATTCACCAGCTTACTTCCCAATTCAAGCGTGCGCAAAGAAGTATTACTAAAAAAAACTAATTATTTACAGATAGTCGTTGTGTAAATTATCTCTACGTAGAGTGTTATCAATAATACCGGCAGCATCATTTTGTAACGTAAAAAAAATTAAGTATGATCTAAGCCCAATGTTTAGATTAAATAATTCCGATCTACGTAGATTAAAAGGTATCACTCTATAAAAACTGTTAGCGTATCACTTCTTGTTCGGAATCTGATTGTTATAAATAATTTTATCAAATAGAAGTCAACCTTATTATTAAGTGAAAAAAAATCAAATTTCCTTGATTACCTCGTGAGATGCGCAAAAAGTGCATTAGGCTAGTACAGTTAAGAGATTGAGGTGTGCACACACTTGCTTTTATTAGTTTTACATAATATCTTTGTGACAGTTAATATTTAAAATCTAAAATATTAATTTTGCATGTGTACATACATAAATAAAAATGAACCGCCAAATTCGACAGTTCTTCTTTGTGTTTGTTTCTGTCAGGAAAAGCATATGTAACAAATGATTATTGACGAAAAAAAAACTTCGATACGTATTTCGGTGTGTCAGCTAATATAAGATATACACATACTCAAATTGTCAGATTCAAATAATAGTTATACGCATATAAATCCATTGTTTATAGCTTAATTTAATTTTAACGGTTGACATGACATTTAAAAACGAACTGGTAGTTAGAAAATTACTGAAATTATTATTATTATACAGAGAACCACGTTATTAAAATTAATGTTTCAATGTATTACTAAATATTCTACTTTTGAAATTAAAGTTACTTCGTTTTTCTCTTGTCGGCACGTCAGTATGAGTAACGATAAAATTAACGATGTCTTATTTAGGTAACTAACATTCAAATATGCAAATCGAATTGTCTAAATACTTCGGTATAGTTTTTACATTTTTAATTAGCTTTTGATAAACGGAATGATGTAACCGTCTTCGGTGTCAACGCGTCAAAGGCTACTATGCATTATTCAGTAACCAATTATAAATTGTTATGAAAATTAAAAATAAAAACAAAACGACAGCCAGTGCATAACCGTCCTAAAATCGGCCGGTACGTTTGATCTGTTGCAATTACAGTTTTACTGCGATCGTAAACACGACAGACAGAATGCCAGGTAAGCCCTTTTGTTGTCTATGTTTTTACCCTGCGCCTTTCGATAAACTAATGGTAAAAGTATAGCTCTTATTACGTTACCAATTAGGATCAATATACTGAAATATTATTAATTTAAAATGATTTTGCCGACCATACGTATACACAACACGTGTTCGACAAATGTATTCTTTATTTGAACAATATAGAGTACACAATTGTGTGTAGTTTTCAAAGGATTAAGGGGTACAGGATAGTATATTTTAAAAATTCGTTACATGATATTAAAGCATGATGTATACAAATTGCGTTTCGCAATGTTGCCTGTACCTTTTTATTATACAAATTCTCGATACCTTTGCACATATATTGCACATTTTGAACGGTAATACGGTAATTTTGAAAACGTTATTATTACAAGTAGAGGCCGGCGTTTATCCCTGTTAATTTATTGCAGCTTTTAGTGTCTAAAAAAAGTTCACTATAGAAATTACTTTCTATTTTATGACAAAGATTTCTTTTAATAAATGTTTCAACTCAAATTTATTTCTTGATTAATATAATCATCATTATTACAGCCTATACAGTCCACTGCTGGACATAGGCCTCCACAAGTTTACGTCAAAAATAACGTGAACTCATGTGTTTTGCCCATAGTCACCACGCTGGGCAGGCGGGTTGGTGACCGCAGTACTGGCTTTGTCGCACCGAAGACGCTGCTGCCCGTCTTCGGCCTGTGTATTTCAAAGCCAGCAGTTGGATGGTTATCCCGCCATCGGTCGGCTTCTTAAGTTCCAAGATGGTTGTGGAACCTTGTTATCCCTTAGTCGCCTCTTACGACACCCACGGGAAGAGAGGGGGTGGCTAAATTCTTTTGTGCCGTAGCCACACAGCAGAGATTAATTTTACAGAGAGCAGATTAATATAATATGTATAGGTTAATATAGATTGATCAACTTTAAAAACTATAACGAAAAAATATCGAAAGTGTGTTTATCCTGATTTAAAGAGTAAACAGTTTGATTTAGAACCAACATGTTTCTTTATACATAAATTATTTTATTAATAAATGAGCTGGCAAATTGAAGACTCAAATTAGGCTGACTTTGAGCCACCGCTGGGCTTGTAAAATAAAGTTTATTATGGAGTCCAAGCTCAGCTGTATATATTACGGCTGTGTTTTTAAGGAAAATTATTAGTTGAATAAATTAAATAAATAATAATGTACGTTTGTGAGTATAATATGTTCATATGTATGTTACATAACATTTTTGCGTCCCATCCCACACTTCTTATTTAGACCTCTGCCCAAAGGTTGCCTGAAAGAGATCGCTGTATTAGCGATAAGGCCGCCTGTTGCAACTGATGCAAATTCTACTTTTATATATCATTTGTTATGCTGTTAAAATCTTGTATTAGTGTGCGAAAGTGTAAATAAATAAATAAATAAATATTAAATCGTTAATAACATTTATTTATATGATATTTATATATTATTATTTGTAAATAATTATTGTTAATGTATATTTTATGTATCTAATTATTTTTTTATGCATATTATTATGTAAATATATGTATGCCTCAATGTAATTATGTATGTGTATGTTATATGTATGTATGTATGTATGTGTGTATATATGTGTTTCATACATTATACACTAAAATATTTACTTATTTATATGTTTTTTTTTTTCTTTTTTTTTAATAATTATGTAAGTTTATCATATCGTAGTTTTTACCTATTTATAATTGATCTTTACTCCTTAATTTGTGCACACCTTAACCGCTGCTACTGTATCGTGTCCTGTACCCAAAGGTTATCTGGAAGAGATCGCTATTTGGCGATAAGATCGCCTTTGTACATCTTCTATTGTGTCTTTCTTTATATGTGTCTGTATTTCGGTGTACATTAAGAATAAATAAATAAATAAATAAATAAATAAATAAATAAATAAATATCTTAAACACACGTACGTCTGTTTCTAGGGTAAGTTGATGCTTGTATTATAAGTAACAGCCGACTGATACAGTAAAAAAAATTTTCTATGACTATACATAGAAATTATATATATACAAATGTTACACCCACACCCGGGCAGGAATCGAACCCACAACCCCCAGAGCAAAAAACATGGCCACTAAAAACTGCGCCAACAGGCTGTCACAAGGATAAAGGGTAAAGATCGAAATACCTAAGAATAACCTAGAGATGAGGGTTTATTCTTTCCATTAGGCTAGATTGTAATCAGGCGCGAGCTAAAAAAAGTCACATCACAGAAAGTGGTCCTATCAGCAAAATATTGTGGTGTATTTTAATTAGAAGTCGATAATGTTATTGCTTTTTATACCATTGTTTGTCATAACAACATTTTTTATTTCTTTTTTATTTTTATGGAAACGATTTAGGTTAGTTTCAAGATAAAAAATTCTTAATGTCATACATATAGGACCTAGTTTTCTTGTATTTAAAATTTATATAAAAAATTCACCAGCTAATGAAACGTATTAGGAAATTGATAAAAATCATACATATCTACTAAATATTCAATTCATATTTAGGCATTGATGAAGAGTAGTTATGGCTAAAGATTTTTAAAAATGTTTCCATAAAGTTCAAATATTATTCAATTTGTTAATTTATATTTGTATTATATCGCCACATTTATATACAAAAGGTTATTTGAGGTGATCGTATTGTATAGATCTGGTTAAACAAGTAAATATGTCAGTGTTAGTCTTATCTTTAAGTTAATGCAAATCTGCAGTTACCTTTACAATAAGTTGGACGGGCGAAATAAAGAAATGTCTACGTCATTTCATTTGAGACTCTATCACCCCATAAATAAGACCTAAAAATGAAACTTGCGAGCTTTATAAATACGTGTTTACGGAGATTAAATTATTATTTATGAGATCACTTGACCACTTAAGTATCGGATTTTACTGATTTCCGTAATATATAAAATTATGCGAACGCGACAACCGCTCACCCCTAATCTTCTTTCGATCAAGCTATCCATTGAATGTAATAATTTTGCATATTACCCCATTTCACAATATACGTTTACAATTAATTGTCTGTGGTACATTTTTTAACTTAATTGTTTTTTTTTGTTGTAGAATTTTTGTGATTTAAACATCGAAAGTAATACGACCAAGTTGAGTAGGCTAGCGGATGCTTACTCCTGGTAAGGGTTTTGAAGGATGAACTAGTGCAGTATTGCATTTACACGCCCTCAAAAGCGACCCTTCCCCTTACAGCGAATCCTATGGAATACTTACAAACGACTTAAAAGCAAGCCAGTCTGGTTTTGTATTTCCAAGCGCGCGGATCGCAGACGCGACGTGTGCCACAACTATTAGTCTTTTCGAATTTTATTAAAAGAACGCTTATTATAAAATCCGTCAATACGATTACACATTTACTTTATTTTCGCACAATTTTTTTCTTATAGTAATAACTTTCGAAAAAGTTTGTTTTAAAAAGTTTTTACTAATTTTCTATTATTTTGTTTTTTAGAAAAAAAAGTCGTGATTGCATTATGTTCTTGTTCAGTTCTGTGAATATATTTTAATTATTTTTGAAATGTTAACGATATTTTGTTTGTTTTTTGAATTTTTCGGTGTTGTGAAGTGTTGTTTCTAAATTCTTAGTGTTAGAGAGAAGATTATTTTGTGCTTTGAGCGTACTTTTTCGGCACAATGAAAGTTTTTTGGAAAGTTTTGCTGTCTCTACTTCTGCTGGTGGAGGCCGCTATGGGCAACTGGTGGTAAGTAAACATTTAAGAGTGCTTTAGCATGTACTTATTTAAAAACTTTTTGTCAAAAGTATAAAAAAATTAAAGTTCCTTATATTGTAACTTACAGTAACACTATTTTAATATAGTTATTACATAAATTTTATTCCTTCTTTCATCTTAAAAGAAGAAAAAATACAATGCATTCTTCTGTTTTTAAATATTTCTAAAATATATTTGAGCTTAAAAATGTTTAAATAGGAAAGTCAATGAAGCATTCTAAGCGTTGAATTAAAAACTACAAGTGATTTCAAGACGAAAATAGCTCGCAACTTTTTGGGTTATCCAAAAATAGTGTTACAAGATGTAAATAATAATGTTTACATTAGCTAGTGTTAGTGTTTGACATGTGTTTTGTGCACTAAACACGATTTATTATATCTACTTGCATTCGTAACGCATTAAAAATAATTGTATAAGGAAATAAAATTAAAAAAAAAAAGATTAGTGATTTACTTAGCATAACTGGTTTATACGTTGGAGTTGGGTTTCTAAGCAAATGTGCTACCGAAACTAAAATAATAAAGAAAAATAATATTTTTTATAGAATGTGACAGTTTCAGAATGTGCCAGTCCAGATTAAATAAAAGTTTTTAAGGGACAGTTTCAACAGTTGTGGATAAGGTTTTATCCTGCAAATAAGTTACGATTAGACTTTAGAATAGTAGGAGATAGAATAGATAATTAGGATCTCTTTCATTTCAATTAATAAACTACAGATTTTAGATTTATTTTTGCGAATAGAAATCTATTATAAATACAGTGGAATTCGATGGCGAAAAAGAATAATACATCAAAAACTTTTATCTGTTGGATATCGTCATCCGTCAAATAGTCCACAACTGGTGAAACAGGCTCTTAATAAGCAATTTTATATGACAGTTACAGGCTATAATATGTCAAGTTATGATTTAAAGAAGCGGAGCAATATTAATTAATTAATGACTATCCCAAGCACCTCGTCTCGTGATGAGTATTTGTGGGGATCAGTTGTATTTTGCGTTATCCAGGTTTATAAGTTAGAATATGCTTTTAAATAAAAATGCGGAATTGAGGGCAAATAAGAAACTTTAAGTTCGAAATTGTTACTTTAGAAATGTACACAGTCACCTTAATAATGTTAAGCAAAACTTACAACCAGTTCAAATAGACGGAAAATATTTTTAATTTAATATATGTGTATTTAAGAAATAAGGATAAGTTAAAGTATTTCATATGTAATTATAATGATTCACTATTTTATATTCTTTTTTTCAAATATACAGATAGGTATATCTTGAGTCGTTTGTTCAAATCTTAAATGATTAGCACGATAGTGCATATTTCTGTTTTATTTTTATACATCCACTCTATAAACTTTTTCTACCCACCAACCTTACGGAAGAACGCGTGTAGAATTGCAAAAGGAAGAAAGAAAAAGTATTTTAAATACTAAATATAAAACAAATAATATACCTTGATAGAAATATTGTAACGATTTAATCGAATTTTAAGCAAAGTGGTAAAATAAAGTAAAAACTTGAAGTAATATAATTATACATAGTCTATTAATATATATTAGCTAAAGCTAACATTAGTAAAATTTGATCCTTGAGTTGATAGGCGCAGTTATATATTAAGTATTACTCTCGGGGGCTGTAAGAGTCCAAATTATTAGGACAAAATATTAAACGTCTGTTTCAGTCATGATTGACAAATATTGACTCCTTAATTTTGGAAGATTAAGTAAATATATTAATATCTAGTAGAAACTAAAATGAGTAAACATTCATTTTAAAAATAATCAAGACTAAGGGATTATCGTCTAAAATATACTTAGTATAAATTTCAACGAAATCTGCCACTCAAGTTCTATTTGTAGATAATATAATTATATAAGCATTAGCGTATATATAAGGAGAATTTTAAGAGAATTTTACCATAACAGTATTTTGCCATTACAAAAAGTTTAACGATGAACATAAGAAAAACCAACGTAGTAAAAAAATCGTAAACCGTTTACCTTTAAAAAGTCCAAATTATGTCAACTAAGCTGCTGAACAAAAAAAAACTCTTTTATAATCGAGAGCACAATGCTGAACTACAGCAAACAGAACAGCTGAGTTATTTGGCCCTTACGGATACTATTGCCATTCTTGTATTTATGAGTATGGAGATCAACATTTTTAACTCTGCTCATAATTACAAATACAATGTAATTTAATTAAATTATGAATAATGTATTGTAATACTAGATGTTTTTAAATTCCAAGTTCCACTTTTATAATAAAGAATACAAGATTATTTATAAAACAAGAGTTTGATCGACGCACGTGACTTGCGCTATATAGGTAGTTTTAATACACCATAAGATCAAAGTTATACTTCTGATGCGTAATTAACTATAGTATAAAAATAAGCGGTAGTTTGTATTCTATCAAGAAAAATATAAAATGTTTTTTTGTTTGGTTTTTCTACACTAAAACTACCAACATCATTTCAGCTTATCGAAGTCCACTGCTGGACATAGGCCTCCACAAGTTCGCGCCAAAAATAGTATGAAGTCATATGTGTTGCCCAGAGTCACCACGCTGGGCAGACGGGTTGGTGACTGCAGGCTTTGTCGCATCGAAGACGCTGCTTCTCGTCTTCGGCCTGTGTATTTCAAAGCCAGCAGTTGGATGGTTATCCCGTCATCGGTTGATTTTTTAAGTTCCAAGGTGGTAGTGGAACTGTGTTATCCCTTAGTCGCCTCTTACGACACCCATGGGAAGAGAGGTGGTGGATATATTCTTTATTGCCCCAACCACAAAACAACCAAATGAAATTTATTTACATATAGTTATCAATTATTACAAGGTCTTAAATTTTTTTTACAAAATAAGTTCTTTACAAAGCGATGATGAAGTTACTAACTGGCTTAATAATTTCATGATAAATATAAATAATAAAGTTAATGAAGTCAGTTATGTAAGTTACACTTATTAAGTACTAATACGAGGATAGTACGACTATAGACGAAAAAGTTAACTAATAGTAAGTTACTACTTTACGTTACTTTTTCGTGTTAATACAATTGAATATTTTATTTATTTATTATTTATTTATTTTATACTTTATTGTACACCACAAATATGTTACAAACAAAGCATAAAGACGGATAGTGAAGTACAATGGGTGGACTTATGGCTAATTAGCCATTTCTTACAGACAACCCATATTTTACTGTGAAAACTTGTGAGAAAAATAAAAAATTGGATGCAATAATCAATCGGCATTTGTCATGACACTAGTTAAAGCCATTAATTATAATTAGTAATTAAATTAGACATGGATTTTAATTAATTATGCAATTGTATAATTATGTAATTATATAATTAATGGCTTTTACTAGTGCCAAGATAGCACAGATTATTTCGCAAAAGTCATATAAAATGGAGAAGACACGAAGCAGATCTGTGCATTTGAGGATACAACTTCAATTATTCGTTATATTGTGAAACGTAGGTAATTTTAATGCATCGAAAAACACAACATAAGTGTTTCAAGTACGACTCGAAATTATTTAATTATCAACTGTACTGTTGTAAAATTGCTAGCCAGCGGGCCTTTTTGTTGTAAAAGTCAAATAACATACTATTTAAATAACATAAATTTTTGCCTATTAAAACAATCAATTGAAACAATAAATAATAATGCAATATAATACAATATTTTACATGATTATATCGCTAAGCACGTTTGACATTATTATAGGTATATAACTTTCTCTCTATATATAACTATTAAATATAAGTAAAATTATAACGAATTGGTATAAAAATGTTTAATTTTGTGTTATTGTAATTTAATTTAGAGCAGGTACCAATATAAATACTCGTATCCAAATATTTAATCTGCGCGATTTTGATGGTAGCAGCACCAGCTGGTGCATACAAGTGTGTTATCGACACTATGCCCGATCCTCCCCATAGTCATCCCTCTGGCTATCATACTCACCACAGGAACACATCACTATTTGAAAGTAGATTTATTAGGCTGTTATTTCCTATAAGGTTGAGATAATTTTCCATTTAGGTTGCTCCAAATTTTAAGCTTAGTTTGTATAGCTGAAGATTTATACATTGTTCATACGTGTTTACGGGATTGGCAGCTACGTGTAAAAAACTGCGAGTTAAACACTAGGATTTCGAACTCAATAATAAATATTTTGTGGTATATAAAGCGAATAAGTTCTTCGATTAGCTAATAGAAAGAAATAGTTCAGTTGACCATTTTTCATTTTCGTTATAATTATAGTTCGTTATAATAATGCCAAAGCTTAAACCATGAGTTACCAAGTTTCCTATAGATTTAATTTTAATTTTTCCTCGCTCAGTTAGCAACATACTCAAAGCAGGTTCAAAGGGATGTCATGTCTGCCTAAGTTTACCCAAGACGTGTGCATTGTTTAAAACAATCCTTGTCCAAACATTAAGGTTAACTTTCAACTTATAGAAATGGTCACGTCCTGTTTACGCGCCGCACACATAGTAATGAAATTTACTTTTAATTTTTCAACGTTCGAAATTTAAATTTATTTTCGTATGTAAAAAGTAAATAAAAAGCTGGTCACCAAAGAGGTTGCATTATTTTTATTAAACAAAGTGCATATTTCATTTTTTAAACTCAACAATCTATTTATATTTGAAAAGCAGTATTTTGTTTAATAAAAGTTTACTATGTAGACGTACATAAATAATATACATATAGTTATTTAGTTCATAGTGGATATAAAAAAATGAAGCTAAAATTACGTAGGGTATGTAGGTATGTTAGTAATGCGAAGCATTTTACATATATTAAATCGATATTGTATTATAAAATTAGCTTTTTTGCATTTTTACATTTTTGCCTGGTCTCACTTAAATTACTAAATAGATTTGAAAGATATTTGTTGCGATTTGAGTCTATAGGTTAGGGTATTGGATAATTTTTATTCCGAAATTCAAGACAGTTCTCTTGGGAGAATGGGTGTCAATGTGTGAAAGACGTTGCGGGTACAGCTTGTTTAATATAAAGGGTCTATATTGTTGTTTAAAAGTTTATAGACAACGCATTCAGCCTGTAACATCCCGCTGCTGGGCAGAGGCCTCTTTCTCCATGTAGGTGGAGGAGTTTAATCCACCACGCTGCTACACTGCTGGTTGGCGGATATGCTCCCTACTATTAGTAAAAATCGCTATCAGGTATTTATGAGCACGGTGAAGAGACCCACAAGGAGAGACATCCACACCGGAAAGAAATGTTTGTAAATACAAATATCATCTCGAGCGGGAATCGAACCCGCAAACCGTCGGTGTTTTAGGCGACTACTCACACTACTACACCGAGTAGTTGTTCTTATAGACAAACCTCGTTCAATTTCTTCTATTAGTTCATTACATTTATAATAACACCTACATTATGATGTTGATGTTTTTTCCGAGTCCGTACGGTTAAGATCGCTTCTTAGCTATAAGTTGCCATATTGTGTATTTAGTGTTAGGTTAATCTGCAGGAACATAACAATGCTTTAGAGTAGTAGCTGTTATTTTATGTAAAATCTTCTCAAAGATTGAGGTATTTCCTGTTAACATCGAACATTTTAAGATGTGTAAAATATATGTATATACTAGCGACCTCTGTCCGTCGATATTTTTTTACACGATAAGTACCTAATCACCAGCATATCACCTTTTCCGAAATACGCTGCATCTTAAGTTATAAGTATTATTCTAATCAGTTCAGTAGTTTCGCAGTAAAACCGAACAAAAAAACCGGCTCTCCATTTATTAGTATAGATAGATTTTTTAATACTCACGTCAAATTATTCAATTATTAAAAATAATAGTTTGTTATTTTTATTGTTTACGTAGCGTATGTTTATTAAAAGTCGTATATTGTTTTGAATTGATTTCCTACATAAATAGTAATGTCGGAATTCTACGAATCGTTTTACGTCATATCCGCTGGAGGCTAATTACGCCAATCTTACATTTCTCATCGTAGTTACGGTGATCAGTATCTATATACCTAATGAAATTGTGTCTAAAAGTGTTTAAAGCTTTTAAAAGATTCGTGTCAAATAATGGGTTTGCCTCCTTTTAGCCGGCTTCCAAAAAAATGGGGGTTCTTAATTCGTCTGTATTTAATGTATATTACCTCAGAACTTTTTAACGTTTCTTTTTTGAAGGTGGTGATTGTCATTTGGTCTCATTTAAATCGAGATCTGACGGCTACTTTATGAGTTATGTTTCATAACACGTATTTCATCATTACAGCCTATACAGTCCACTGCTGGACATAGGCCTCCACAAGTTTACGCCAAAAATAACGTGAACTCATGTGTTTTGCCATAGTCACCACGCTGGGCAGGCGGGTTGGTGACCGCAGTACTGGCTTTGTCGCACCGAAGACGCTGCTGCCCGTCTTCGGCCTGTGTATTTCAAAGCCAGCAGTTGGATGGTTATCCCGCCATCGGTCGGCTTCTTAAGTTCCAAGGTGGTTGTGGAACCTTGTTATCCCTTAGTCGCCTCTTACGACACCCACGGGAAGAGAGGGGGTGGCTAAATTCTTTAGTGCCGTAGCCACACAGATAAACACGTATTTACTCTAGTATATTTTCGTCTACCTTCGTTGTATTACTTGTTGATGTAATTGAAGGCGGTTTTTTTTTTAATTTGCGAGCATACGCTATTGTAAAAAATAACTGTATATGTATTTGATAAGTATAAATGTGTTACATAGGATCATCTTACATAGGATCATCTTATTATTGTGTTCCAGGCATTCACGCTTGGGGTAAATATAGTTTCGGATATAAGAATTTGTTAGTGGTCGGAGTGTCCTTTATCTCTCCGTTGTGTCTCGGAAAGCAGGAAAAGCCTTCGGTTCCGACTCCTGGTTATAGACATCATCATCTGTTTGTTACCCACAGTGGAACAACATAGGCTGTTAAGCTCCAAACTTTCTCAAAGGCAAAACCAACGAAGAACATGGTAAATATCCTGTTTTGTATAGAAATGAATAAAAAAAAATCGCATTAGTCATGACTAGAAAAGTTTAACAGTTAATTTTCAAGTAAATTTGAGTGCAAATAATATGGTACAGTTTAGTATTAGCGGTTATCTTATTCGGTAATTTAAATACTTGTTTTTAAATAGCTTAATATAATATTTGGTTATTAAACAAGTTATAAGTTATATCTGTGGTGTCAAGGAAAAAGGAGTTAAGTCACTTTTTAGTTAAGTCAATAAATAAAAATTTGATAAATGAGATTTTTGCACCGATTGATTCCAAATCCCCATTAAAAAAAGAGTTAACATTAAATAAATTAAAATATTCTAATAAATCACATGAGTTGTTTTCTTATTAATTGCCCGTTGTGTAAAACTCAAATATATGTACTTATCTCCTTTTTCCTTAACACCACAATTATAACTTATGTTTATGTGGCGCTTGATTGAACATAAACTATAATATATAAATTTTATAGATACTTTTAAAAACGTTTTTGTAGACAAGGGAGTTTCGTTAACTTTACCAATACACTTTTTCTGAAGACCTTTCCCTAAATAAAGCCATTTTATTATTTATTTATTATTAGTTAATACTTTTTTGAACATTTAAAATTCCATTAATTTATTTATTTTATTTTATTTATTTTGTTTTATTAGGAAAGCATACAGTGATACATTTTAACAATTGCTTTAAAAAAAGGAAATATCTAAGCACCATTTAGTTGCTTTCGCAAGTACAAATCTATTATTTTGAATGCTTTTAAAATTTAAAAATTTACGACAGTTAAAAATTTAAAAAAAAAAATTAAAAATTAAAAAAATACAGCATGAAATTAACTACATACACTTAATTTTTTTTTTTTTTTTTTTTTTTTAATGAACTTTAAATAAGGAAAAGAGGTTTATGATACCATATCGAACCAGTGTCTTGCCAGTTTAGTTCTAATTGTTTTTACAGAAGTGTTGAATAGGTCAAAGTCGGGGAAGTCATTCAGCTTATTGATTTGATCTGCGGACCTCAAAAGAAAGGAGTTTTGCCTATAATTTGCCGAGCAACTAGGGACATGTAAATAGTTGAGGGGATGTCTTAATGATCTTTTAGGTAGTTTTAGGTAAATTTTGCTAAGAAGATCGGGAGAATCTAATTCACTTTGCGCTATCCTGGTCAACGATGTAATGTCTGCTATTTTACGCCTTTCATGCAACGGTAATATATGATGTCTTTTGCATCTATGTTCGTAACATTCGTCAAACTTGTTAGACTTGACCTGAAGATATCTCATGAATTTACGCTGGATTGTTTCTAACCTATTGATGTATACAACATATTGTGGGTTCCAAATCTGTGAACAGTATTCGAGTATGCTACGCACATATGAGCAATAAAGGATCTTGACAAGCTTAATACTATTAAATTGAGTGCTTTGGCGTAGAATGAACCCCATTGACTTATTCGCTTTTTTTACAATATTGTTTATATGGTACTCATACGTCAGCTTAGAGTCATGAGTAACGCCCAAGTCTCGTATTTCATTTACTACTTTAAGCTCCTGCTGTCTTAGTAGATATTTAAATTTGATGTTATTAATTTTACGTGAAAATGTGATCGAAAAGCATTTTGCGACGTTTATATCTAATTTATTTATGAAACAATAATTTTCGAATCTTAAGAGATCCTGCTGTAGAAGATGACAATCCTTTTCAATACGTACACTTTGAAAGATCTTCATGTCGTCAGCATAAAGTAGGAATTTTGAATGCTTGAAGCAAGAAGCTATATCATTTATGAAAATATTGAACAGCAATGGACCCAGCAGTGAGCCTTGTGGGACTCCAGATGGTACCCAGTTCCATGAAGACATATAGCCATTGAGAACAACAGCTTGAGACCTCATTTCAATGTAAGCTTTGAACCACCTGTATAAGTTTCCGTGAATACCAGCATCTAAAAGTTTTTTCAAGAGTATTTGATGATCAATACGATCAAAACATTTACTGTAATCAGTGAATACACAGTCAACCTGTGCACCTGAATCCATACTCAATGTAATATAGTCTGTAAAGAGCAGCAAATTGGAAGCTGTTGAGCGTCTCTTAACGAAACCATGTTGCTCGGGGATAAACGAAGATGACAAAAAGCTATAGACTTGAGTATGAACTATCCTTTCGAGTATTTTTGCGAATATACATAATTTGGAAATCGGCCTATAGTTTTTCACCTCACTCTTATTTCCACTTTTGAAGATTGGGGATATAAAGGCGGATTTCCAGATTTTGGGAATGATACCTTCTTTTAATGAGCGTGTAAATAGTATTACTAGGGGTTTAGTTAGGCTGTCCGAACATCTCGTAATAAATAACGGTGGTATATGATCGGGACCGGCCCCTTTAGTCAAATCCAAGGATTTTAGTAGCTTTCTAATCGTTTCGGGGGTTATTTCTATGTCTGTGATTACATTACTATGGTTGGGAGGCGGAGCATGAGTATTAGACCGAATGCTGGAGGTGGTAGATGACAGAAATGTGGACTGAAAGTAGTTTGAAAATAATGTACAAATATCATCCCCTGTATCAGCAGTATCTCCTTCGTAAGACACGGAGGAAGGAATATTACTAGAACTTTGTTTATTTGATTTTATGAAAGACCAAAATAACTTTGGGTTTTTGGTTATCGAGTCCTCGCATTTCTTAATATAAGTAGCGTAACAATTTGATTCCAACGATTTAGCCCTGTGACGGAGTAAGGAGAAGGAATCATAGTCTTCAGTGTTACCATAAATACGGTACTTTTGAAGAAATTTAAACTTTTCCTTGAGTACCTTTTTCAGAGAGGCATTGTACCATGGTGGAAAGTTAGTAGCTTTTATAACTTTGTGGGGAACATATTTATTAATCACTTCATTTAAGCAATTATAAAAATTAAATACAGCTTCTTCAACCGAATTTTTTTGCAAGAGTTTATCCCAGTTCAAATCATTTAAGTGTTGCCTAATGTTTACATAGTCGCCTGCCTCAAAAAAGTACTTCAGTCTCGGCTTGGTTGGGAGTTGCTCGTAATGAACACTTTCAATTATTATGTCAAGGGACTTATGGTGAGGGTCTTCTGGCACTAGTGGGTCGTCACAGGAAGAAACTCGTAAGCCTTTGTTACATAATACTAAATCTAGAATCCTGTTATTTATGTTACGGTGAAGATTATATTGATTAAGATTACATTCCGATAATGTGTCAAAGAAGTAAGTTTGTGACTCACCTGTTACTCCGGAGTATTGCGGGTATGTGCTACACTCAAGGAACCAGCTAACGTTGCTAAGGTTAAAGTCGCCCATAATTAAAAATAAATCACTTGGATGTGAATTAATTATTTGTTCAAGATTATCTGTGAAATTAAACAGTTGTGAGTTATAAGAATTACCATGATTTTCGCTACAGAGATATACTGTACATACGTGCATTTTACTGGTTTTGTTACCAATCTTAAGAGTAACGGTTACCCACATGTCTTCAGCCGACGAGGACCACTCCGGGCGGTCCACCGCACTGATTTCGCGACGTACAGCCAGCAGCACACCCCCTCCGTATCTCTCTTGGGTAGCAATATAATTTCTATCTCTGCGCCAAACCATATAACGGTCATCAAATAACTCACTGTTATATATACCATCAAACCAAGCTTCAGTCAATGAGATAATATCATAAGATTTAAGCAATAGATTTCGCTTGAAAAGATGGGTTTTTGTGCGTAGACCTCGTGTATTTTGATAGTATATATTAAGATCAAATGAAGCCATTATTGATAGATAGTAATACATAGCTTAAACAAATCGAGTTGAGGTATTTACAGCGTAATAAAAAGACACTATTCGAAGCCGAAATCCCCGCACATATAATATGTAGGTACCAAACATAATTGTTTGTGAGATTATGCTTATCTAAAATAAGAATTACATAGCCCACGATACACGCCATCACACAGGCGTAAAGAAATGAAGAACAACGCAAAAATGATTTGACTTTTAAGTATATAAAATCATATGATTTAAATTGTAATTTTGTTACATTCTCGGCAAGCGTATAATAGACGGTAGTAGTGTAATAAATAAGTGTAAGCGAATCTATTCTCAGCAATGCACGTGCGCAAGCGATAATGAGCGCTATGACATCGCAAACGCAAGCGCATATCGGCGTTAGCTGTGCACACCGGTGTAAACTTACGTGTGATAACTGAATGACTGCCCCGTTCTCGTTAGTTATTACGCTCAGCAAGTGGTAAGACGAACAAAAGACACCGGTTATTAATATGATTCTCAAACTAATTATATTATTATGTTTAAATAAAAATGAGCTAAACTTTAAGTAATTTTCAAGAGATCCTTCTCGCCTTTTATAAAAAATATTGGTGATGTGTCCGATTTCCTGGCCATGATTTTGCAGTGTTTGACCCAGATGTACTTGAAATTCTTCTCCTTCGCCATTTTTTTTGCTTTACTGAGTAGGTTTTTGTTTCGTAGCGTCAGATGATCGTGAATATAGAAATCTCCCGCAGTACTGAAACCCAGGCCAGACAAGTTAAGATGCTGCTTATTACGGCGTGACGAGGCAACTAACTCCTCCTTAGTGTAGCGGTTGTTAAACGCGATGATTATGGGTTTCTCAATATTGGGTATTCGCGTTGGGATTCGCGCAATATAATTGATTTCTTCCTTTTTTATAGGAGCGTTGCATATGACACCAATTTTGTGGGCAATTTCGTATAGATTTTCGTTTTTCTTCTGAGGGATTCCTCTTATTTCTATATTGTTGGCTCGTGCCCATTGATCTCTATCTTCTAATTCGTGATGAAGCTTAGCAATCTCAGCCTGGAGGGTGGGTACGTCCCGAGCAATATTTTCAACTTTAGTAACTCTTGTTTCCAAGGCTTGGAGTGTCACTGAAAAATTATTTAAGGCCTCTTGAACCAATTCATGTGACTCTTTTAGATCTTTCAAATCACATTTAATCATTTTCACGTCTTCTACCAATGATGCCAGAGGAGCCAACTGCAGCACAACATCATTCAGCTGTGCTTGAATCCTGTCCAACTGGTCAGTTAGAGGGGAAGGTGAAACTGGTGAAGGGGAGAGGCCAGACTTGCATTTTGGGCATCGCCAAGAGTTCTTCCTGTCTCCTAACTTTCTGTATCCTCCTTCTGTGATCCCAGCGCAAGAAAAATCAAAGTGCTGTTTACAAAGACTGCACACCGGTCCATCTGTATGTTGCAATCCACAACTAGCACACGTCACCATTTCGTAGGTTTGAGAATCACTGGTTTCGATAGAAAAGCAAACAAGCGTGTATTCTCTATTAGCGCCGAAACGAGACTAAGTAACTACTGACTATTAAAGAATATAAAACTTAAACATAAGTGCAAGGTAGTTATATCACTAAAAGTGATCTTTTACAGATAACCTCTATCAACAGATAATAATATTATGAATAATTAATTCTAGATTTCTATTTAGTAGTCATAATTTGTTTAAGGAATTATATTTGTTATTAATCTAAGGTGTGTTTTACGTTTACTAAAAACGAAAAAAAAACCGACTTCAATTACATCGACCAGTAATACAACGTAGATCGACGAAAAAATAGTCAAGCAACTACGCGTTATTAAAGATTACTCAAAAAGTAGTTATCAGATCCCAATAAAATTTATATATGACCACATGATAAACATCAGCTGTTGATTAAATTAAAAATTATCAAAATCGGTACACCCAGTAAAAAGTTATTACGGATTTTCGAGAGTTTCCCTCGATTCCTCTGGGATCCCATCATCAGATCCTAGTTTCCTTATCACGGTACCAAACTAGAGATATCCCCTTTCCAAAAAAAAAAGAATTATCAAAATCGGTACATCCAGTAGAAAGTTATGCGGTATAATACAACGTAGGTCGACGAAAAAAGCGTCAAGTAAAAACACATTATTAGATATAACTCGAAAAGTAGTTGTTAGATCTCAAATAAATTTAAATGGGACCAATTGGCACACACCACCTTTCGATTAAAACAAAATTTGTCGAAATCGGTCCACACGGGCAAAAGTTCTGATGTAACATACATAAAAAAAAAAAAAAAAATACAGTCGAATTGAGAACCTCCTCCTTTTTTGGAAGTCGGTTAAAAAGTAATAATAGCGAAGTAAGTTCGACATCTATCCGCAACATGCGTTTGTCAACCGAGCTTTGATGTAGACGATTTCCGCGCACTAAAATTATTTATATACTCACAGGAACGAAGTAGCTTGCACCGTCTTTTGTTACCGATTTCGTAAACAAAGCCAGGTCGGGTTCAACATTAAAATACACACGTGTTTTGTTTATTTACTGTAAACTTATTTGTTTAGATTTAGTTTTCGGCGTTGAATGTCATGTCAGAATGTATTTTAGTGCATTTTTGTTATTTTGTAATATTAATTACAAATTTTTGCTTGCTTATATATTTTTTATTTAAACAAGTCATAAATTGAATAATTAACATCAACGACTTTATCTTTGGGATGTGTATCAAATTACACAAATAATAAAATAAGAAAATAAATGTTACGTTTATGACATCTATTTTTCTTTTAAATATCATTGTTTTTTTATTTTATTTTTATTTATGTGCTAATATTGGTTGTATCTTTATTATCTTTATAAGTAAAATAATTATATATTTTTAATTAAAAAATATGTAAATCTTTTACTACGCAATTTAGTGTAACAATACGAGGGTCCAATAAGTTAGAAAAAACTCTATTGCAGTCATTCAAGCTTATAAATCATTAAACTTACAGAATATAATTTCAGGCTTCAGTGCTGTCCTAAAAAGACAGTATACCACTATTTCTTTATACACATTACACAAAGGTGAGTCAACAAGCGACGTCACAGGAGCGAACTAGTTTAAAATAAATGAAGTGTCAAATAAACAGCGTCATCTGCGCATGCGCCTTTGATCTCTTCCAGTTAGTCTGTGTTTTCTTAATTACGGGAAATTATGTGGTTGGTCGCTTAAAATATTGTCTAATTAGTATGGTCCGGTAGTGCGAAACGTCAGAATGAGTGAATGATATATTTGTGATATATTGTTATGCTAATATGGTTGATAGAGTTACATTTTACAACTAACAAGTTGTTCGCTACCTCTTTCGTGATTTTGCGTTTTGACTTTCATCCTCTCACTAAAGGTAAGTGGAATAAATTTTTGAATGAGAAGTACCCGTTTGACTCTTGCCCTCTTCCACCCTCTCAAGGCAAATGAAATGGATTTTTGGATAAATTGTCCAACAATCCTTGTAGTATGAACCTAAATATGACTAAAGATAATCCGCAATTTTTGGCACAAATGTGGTCTAGATACTGCGAAACAGACAAAAACCGAAAAAATAAATAAATTAAATTCTTAGCTTTATTATTATTCAACTTTTATTTGTATTAAAATTGTATAGAAGATGAACGATAATTTTTCTCGCAAAAAAACGTAGATAGCCTGAGATCGAGAACAAGACATGATGTACTGTTTTATCCTGACGTCTGACAGATATCGAAAGAGAGAGAAAAAAGATCGGAAATCATTAAAGCCACTAGATGTCGCTAGTTTTATATCGGGTAGATTTCACTCGCTGCTAATATAGCTTATTTCGAAAATAAGCTTCAAATAGACTTTCACAAAATTCGCGTAGCGTAAATCATATGCTGACATAGATAATTTAGATGTTTATTTAGATTTTAAATTAGAGTAAATCATACCAGTAGAAATTTTCACTAATAAAAAAAAAAACATTAATAATAGATTACGCGATGCATTTTATTGCTAATCATCTACTTCTTTTGTTGACATAATAAATTATTGAAAATTGCTTTAGAAAACTGTTATTTCAAAAATGATGCATATAGTACATAAAAAGTTTTTTTTAAATTAATATTAGACTAACATACAACAAGAAGGAAAGTTGTAGAGCTTGTCTTAACATTTTAAAATGCCTAAAGCATTCAAACACTGATGCACCTAACGTCATGGACAAAACGCATGTACTACTTACGGACGTCAAAGCGTGTTATTTCTTACTGAAACTGCTAAAATATTGTGCTGTTCTATTGTGATGGTACAACGCTCTCGTACCGCACCTTTGAGCTTAAGTATCGGAAGTACGCAACATTTTGACGTTCTAGCGCGAAGTTAAACATTTTGTTAACCACCTTCAAAAGAGAAGTAAAGTAGGTTCTCAATTGGACTTTTTTTTTTAATACTAAATTTCCAATGTAACTTTTCATACCTATACTAATATTATAAAGAGGTAAAATTTCTAACTTGGTTTGTTTGTAGGAGGTAATCTTCGCAAATACTGATCTGATCATAAAAACTCTTTCAGTAACAGAAAGCTACACTATTCAGGAGTGACATAGGCTATACTTTATTATTATTTACCAAAAATTCTGTGAAATAATAGTATATGTAAATGAAGTCGGGAAAATGCGAGCGAGATGAAAAATTAGATGAAAACTTTATTTGCATCACAAAAATAATAATTCACGCCCAACGAAGTGGGTACAGGTCGACTAGTATTATATAAATGGGAAAAGAGAAATAAAAATAAAAATTTAAATGTGGAATATCAGTGTTATGAATTGATTTTATAACCCATATTTATATTAAGATTTTATAGCATTTCGAAACAGGGAGCTATAATATATCGATAACTGATAACATAGTATATAATATTTTTTTTTTTTAATTTAAAAATTTACATTACCGGGCTCAAAATGCCCATGGCTTTTCTTAATCATGCATGCATTATTACAATAACACAGGCGATTTTTAACCGACTTCAAAAAAAAGGAGGAGGTTACTCAATTCGACCGTATATATATATTTTTTTTTATGTATGTTCGGAGATAACTTCTTCGTTTATGAAACGATTTGGATAATTCTTTTTTTGTTGGAAAGGAGATATTCATAGTTTGGTACCATGATAAGGAAACCAGGATCTGATGATGGGATCCCAGAGAAATCGAGGGAAACTTTCGAAAATCGTAAGGGTGACTAGTAAATTTAATCATGTTTTCATTAAGTACTATAAAGCACTACTATTTAATAAAGGTCTGGAGTCGATCTGATGATGGAGAAGAAAGATAGTCGAGGGAACTCTTCAACAATTTATAGCAATTACCTGCTTTTTGAACTTAATTCGTTTCTATTGATGAGAACTTTGCACCTGTATGAGTTATAAGTGCCATTACAGTCTGATGATGGAGACAAAAGTTAGTCGAGGGAACTCTTTAATGATTTATAGCAATTACCTGCTGTTTGAACTTAATTCGTTTCTATTGATGAGAACTTTGCATATATATGGGTTATAAATGCCATTTCAGTCTGATGATGGAGACAAAAGATAGTCGAGGGTACTCTTCAACGACTTATAGCAATTACCTGCTGTTTGAACTTAATTCGTTTCTATTGATGAGAACTTTGCACCTATATGAGTTACAAGTGCCATTACAGTCTGATGATGGAGACGAAAGATAGTCGAGGGAACTTTTCAACGATTTATAGCAATTACCTGCTGTGTGATCATCTGTGTCGCAGGACCAGGTTTGATGATGGAGCCCATAAACACTCGAGGGAATTTCTCAACAATTTACAGCAGTTACTTTTTGCTGTTTGACGACCTCTTTGATATAATGGTGCATGTGCCGTGTCGGCGGCGCCTAAACACCGACGGTCGCAGGTTCTATTCCCGCCCGGAGTGGATATTTATGTTTATACAAATATTTATTTTCGGTCTAGTTGTTAATCCTTGTGGTTCTCCCAACCTAGCCTCGGAGAACACGCTAGACTGTCAGTCCCGGTTGTTATTACGTACACCTGATAGCGAACTTTACTCATAGTATTTCGACGCGTTAGCGCAGCGGTCACAGCACCGGCTGTTGCGCTGGCGTTAGTTGGTTCAATCCCCGCGCACGACAGACTTTTGTATTGGCCATATAGATGTTTGTCATCATCTGGGTGTTTGTGCTTGTGTATTGTGTATGTTTCCGAACCCTCGAAATAAGAGAAAAAGCATTCTTGTTAGGTCTACCCATCACTAAAAATTGTAAAATAAAATGATTTTTGACAAAAAAAAAACCGACTTCAAAAAGGAAACTAAAAAGTGAAAAATAAATTTACTTAGTACAAAGTAATTCGTATTTTGATTTAGTGAATCAGAAATGATTAAATAAATATTTTATAATTTTGAAGTTGGTGCCAAGTAAACACTACAACAACCTGGCTACAATAACAAATACAAACAACACACACACAACAAACAAGTACAAAAAATATTATTAGATATGTCACAACAATAACAGAATAATAACAGTATTCAACCTAATAGCCAACTAAGTAAATTTATTTTTCACTTTTTAGTTTCCTTTTTGAAGTCGGTTTTTTTTTTGTTAAAAATTATTTTATTCATTACGACTACAAATCGACAGTCCTGTGACTGCCTAGTAAAACTAGGACGTGGTCCGACGCTGACGGTTTTTTTTCTTACAATTACTGTTTGATGGAAAAGTATACGCATCATTCATTCGTAATTTCTGAACATATCATTATTTTTATTATCTATGTCTATATTTACACTTATTTGCTAGTTATCATATATGTACACTTATTTCCTAGTTACCATATATGTACACTTATGTTCTACTTACAATGTACACTTAACCTATGTTACTGTTAGTAAGGGTTTGTTTTTTTCTAATATATTTATTTATATATAGTTATTATTAATATTTATCTATTTATAATTTAATTATTTAAGTATATAAGTTGTTCACATTGATATTATGTTATAAACATGGACACATGTTATTTGAAAATACTAAGCATTCTTTTATATTTTGATTAATTATATTATTGGTTAGGTTTGATAGAGTGAAAAAATATAAACATTTTTTACCATTAAAAACAAGTACTTACTCATTTAAAGGTAAAAATATTCATATGGCATTGTCGTTAAAAAAAGTGTTAGTAATTAATTCTAATAAAAAAGAAACAATTAGTCCTTATAGATAAAATTAATGAATAATTTATTAGCTTATGTTATAAATCCAGCTTACACGCATTCAATTTTCACACATATTTGACATAACTTGAATAATGTTATTGTTATTTTAGTTACTTCAAGTAGAAATTAGCTTATAGATTTCGCCTAATTTAGAATTATCTAATTACATAATTGAACGAAAAATTCATTAGCTTTTTATCAGCCTTAATGCGTTACTACATATAATTCTTCTTGAGTTGACGAAAATAAAAATCACATGACAGCATGGAACGTCTTTATAAACTCTTAGAATAAGAGGAACAGCTTCAGAACATTGTAACATCAACAAGCTCAAGCGTACCGAGCTTTTCGAGGACTCCAATAATAAGCCATAAAGCTGTCTTATTATTTATTCGTAAAAGCTATCAGGACCGGTTAATTTAAATTGAATTTTGGTATGAAGAGGCGGTTCGGTAGGCGTCAACAATTATGTGTAATGAAATATGCATTGTTTTCGTTATTTATATCACTTTATATGTTTTTTTTTATTTTAACGTTACTTAAACTCGTTTTGTATAGACCTTGTATTTATATTTATTTTTTTATAAATATATTCAATTACGTTTACAGATTAAAATGGTATATACGATAAAAAGTAACTTGACTGTATGGAGAGTAATTTACGGCTATTCTTAAATTGTAAACAATGTTTATAAAAACACTGTATTAGTAGTTTTTAGAATCAGCAAGTAATAAATTCTTCATGTCGTTTCTTTTTATTTTTATACACCTGTAAGACCTTACTTGTCCATCTGTATCTCAGGATCAATTCAATAAATTCTCGGGCTTGATAGGCTGTTTATAGTGGAATGTTATAGGCTATAAATCGTCATGTTACGAGTCATAGTAGTGGAGTTATAATCATAAATGTCAATCAATATCTGTTAAAGAGGTTCTGCTGTAGTTATTTTGTAAGATTAGACTTTATAAAATCAGAATTAACACGATTACACACTATTTTATTACTACATTTAGATATTAAATACATAGTTATTGTGGTCTTCCCCACATTGTTCACTTGCACCCGTTAAGCTCCCCCCTTTCTCTGTTATTATCATAGACACCTGATAGCCATCGTTACTTCTAGTAGGGAATATAACCAAAAACCCGCATTAAAGCAGCGTTGTAGATTAACCTTTGACCCTGCTTCTACACGGAGAAAGATGTCAATGCCCAGTTGTGGGATTATATAGAATGAATCAACAAATAGTAATAGTATATATGTATGTATTTGATTAAGTGGTCACAATATTGGCTGCTATGCAAGCTGTCGCGTTTTCCTCCTCTTCTAACAAATAAGTGTATAGAATAGAGTATACTATAAGTACTAATAACCGTTCCCTCTCTTTTTTACATATTGTGTATATATTTATATATTTTTTGATTGGCCTTCTTGACCTTCCTTCCTGACAATACTAAACAAAAAAAAAAAACTATGCCAATTTGGTGCAGCCGTTTGAAAGTTACGCGCTTATTTTGGCGATTCATTTTTATTTATATAGATTTGACAATATTTTATAATCCGTATTTTACCAAACCTGATTGAGGATGATAAAGAAATATAACTCAGTTTCAAAAATAGTTACACTAATGGTCTGATAATGTACCTACTGAGTTGATTCTACGTACTCGCTAGCTATTTAACGGTTGAGTGCCGATGCTTATTAATTTTGTATTCTTGAAAGAAAAAAAATAGGTAAAAAAACTTTTTAAGTTAAACGGTTTTATGTTAAACATACATTGCAATGTTTAAGATAAATGTACTAAAAACCAAAAAATAATAAAATAGATACAGTCGTGGGAATTATAAACATATGCATAGACTAGACTAAAATAAAACCGTGGGGCACGTCAATTGTCTACAATCGTTGATTAAAATGTTTGTTTTGTAATGTTACACTATAATTAGGCAGTTGTTCAACCGACAACGATGGACGTGTGATAAGTAGGGCTAGAATGTGGAAACAAGCTAGCAAGCTCGATTATAAGCGAGTTTTAGGGTTTCATAGTGGTGAGCGAGTAGTACTTTTATCATATGTTTTGTCGATTAAAAACAAACTACGAGCAGTGAAACGATTCCTCGCCAGCCAGCAGTGTGAATGTCCAACGATAAACTAGTTGAAACATCTCTTTTATTTACATGGAGTGTATAACTATTGGAATTTCCATGAGTAAGAAAATATTAAGTAATTTCCTCACCGTCTGCGGGCCAACTGCCTATTTTAACGACGAATTAAACGATTCTTCTATCGCACATTAAGTCGATAATTTGTAGACAATTGACGTGCCCCACGGTTTTATTTTAGTCTAGTCTATTCATATGTTTATAATTCCCACGACTGTATCTATTTTATTATTTTTTGGTTTTTAGTACATTTATCTTAAACATTGCAATGTATGTTTAACATAAAACCGTTTAACTTAAAAAGTTTTTTTACCTATTTTTATTTTCTAGTTTTTAGTTTTTATTTCGCATTCTGTTTAATTCATTTAGTGCTTCATTATTGCAAGGCCCATCTTAAATATTGAGGTTGTATAGTGCACTGTATTCTTCTTGTCAAGCCCTTTTATTTGATACCTATATTGGTGGGATTGATAAAAAATTGTTATCAGACATTTGGTAGCGGCGGCCAGCTTAGATTTCAATTTTGCATAGTAAATTGTATTCTACTTGTTGAGACCTTTCATTTGATACCCATGTTGATGGGATTGATAAAACCTAAGTTATCCGCCATTTTGTAGAGGCCGCCATCTTGGATTTTAATTTTATATAGTACATTGATTATACTGGTTGAGCACTTTCATTTGATACCCATATTGATGGGATCGATAAAACCTACGTCATCCGCCATTTTGTAGCGGCCGCCATCTTGTATTTCAATTTTTTATAGTATATTGTATTCTGCTTGTTGAGCCCTTTCATTTGATACCCATATTGATGGGATTGATAAAACCTACGTTATCCGCCATTTTGTAGCGGCCGCCATCTTGGATTTCAATTTTTTATAATATATTGTATTCTGCTTGTTGAGCCCTTTCATTTGATACCCATATTGATGGGATTAATAAAACATAAATTATCCGCCATTTTGTAGCGGCGGCCATCTTGAATTTATAATGATAATGAATAAACATAATTTTATTGTCACCAAAATCCAAAGTGTATACAAAATTTCAGATTAATCGGTTGACAGGAAGAGGGTGAAATTTGAATTACTAAATTTGACCCAAGAATAAATAATAAATAAAAAATAAAACAAACGGGGTGAGCTAAATAAAACCGTTTAAAAACGTGAATCACATTTATGTAGTCGTTTCAGCGCCGATATACTCGTATTTCTGAACTTATAGGAAACGTGATGAAATTTTTAGATTTTTTAACAAAACTAAATTTTTACAATAATATTACTTACTTATTATTTTAATTTCTTTTTTCAAAATTATTTTAATTAATATTAAGTAATTTAAATATCGTTGACTGTTTTTGTTAATGTACTTTAATATTTTGTACAAAAAAAGTAGTTAAACGTAGCAAAACGCTTGTGATAGTTCGGCAACGCGCTTGCGATAGTTTGCCTACAAACTGTGGCGACGATGGCCGCTTAATCGCAGCCTAATCCGTTTTGAGTTTAAATGCATTTTTATAGTTTGATAACTTTTATTACGGCTTTGTTTCACAGTCAAAACATTATCGTAATTTTTAATTATGCCTAACTTTATTATTTTAAAATGAAATCTATACTAACGCGATTTTTTTTTGTTTTCTTATTACGCTGATAGATTTGGAGTTCAGTTTTTCTGAATTATTATAATATGTGTAATATTACGTCATCTAATCTTCAAAATAGCAAAATCTAAAACAGGACATTTCGACTTGAGTGGCGATACTTTAAATTATTGGTAATATAATATCAACTTTTTTCTCATTAACAATATTCTTTTATTATTAATTTTATAGTTTGTATACTCATGATTATAAATCGTTTTCAATTAATCTTGATCCTCTTAATCTGTCTGCAAGGTGTAAATGTAATTAGTTAGTTACGAGATTTATGTTGACTCTCTATAAAAATGCTTACAACCAGTTTTTGTATTAATTCTTCCACTTCATAAATGTAGGTATATATTCACATATGGTATATATGACCAGGGACCATTTGCAACTTTGCTCGTAATTTTCTTTTTAGTACCTATTTTTTATATTTAATATGCACACAGTCGTCTGTTTGTAATGTAGGAAGCATAATTTTAATGTAATTATCGACTGATATGTATATAATTTTTGTTATTAATTTAAAAATAAATAATACGTGTTATACCCAGATTCGGGGCGAAAACCGAACCCGTAACCCTGGAAAAATAAGTAAATTAACTCTTGATTGCGCCAGTTTGAATCATAATGCAAAAGTTTGTGAGAACGGATGGATGTTTATTGTTCTTTCAGCCACTACTACGCCGCTGACTGTAATTAATCTGGCACGTAGATAACTGGAGCTATTTTTCTAACCCGGCATTCCAACGGGATCGAAAATCACGTAGGTGAAACGTCAAGGTGTAGTTAGTTTATAATACGTCTATAACTTAGACGAGAATAAGGACTTTTTTATTTAATCATCTTTTAAATTATTAACAAATGTGTCAAAGACTAATATAACAATACTAACAAACGAAAATAATCGTATTTTTGGTATTGACTTAATAAGTGATAAATAATAGTACAATGATTCAGTAATTCTAAAGCAAAAATTTTCATAGTTACGATTACGTTTCAGCCTGTAATATCCCACTGCTGGGCATAGGCCTCTTTCCCCATGTAGGAGAAGGAGAGCAAGATTCAATGCGGGTTGGCGGATATATTCCCTACTATTAGTAACGATCGCTATCAGGTGTACATGATAACAACCGGGACCGACGGCTTAACGTGCTCTCCGAGGCACGATGGAGAGACCCACAAGGACTGCACAAACACCCAGACTACGGCATACATCTGTATGGCCAATATTAATGTTTGTCATATGCGATGATTGAACCCGGAACCGCCAGCGAAACAGCCACAAACCAGTGCTGTGACCGTTGCGCCAACGTATTTGATAGTTAAGAAACTTAATTTTATTTGGAGTATTTTAAGATGATTAAAGACTTTTGGTATTTCCTTCAAGAAAAAAAAGCTATACAGACGATCAAATTGCAAAACAATACAAAATGTGTCAATAATTTACGTTCGTTACTTTGTCGAGTATTAAAAATAAGCCATGACTCATTACACTAGTCAAAACTGAGACGCCGAAATAATCAGAGCACTTAAAACTAAAAACCTTAACAATGTCGAACAAGACCTCTCTTGTGTTCTTCTAATGGCGCCTGACGTTAAACACACACACTAAACTAAATGTTTATAATTAGGAAACCTATTAACAAATGTACCGAGATGGCTCAGTGAATAGAATCGATAGGCATATGGTACAAGCGTTCAAATCCAGGCATCTATTGGTGATTTTTTTTGCCAACATGTCTTTAAAATTCTTGTCGTGTAGGTAGATATGATGGTTGTTATACTAAGACATTCACGTTAACAGCAAAAAGTTTACAGCAAAGTATGTCAAACAATCAAAGACATTGGAAAATAAAAGAATTCGGTCCAACGTTGGATCAAACTAATAAATAGGATTCAATAGAATTACATTATAATGACAATAATATAACGCAATAAATACTGTTATAGAATGTTTTTAAAATTTTATTGTAAGGGACAATGTACTATCAGAATTATTTATTTTCGCCAAGCAATTATGTCCGTTTTACAAATTAAATAAAGGTGATAATGTTGTGTTCGAATTTTAAAAATAGTTTCGTTTTACCCTTTCTCATTATACGAATAATAACCGTATTACACTGGGGAGTTTAAAAGCACATGTGTTCATCACATCTCGTTCAGATTGCGACCAATTCAATTTTCTAAAGTAATATTTCACACAAAACATGCCGGATAAAATCATTTATAAAGGCGTCACTAAACATTTACATATCGGTGCTCGGTCCAGGGTTGCCACTATTCAATTTTTATTAAAATTTTTCATTAAAATTTTTTCATCAAATTTTCATTTTAATCATCTACCGTATTAAAAATATAAGTATATAACGTTAATTGTTAGTATAATTGAACTGCAGTCAACCAAGATCGTAACTTTTTAAAATTTAATATAAAAAAAGTTAATTAAATGTATAGACTTTTAGGTATTGAGTAATCTTGATGTGAAAATATTGTGACCTTTCTCGTAAGTTATGTAACAAGAAAAAATTGATATCGATGACCGCAAATTGCTTATAAATTTAACGATTCTAGTTTGTTTTTTAAAAAATATATTTTAATTTAACTAAAAATAAAATTTAATAAAATATACCAGAGACAACCCTAACATAGCCTAAGGGCTAGTGCACAACGCTCGGCTAATTTGGTGATGTTATACAAGTCGCCTCACTCTTTACCCTCTATTACGATATTGGACTATTCAAGTGATGTCAACTATATATATAAATCTATCGATAAATTATCGTACAATGAATTTATTTTTGTCGACAAGTCTTGTTCAACCTACGACGTCATAACTTTAAATATATTTTCTAGAGTTTTAGTTAATGGGTTTTAAATTTTAAATAATTTAATATATTTTGTTTGGCATTTCTGATTTTTTTTCGGTATGTGTTAAAAAGAATTTTGAAAATATTAGTTGTAAATATAATTCAGTATAATAATCTCAATCACTAGAAAGACTTTATTAAATGCTAACACTCCGCCCGAAAGAGATGTTACGCGACAGGAGAAAACATACCAGGGAAAAACTTAAATTACATTTTCTCCTGTTAAAATATATTTCTTTATATCGATATTCGTACATCACTAATAATATGAATACTTAATTTCACCCCTTTCGTGTTTATTTATTGGGCGTATATTTCATAGGTCGGAGTGATGTGCATGCTCAGTTGAAGCAGATGGGGTGAAATGCAACTTAGGGCACTAACAGACTGTCTCTTAACTATTTATGTAAATCTAAAGTAAAATTATAAACTCTTCTTTATTTGTTTATAATTTAGAATTGCAATAAATAAAATAAAAACATTTTACTATCAATTTTGATTACATATCTATAATAGTTATGTTTGATAGATAAATAAATAAAATCTATAATCTCATGAGTAATACTGGTAGAATAAAAAAAAGTGTTCTGAAGTCTGTTTTTTGAAAATGCTATGTTATATTACATTTTATTAAGTAACATAAATACGGATAAAACGGCTTAGGTGATTTAGTATAATAATAAACTGGTCAGTTTGTTTATTTAAATTTTTGTTAATTATATCTGTAAATACAATTGTATTTATTACTAGCTGACCCGGCGAACTTCGTATCGCCTAACACAAACTTTATCGTATTGGTATTAAAGTTCAAATTGACTTTTAAGTATTATCACAAATCAATGTATGGGAGTATAGAAAAGTGTTGTTTTTAAACTTTTTCATTGATTTTTTCTCTCCGTAAGAACCATCCTCGTACTTCAAGGAATATTAAAAAAAAAAAAATTAGCGAAATCGGTCCAACCGTTCTCGAGTTTTGCGCTTAGCAACACATTCAGCGACTCATTTTTATATTATAGATTTAATTCTACACGTTGAAGTTACTTTTGGAAATATTTTGGATCTATAATTGCTATTTAAGCTAAAACTTTTTTCTTTTCGAAAGGATACATATGAAAACTGTACCGTAAATATTTTAACATCTTTGGTTCGACATTTTAAAAGTTACAAACATTATAATCCCAAGCTCAAATAATTTGCAGGCTAGACCTGTACACAAATTTTTAACCGACTTCCAAAAAAGGAGGAGGTTCTCAATTCGACTGTATTTTTTTATGTATGTTACTTCAGAACTTTTGATTGGGTGGACCGAAATCGACAATAAAAAAATTAATCGAAACGTGATGCGTTTCATTTGGTCCCATTTAAATTTATTTGAGATCTAACTACTACTTTTCGAGCTATATCTAATAATGCGTTTTTACGTGACTATTTTTGCGTCGACCTACATTGTATTATACCGCATACCTTTTTACTGGGTGTACCGTTTTTGATGATTTTTAATTAAATCGAAAAATGATGTTTATCGTGTGATCAAATTTAAATTTCATCGAGATCTGATTACAAATTTTATGAGTAATCTTTGATAACGCGTATTTACTTGACTATTTTTTCGTCTTCCTATGTTGTATTACCGCACAAGTAGCAGGCCGAAGACGGGCAGCAGCGTCTTCGGTGCGACAAAGCCAGTACTGCGGTCACCAACCCGCCTGCCCAGCGTGGTGACTATGGGCAAAACACATGAGTTCACGTTATTTTTGGCGTAAACTTGTGGAGGCCTATGTCCAGCAGTGGACTGTATAGGCTGTAATGATGATGTTGTATTACTTGTCGATGTAATTGAAGTCGTTTTTTTTTTCGTTTACGAGCAAATACAATTATTGGGCGTACAGCTCATATTAAACTGGCTTAACTGTTATTGTCTTAATAGCAGCATAATAAGCAGATGGTAATCGTGAACGAAAGTAGTATATTAAAATTTTTGTTTTTAAGTTACCTAGAGAGAAATATAGATTTTCTAGGAAACATAAAACAAAGAAATATGAATAAATCCATATTTTTTTATGAAATATTAGTACAGGAATAAACAGAAATGTTATTATGTGATTTAATTGCTATCTGTAGTAATATGATCCTCACGTAGCTTGGATATCTTTCTCACAGTGTTCTAAGAATACTGGAATTAACCAGAATTTTATAAAACTTTAATTATAATGATAGAAGCAGTTTCCAGCTATTTCATAAAACTTTGACAATCACTATGTCGTTACTAGGTTTCCCTTCGTAGTTCTATTTTCTGTTAAAAATCCTAACGTTTTAAAGATATTTTTAATTACATTATTTTGACACATTTACAATTTAATTATTATTATTATACTTAAGAACGATTTGATTGATCACTGTATTCAGCCTGTAATATTCCACTGCTGGGCATAGGCCTCTTTCACCACTTATTATTCACAGATAATTGCGGTATAAATCATGTACTGTTGAATACTGTCTATGTATCGTAATAGCTATGCTTTTCATTAATTTGTTGATAACAGGTGCCTCTCCAGTGTTCACCGTATCGTTAAAATCTAAGAAGATAAAATTTTAAACGCTTAATCACACATTGTGAACTTTTTTACTTATTCTTAAGTTTCGTACATTCCACATTCTTATCCTTCGGTTTTTGAGATATTCTGGAATCTTTGTATCGTTGTCACAAATAGTGGATGCCATCTTGGTAATTCCATTTTTAAACTTAAGAATTTTTATTTGCAATTCTAATTATAATTGAAATTAATTATAGAACCTATAATTAATTAATTAAAATTACATATATTTAAATATTATTTAATTAATTAGGATTAATATGGAATTAATTATAGTTATAAAGGTACAAGCGGCGAATTATGCGAGTCATTACATTAACAATTTTTTCAAAAATTATATTTGAAATTATTCAGAAGATACGGACATTATTCAAATTTGAAACAACTGATCGTTATTAAGAGCACCTTGAAGCTAAAAATTCAGGACTTATAACTGTTGAAAGGAATCTCAATTAAGAGCTATTCACCCTGGAGTCAGTACGGTGCGATGAGGTTCGATCTCGATATACATAAGTATATATTGTAATGTGTTAACACACGAATTGTAATTAATACGTTTCAACCTGTAACATCCCAATGGCTCTAGGCATCTTTCTCCATACAGGAGAAAGATCAGAGCTTATCCACCACGCTGCTCTACTGCGTGTTTTCTTTTATATACGGCTAGGTCAGCAAACAAGCGTACGGTAACGGTAACGGTCCTGGTAGTAAGTGGTTACTGTAGCCTATAGAAGCCTGCAACACCAGAAGTATCTCAATTGCGTTGCCGACCCTACCCCAGATCTTGCCCGTGAGCTAGCCACCTTATTCAACACAGGAACACAACACTACTTAAGATCGGTATTAGTTTATATCTCCATTGACATGTGTCGTCTTAGCCAAGCACTGTAGCAGTCGAGTTTTATCCGGCGAGGAGAATGAAGGTGATGCAAGGCAATCGTGTTATATAGCGATATATCAGTGGAAGATCAAGCAGAGCAGACAAACACTACACAGATCACTTATTCTTATTATCAACCACAATCTAATTTTCTTTTCATTTTATTTTATATTACTCGTATTTACTTTTATTTGTAAATTTAAACGGACCGTTTAGTTGTCAAATGACAGACAATGACCTTTCGTATTCATTTGTTTTATACAAATACATATATAGGTCTGTGACTGCGTTTTTCGCATAGCTGTTCTCGATGCGTATCATTCTTTACATATAAACGACTCTAATTAAGACTTATTTCGACAATCAAAACCTTTCCAAGCAATGACAGTTACCTTATTTCTTATTCGCGTACATTTACCTTAAAAATATTTTATATAAATTATTAAAAGAATATCAGTCTTAAATCACATTGAAGACCTATCTAACTTTCACAATCTAAGAAATGAGTTTTTATTATGTATGTGTTTTAATATTAACGTAGTTAGTGGTAAAGTCAGCTTTGAGTTGTTGAAGTAAAGTTGGTATACTGTCTTCAGAAAATTAATGAAATACTACTGTCATAGCGTTGTGTACCATGTTGTTGTTGTGGGTGGTTAGATTTGTTCTTTTTTCGACAAAATCGGTAAACAAGAGACGGATTACCTGATATTATGCGATTACCGTAGGTTATAGACGCCTGCAACACCAGAAGCGTTGCAAACGCGTTCTTGACCCTATCCCTGACAGTCTCCAGGAGCTCTGACTACCTTACTCGTCACAGTAATAAAAAATTGCTCGAGAGCAGTATTATTTAGCTGTCATCTTCTATTAGATTCTTCCCCAGTCGGGCTGCTTCAGATTTTGAGCAGCTGCTATGCCCTACCTCAATCAACAGAGAGAATGAGGGTGAGAAGCTAACATTCCCTTCATTTCGTTCCATACTACAGTTTCACTCCCTTCGTTTTAAAAACTTTGACGGCTACCAACAGTGTTTTTAATTATACAAGATTTAGCACGATTGTAATTTTGAAACTTCCGATATTTCGGTGACCGTACAGACGCCAGTGGTCACGGGTGACTTATGTCGGTAAGTTCCATATAAGTAAACGCATTTGTAAGACAGTTGACAATTTCATTTAAAAAACTTAATTAATTAATTTAACATTAAAACTCGTTTGACATTTCATTAATTAGCTAATTGACTTTTGATATTAATATTATGCAATCTATTTTTCTATTAATAAGAGCACACCTTTTGTTATTAACAAAATGCAATGAAATTAATTTCCGAAATGGGTGTTTTATTGAATTATGTAACAAATTTGTTTGTTAAACCGACATTGGCGATTGTAATGTAGGTAATGTTTTTATAGTAAAATATTCAAATTGTATTAATTATTGAAATGAAATAAAGGTGAAATGAAAGATGTCTGCCGTTAAACGCATTTAACATTATGTTAAGTAGGTACAGTTGTAGTCCATGTATTTTTTATTTTAAATAAAAAATTAATATATAATCATAAGCTGTATTTAAAGTTATAATTTAATTTTAGACACTTGGCTCTAGTTAGTTGAGTTACTAAAGTTTTATGATGATACAATTCTTTTTAACCTTACCTTATAAAAGATTTATAGCCTACTATATGTTTCCATAGTAACTTTGTGATTTAGCTTTGTATCATTAATATAATAAGGAACGCAAACAAAGTCGTAAGTATTGGCTAGCTTTAGTACAAAAAGCAAATATACAATTTAAACATTAAAATTGATTATCTCTCATTGATTTAGAACAAATGTAGTATTAAATATAAATTAATTGAATTTTATCTTTGAATATTTATTTCCTCTATTACATACAATATTTGCATATAAAATATTGGTCCAGTTTTTTTAGTCATTTTTTACCGATCACAATCGTATATTTGATGCGCCCGCGGCGGTCTACGTATACAATCAGTATATGTTGATATACCTACTAGTGGATTAATTAGTAATTATGAGATGAAGATTCTTCGACGGATAGAATTTTCAATCGGAGTCGGTATGTATAATGAAAATTTAAACATCGTCCTCATCGGCAACACATAAAAAGGAATGGAATGCCGACGCAGCTCCGGTAGAAATTTTTAGAACCTTTACAAGCTGATACGAACCCAGACCCATACAGCACAGTAAGAAATAAACGGCTACTTATTGTATTTAAACGCCTTAAGACTTAATGTTTAACGAAGGCACATACTGCCTTATGCTCCCTGGCACGATGAAATGGTACGGCCCAGTAAAAACGGTCTGCAATTTGGATCTTTTCATTTTTGAGATTTTTAACCCCCAATGGAAGAGTGTTGTTAAAACTGTCAAGTATGTGTGCGTGTATTTGACCTTCGAGTTATTGAGATGTTTTTTGATACACTTTTTAATTTTGATAAATTTTATTGTTCGATTGATATTGTAAGACACATCGAAATACTTTTGAAATGTTCAAAGAATACGTTGCGTTGTGTTTTGTTTTTACATCTTTGTTATTATTATATATTTTTTATTTATAGACGATTAGCTCAAAAGCTGATGTGTCTATGTCAATTGTGTTTAAAAATCATTTTTGCAGAAGTGAAATCTTGTGTAATTTTAACCAGCTATCGAGTCGGTTTTTGAAAGCATTAATTGAATGGCCAAAATATTTCCTTCATTTGGCGCCCTCTACGTCATTTTTTGGGTTATATTTAGGATTTTGTATGTTTCGATTAGGTTACCACGTAGGTGTCCTTCTTTTTTGTTGGTGTTGTGAGGTGTAAAACGTGGAAATTGTCCTGATACAACTTATTGCGTAGAAAATGTGGGATCTTAGCGGCTTTTCTTTGTATGTTTTCCAATAAAATGATATCTTTTGGTACTAGGGAAAGGATCAGAGCTTAATCCACCACGCTGCTCCAATGCGGGTTGGCGGATATATTCCCTACTATGAGTAACGATCGCTATCAGGTGTACATGATAACAACCGGGACCGACTGCTTAGCGTGCTCTCCGAGGCATGGTGGGGAGACCCACAAGGACTGCACAAACAGCCAGACCACGGCAAACACCTGTATGGCCAATGTATGTCATGTGCGGGGATCGAACCCGCAACAGCCAGCGCAACAGGTACAATCCATGGCTGTAACCGTTGCGCCAACACCTTCACCAACAGTAAATTGTATGTCACATAGGCTATTTTCACTTTATTTTCGTAATAATATCAGTAAATTGGTTCATGTCTGGCTCCTTACGCAAAGTCCTCAGTAATGTTAACTGAGGTAGGGCATAGTAGTCCTCAGCAATTTTAACTGAGGTAGGGCACAGCAGGAATTTCCGGCTCAAAATATGGAGCAGCCCGACTGGGGTAGTACCTCGACCTTACAGAAGATCACAGCAAAATAATACTGTTTTCAAGCAGTATTGTGTTCCTGTTGGTGAGTAAGGTGACCAGAGCTCCTGGGGGATTGGGGATTGGGTCGGCAACGCGCTTGCGATGCTTCTGGTGTTGCAGGCGTCTATAAGCTACGGTAATCGCTTACCATCAGGTGAGCCGTACGCTTGTTTGCCGACCTAGTGACATAAAAAAAAGTCACTTGCTTTTATATAGGCAGTAAGACTCTTGTGGACCTTTAGAAGTAACAAAATACTTTTTTGTTCTGATTGTCTTGGTAATTTGGTTGTTGTGTTTACGGTCGCTCGTTCGATACTCTCTAACGGCATATTTGTGTATTTTACTAAACAGGTCTTTATTATGATCTAAATAGATAATAATTTTCATATATTTAGTAAAATACTAGTTATTCAAGTTTTCATTTCACTAAAATTTTTGTATCTTTTGTTGTCCAATAAATAAACTTTTTTATTTTTTATATTTTATAAATAAACAATACCAATACATAAAAACAAAAGGTTGAATAATATAAGTCCTATAAAAATGTATCAATTAAAACGATAAACATTTCCGAGCAAGGATTTTAACACAACACGAAATTGTTTAAGCGATCCCATTATGAAGGTATCACATAATGGTCTCCGGCCGTAGATAAATTCCGGACTTTTAATTACTTACATATTTCACACGATAAAATATTCTAAAGACGGGCATTAGTGAGGGTTTTTTTATTATTAATTTTGTTACCGAAAATGTTTAAAATTTAGACCACCTCTGACTCTGGTAGCACAATATGACACGACCGCCATTAATTTTAAGCCACGCTATGTGTTGTCAACAGTTTCTTGTTGTTGTTTTTTTGTTAATAATATTATTTAGTTATTTATGTGTTTTGATTATTGAGGTCCGGGATAATAAGATGTCTGGTGAATTCGGATAGTTTTGGTATGTTTATTGTGGTAGATAAATCATGTTTTAATGATTTATTGTATGTGTTATTTATTTTTTAAATTAAATGTATATTTTATTTGAATATTAACACACGGTTTTATTTTTTAATTTAAATGTATATATTGAACATTTACACACGGTTGTCTGTTCCTAAGGTAGGTGGGTAGCTTGACTACTATTTAGATACACATGTGCGATACACATGTGCCTAATTAGTTATTTTACCTATTTAGTTTATTGGCGTCTATAATTTTATTTGTATAGAAATAGGTTGTATAACTTTATGAGTTACGTGAATTGTTAAATACAATATATTTAACATGTGAGATTTCTTGTAAAGTGGTATTTAAGTATTATTTATCTATCGAAATGAATAAAAACAAATCTGTGAATTAACCGAATAAGGTAACTCTTTTATTGTGTTCGTAAAAATAAAATTTGTAAAACGATAATTTATTTTCAAAATCGATACAGCCACGAAAAATTTCTGGCTGTCGAAGTTCGACGGTCTATACTACTAACTAATTAAACAACGTAACCTCTTATATTTTAAAATTCCCAGACCCAAGTTCATTATTGTGTAAAAATTATATTTCACTTCGAGTTCATCCTATCAGCGATCGGGGTCTTTAAATTTTGTTGTCTTTTTTTTGTAATTTTTCATCAACGCGAACTACCAAAGAAGTTATTAAGGCGATATGATCGAGACCGTGGACCTTCTTTCTAAAGGTTCTCGTTAATTTTCAATACTTAATTTAGCCATCGAATATTTTAACTCAAGTAACGTATACAATTTTGATCATATTACGTGAGGGAACGAAGATTTGTTTTAAATTGCTCTTAAGATGATTTAAAGAGTTTAATTAATTCTAATAACTTTTTAGTAATGTAATCATAATGCTGTATAATAAATAAATAAATAAAATGTTTATTTTCTCAATAACCGACACATAACAATAATAACACAAAGGTTGACTTCTTCTTTTGAGTGCAATAAGCTCCCGTGCCCTTCCCATACTTAATCGAAAGTTATAAGACGAAGCAAACTAAGTTTTACAGAGAATACAATGAAATAAAAGAAAAAAGGAAGAAAATTGTTAGTAATAACCTGTGCGTGTGTGTGTGTGTGTGTGCGTGTGCGTGTGCGTGTGTGTGTGTGTGTGTGTGTGTATGTGTGTGTGTGTGTGTGTGGGTGTGGGTGTGTTTGTGTGTGTGTGTGTGTGTCTGTGTGTGTGTGTCTGTGTGTGTGTGGCAGTGTGTGTTTGTGTGTGTGTTTGTTTGTGTGTGTGTGTGTGTGTGTGTGTGTGTGTGTGTGGGTGTGGGTGTGGGTGTGTTTGTGTGTGTGTGTGTGTGTGTGTGTCTGTGTGTGTGTGGCAGTGTGTGTTTGTGTGTGTGTTTGTTTGTGTGTGTGTGTGTGTTTGTGTGGTTTTTGTGTATAATGACTAAGTATTTCGATATCCAAAACTATTTACAAAATATGCCCAAGTAAAACTTCTGTATCTCCATAATTAAGAGTTTTAAGGCACTTTTACTTTTACCTTAATCAAATCGACTCTTACATAAATACACACAGTTGTATATTATTTGCGTATAATCATTTTTTATATACTAGTATATAGGAGTAGGTATTAAAGTAAAAGGTCACTCATTCATTCTCAAAGTAATAAAGAAATCTTGAGTGTATTAGTTGAAGTTTGGCACGTTGGTTGATTTTTGAAGCATTCAAAAACCAAACCAAAAAAAAAATATTAAAAATCAGATAGATTAGAGCAGATGTCAAAAACGATAGTAGAAGAACTTCAATACATATAAATTAAGTGGTTTACCGTAAATATTTTAATTGTTTTTGTTAAGCATTCTTCTAATCATCTTTATCAGAATACTACACCCGTGGTAAGCCGCATTGCTATTACAAGTATAACTTTATCGTTTGAATTAAAATGTCCAGGCATATACCGCAACGATTTAAAAAGTATAAAATAAAGTCCTTTACTAAGTATTATGATAAGGATCGAGATATTTACCATATCTTACACATCAAATAAAAACATCAACAACCGGTGTGGTCTGTTAAGCCGTTTCTAGACGATATTGCATTTTAATGATGGCTTAACTTTACTATTTAAGGATGTTTTTTACAACTGGAAATAAAAAAGGGGATTTGAAAGCAGATATCATAATAAAAAATGAAAATTATGGCAGTGTTATCATGTACTTAATTGCATAGCTTTGCGTAGTACGGTGAGTTGAACGAAAAAAAATATGTCTCTTGTTATAATAACACTACGTAGTTAGTAACCAAATACTAGTTACTATTATATACATGAAGTTGTATTTGTTTGTTGGATTACTTTTTATTGTTTATGTTTTGTATCTGGAAAAGTTAGCACAATATAAAGAAGATTTAAGACTTATATTGTGTATAAGGTTAACGCACTATCATTTTATAAGAGAAAAAATAAATAAAACTAAATACAGAAACAAGAAACAATTTTTGGTGTGATTATAAAATGATAATTATGTTAGCAGAAGTTGACAAAGGGGTAAAATTTAGAGTTAAGATGAGTAGAATAGAAATAAATGTCAAAGATGGGGATTCAAAGAAAAATACTGGAAGCCACTGACATATTTTATCAACACCTAATAGAAAGTGATTAGGGTAAATATGAGTGATGATCTTTATGTTTAATAAATCGAAAATAAAAATCGAAAAATACTCAAGCAAGTTATTATAAGATGGTGACAAGACAGTGTCGGAATCTGGTTCAATAGGTATTTTGGATGCTTATTTATGAATATATTAGAAATAAAGAGTATGCTTCTGTAAAGGCACCTGTATTTGTTATTTTGTTAATTGTTTTCTAGAGGATGACAATAAAATTTCTTCCCACAGGGAATCGTGCGTCGTCTAGTATCAAAAAAGTTTTTAATCTCTTGTTTTAGTTACTATACAGACAGATAGGCTTCAAAGAAGCTTATTGCAACTCCGCTATACTATATTGAATAAAAAAAAATTGGCTATTTCACATTTCTGTTAACTCAAGTGATTCAGCCTACTGTGAAAGTGTAAGTTTAAAATGTCACCACATAAAAATACTCTTAAAAATTTGGTGTTCATAAAATTAAAACAAAATGAGTTTGTATCAACTCTGCGATATTTTTTTTTTGTTAATTAAAAGAAAGGGCGCGATCCGTTCGGACAATTTTCCAGAATTATCAAAATTCCTTTAAAGAGTCTCATAAAATATTTTAACTTTACGCATCCAATTAATATGTACAGTAAACCATACTGAATATTTTAAAACATTTTTTAAGTACATTTTTTAAAATTTTCTGGAATAAAGCAATTTAAATATTTTGTGTTCATGTTTTTATGGTTGTATAGTTAAAACGTAACTATACGTATTTGCTTTCAATATTATTCTAGGAATTATAAAACTACATTTTATAAGTACATACAAGAATAAGGGCATTTTATAGATTCCATGGGATATGGTTTTATCAGGTGTATGAAAGATAACTATAATTAGCCTTACGAATATGGAGGCGTCAAATAATCTTGGCTTACTTTTAATGAATACGGTACTTGGGGATTCGTCTGTACAGACAAAGCAACTGCGCGTGTATTGCAAGTTGTTTTTTTATTATTTGAAATGTTGTCTGTTTTTTTTTGATTTTATCTTAGGCGAGCACCGCATCACTGTTACACAAATTTAGTAGTTTAATGAGTTAATTAGTGATAAGACCTCGTTTGCACTTTTTTAAAGTTAGAGTATTGTTATTTTCTTTAATGTTATTCTTGTATGAATAATTCTAGTACTGCGAATGCGTAATAGAGTATTGAATAAATAAATTAACACATTTTGTATAAAAACACAAAGTAAATAAAAATCCCAGTCAAATACCTATTAATTTAATCAAATAATTGATCGAGATAACAAAGCTCTCGAAAATGAGTAAGTTCGAAGTTAAATAGCTCAGCTGGCGGCGGCTGATAATCGCAGTGTTATTAAATTCATTGTAGTAGGAAACATCGTTGGCTTTACAAATAAGAAATATATTAACGATCGACTCTATCGCTTCATTTACTAGATATTTCATGTGGTTTCACTAGCTTTACAGTTTATGTTTTGTAATATAGTTACTATATATATATATATATATATATATATATATATATATATATATATATATATATATATATATAATGACCTACAAATTTAAAACTTTTAAGATTTCTAAATTTAAACGTATCCTTTTAAATACAGAATTTAATAGCCAGTAAAATACATGAAAAATGAGAGAATTCTAACAAAGACAAAGATAAAAAAATCATCGAAAAATGACATTCATCGTAATCGATTTAAACCAATTTAAATTTACATTCAACATGTCAATGTCACCAAACACATTGACCCGGGAAAAAATTATTATAATTTTTTACGGGCTTGTAAACGTGAACATCTCAAACAAAAATTGCTTAAAAGGTAAGGGGTATCAACATATAACCAGTTAATATTTTATAAAGGAAATGCTCGTCCCTAATAATACAAAGGTCTTTTAAAGAGATCAATTTGGGTGGCTCCGGGAACTGGTAGTTAGTTTTAAAACTATGATATGTTTACTAAATTTCTTTTGGACATTTTCAATTTTATCAATGTAAACATTCTATATTGGATTCCACACAGTTGAAGCATATTCGAGAATTGAGCGAACGTAGACATTGTACAAAGTAAAATGCGTGGCACTATTACGAAAATCTTTACCTACTCTAAGAACTAATCCCAGCGTTTGAAACGCCCTACCACAATGTAGTCAACGTGACTGTTAAAGAAAAGTTTACAGGTAAGGTACACTGCCCGGTCTCTTACCTCAGTAACCCTCAAAATTAGTTCGTTATTAAAGCAATATAGAAGGTGATTTAATTGGTTTAAAATTTTCATATTGTTAGCAGATAATAATATTTCCGAGTTCTTAAATTCTTTATTTACGTTATTTATAAAAAGATTAAAAAGAAAAGGGTCGAAATGAGACCACTGAGGCACACCTGAGGTAACAGGTACAAAAGATATTTAACCAAAAGATTTTACTATCACAGCCTGACTCCGCTCTCTATTATACGAAATTATCCAACATAGGAGATCGCCATGTATACCAACTTCTACAATCTTAAGAATTACCAAATAATGTGACATTTCATCAAATGCTTTTAAGTAATTGGTACACACCACGTCAGCCTGACTACCATTTTCCATATGAGACAATATTCGAAGTAAAAATTCATTTAAATTAGACTCTGTAGATTTTTTACCGTATTGTGATTCAATAATTATAGGCCTTAAAATTGGATAAATGCAGCCATGTATAGTTTTTTCAAATACTTCAGCGATAACACATTTTGGAAATAGGTCTGTATTTCTGAACCTTTTTCCTGTTTTTTATCAGACTTAAAAGCGGGTACCACAAATGACTGTTACCATAATAGCGGCATTATCCCGGAATTCAGGGAATCGCTAAAAAGCAAGAATATTTGAAGCGCAAGACTATCACTACACATTTTTAGAAAATATGGAGAAATAAGGTCCCATTTTTATTTAAACTTAAATTTTTATAAAGAAATTAGAATAAAACTTAATTGTGAAAAGATATTTGGCTGGAATAATACTAAACAAGAAAAAAAAAAAATTAAAATTCAACGTTTACACTTAAATATTGTTGTAATTAAAGCTAAGTTTTTCCTCAATGAGCAACATCCGAGCTAGACGTACAGTTGTACCGCCTCGCGAGGCTGACGACACTCGATAACAGCGGAGTGCACTATTCTTATGAATAGGGGTGGAACTTTTGCAAAATAAAATTACAATAGCAAAAATTAATTTTGTAATAACTTAAGTAATATTTTCATTCGATATCTAAAAAAACGTTATGTCCTATAACAAAAAATAATTTTAAAGTTATTTTAGAGACATTCTGATTATTGGTTGACAATCTTCACTCTTCGTTCCACTACGTATTTATAAATTACAATATGAAATTTATTGAAGAATATGTGTATATATGTATACAAATTTTACGTTATTGCTACTTTTTTAACGAAATTAAAAACAAGAATCAATTAGTGTAGTCTATTGTAAAATATAAAAAAATAAAAACTAATTCTTTTACAGCTATAGCAAAATATATTTCTTATAACAATCTTTTCAATTTACCAAGTTATTGAGGTTGATATTTACGCTGTTACAAATAATCAAAACAAGGTTAAATTGGATCCACTATTACTATGCAAGTGCCCACGTCATAAATTTATATTATTTGAATTTGTATTAATATAAGTTTATAGTATGTAAATGAAGATAAACTTAACAGTTATTATCAATTTTAGCATCTTATAGAAAATATTAAACTTAATATAGATTTTGAAGTGAATTTTTTTTTAAGTGCATGAGGGTAAATTTTTTACTAATGAAATGCAATATTAGTAATATTAACGTCACGAAGATGTGCAACGTTTTTGTTGAACAACAGAGCCACCTAGCGTGTACTATAGAAACTACAAAGGTGGTTACATTAATATCGATAGTATTACATTGCAAACTAACTAGATGACGCTGGCATGGAAATCTAAAGCTTTAGATTTGTATAAATATAAACAAGACTTAAAAATTAGTTTACCAAAGAAGTTTCACTTCTGACATGTATACGTTGTACGCACCTATTTTTTTAGATGGAAGTTAACTTTTATTAAACATTTTTCTAGACTTTTCCTTTACATTTTTAATTTAAACTAATTCCATACATAAAAATAAGGATTACAACATATGTTTACGTCAACATTTAGTAACCCAAAAAACCACTGCAACATCATAGCATAATTATGTAAAACTAAAACATTTACATAATATCAAATTTGCGACAACCCCGCAGTGATTTTGTACGAAAACTTGAAACGCGCACTCGTCTTCATAACGGGTGCTTTGTGCATTAGAATTTATACTCTGTTGTAGTAAATTGAAACTGTTCGGTGAAAAAATAAACTCCACAGTTAACTGCTTACGCTTTTGTAGACGTGGCTTGCTTTGGAAACTCGCAATTTCACTGAAAAGCACTCTTGCGAGGAGACTTACTGAATGCGATCCTTTCTGACGCGGCGCATGGACTGTCTTACTGGATTCCGTACTATTTAATTTGAATTTAGAAAGTTTTATTTTTCATTTTCTATTGAAAGGTAAGTATAACTTTAAAAAAATTATACTTATTGGTGTTATATCTTTTTTCCTATCAGTAACACAAACACACGCACACACGCGCGCGCGCGCGCACACATATCCTCTTAAAATATACAAACGCAACAAAGCATTTTCTGTAAATATGTGTTTTAGCATAATTCATTATTATTTTATTAGATACATATATTGGAGGAACAAATCAATTAAGTGGGATTCTATACTTACTTTAACAAAAAATATAAACCTCTTTCGATCTCATTATTAGTCGGATAAAATTCATTTTCATTAAATACTTTTTAACGAGGATTTACATTAATTCTTAAATATTTCTCGGTATTACGCGAGTAGTGGAACCGAAGTTCACGAATTAATAATTTATGAGGTGAGTTACGGCGACTCGACAATCCTGCATGTCTGAAATGAGTCTTTGACTTCTCGATGTTACGCTAAGAATCACGATAAAAAGTAATAACTGCCTATGTTAATCTTTGATTGTCAGTATTTAGCACGGAAGAAATCAAGAGCTAGCCACTTGCATAGCAATAGTATGATTATCTATAACTAACCCTTACAACTAAATTAAAATATACGAAAAACAAATGTATTGACTTTGAGTAGAACTGAATGTATGCATTAATCTATACTAATATTATAAAGATGAAAAATTTGTTTGATAGTTTAAACGCGCTAATCTCAGTAACTACTCGTTTCAATTAAAAATTATTTATAATGTTTTTTTGGAAAATCTGCAACAAAATAGTTAAAAAATTTTTAATACGTTAGATCTGTTCCTGAGCTTCAACGTTAAATCCGACAAATTCTACTACAACTAAACCATCTCTACTAAACTAAAGTATCTCATTAAATAGGCTTTATTATGTAAAGAGATCAAAGATGTCTGAAAATTAACAAAATAAACAAAATCATTATTCCAATTATAATACAGATATTATCACTGGCTTTTCTGCCGTGTGAAGTATAATACCCGATGTTAATATACCTTCGAATTATTAATGTACTAAGCTTAGGAATTTTGAGGCTTTTGACGTGTAAGAGCACAAATAAAATCACTTCAAATTTATATTAACATACATTTTGAACATATCTGCTCCAATTTTAATCGCTTTGAGATACGAAAACAAGATAATTTCAATTATTTTCGCCATAAACAGCGGGAATTGATATTTAATGCAAATTATATGTTTGTATAACACATTAATACGTATTTAATCAATTAATATTTCATTTCGTTTTAGTAGAACTGATATATCTGATAAAAATTATAAAATCTTGATCTATAAAATCAGATAAATCGCATAATTGACGTTCTTTTAATACGCTTAAAGATCAAAATCCACTGAATAGCGCTACGCGCTGCTATTTTTACTTCCTCGATAGTTCTACATTACCAAAACTAGCTGGGCCCCACGGTTTCATCCGTGTTGATTTGAGGAAAAAATATAAATTTTTTGTTAAATTGAAATTGAACAAAAAATTTACTGACCGTCGTTATAATTATATATAATTTTAATAATTAATTAATTCACAACAAGAGCAATAATAAATTTGTTAGTTGTGGATGCCGGTAGAACAAGCAATTATCTATAAAATGATATGTACTTTATGTCGAGTAATTGTAAGGTTTTTTATAAAAAGGGAGGCAAATATCTTAATTTTACCGTATTAATATACATGATATTTTTTTTTTTTTTTTTTTTTTAAATATATAGACTAGCGCTTGACTGCGATCTCACCTGAAGTCAAGTGAAGATGCAGCCTAAGGTGGTGCGCGCTTGCCTAGAAGATGCCTATTCACTCTTGATTTAAAGATACCCAAGTTATAAGTTCGTTGTAAAAACGGAAGCCGGAAGGGCATTCCAAATTTTTGCGGTGCGTATTAAAAAAATGTATCGCCGAAATGTACTCGCATAGTCTCCGACTAAACCAAAATTAAAATTTCATCATTTATTATTTATACGTCACATAATATTAAAACTTTATTCCATACAAAAAAGATAAAATTTAGAACCATTAGGTACAATCAAATAAGGATGCAAAGACGGCCTTTTGGCTTACAGTAATCTATCATTCATATCGGGTCATTATAAAAACAGCTTCATTAAGTGTTCTTCGTTTAGCACAACGATATAATTTTACTGGCGATCAAGGCTAACGTGAGAATTGGATGCTTCAAATAACTTAGCGAGAACGAATGAGTGTAGGCATTCGTTTTGATATCGCGGGCATTCCTAACACGAACGTCTTTAACGAGACAATTTCATTTCATTGATTGAAGGAAGAACGAACTGTGATTTAACTTTTTCATTGGCCTTAGTCCGTCTATTGCAGACGATTTAGACAGTGTCAGACACTGTACCGCCTAGGCCACTCTTCAGGAAAACGCAGAGTTTGTTTTCCTGAAGAGTGGCTAGGCCCACAGGAACGACGAGTCGATACGTGTGGAGCCAGTTCGGCTGCAGGAGTCACAAAGGATGTCACAAATGTTTGACGACCCCATTCCGGGTTTCAAATGAAGTTTCCTTCTCCAGGATCCTGATGATTTTGAGCCAGGTTTATCCCTCGGTTGCCTCTTACGACCACCACGGGAAGAAAGGGGGTGGTGCTTTGCTACTCGGCCGACACCACACGGCTTTTTTTAAACCTTTTACGGATTAATTTATTAAGGAGTTACTAGAATTACCCTGTTCTTAAGTAGTGTTGTGTGTCTGTGGTTAGTAAGTTAGCCAGAGCTCCTGGGAAGGGTCATAATAAAGGACGAGGTGTGCTTTATACTACACGACTGAAGTAAAATTTCTTTATCTCCTGCGAAACGTAACTCTTTCTCTCTTTCTGTCTTCACTAACTTATATATCTCACCCTCAACTGCTGTTCACCTCGCCTAATCACACTTTTCGTAACGCTCTCGTCATGCATTCACCATCTTACTCCCTAAGTTAAGCGTGCGTAAAGAATAGTTTTACTTCAAAAAAATTAAAGTAAAAACATACATTTTTTTTTAAATGTTTTTGCTAACGAATAAATTAAAAAAAATTTTTTTTGACATACTGAACATGTCGTAAACTGTACTCATACCCTAGAGTACGATCCTTTGATAGTTTGTGTGAAAATAATTTAAAAATTATTTATACAAGTTTTTTTTAGTTTTATATTTTTTACTTTAACTAGGTAATATAATATGTTAAACATTATATTTTGTAATAGTTTATTTTACTTAAATTAAGACTCAAAAAGCCTTAACATTATAAGTACGATTTTCGAATGTTTTTGTATAACGTTAAAAGTACCGCACTTTTCAAAAATATTTTTGTCAAAAAATACTCTTTAAATGTTTACAAAATATTCTTTTATATGGAAATAGAAACCTCATGTAGAGTTACAATAAATGGCTATGACTCTATGTTTTGTAAAATTCAGACAAATTTAATATAATTGTTGGTCATATGTAAAAACAACTGTTATAACTTATGGGACAGATGTCACTATTTTTTTTTACAACGCTTTTATGAAAAGGAATAATTAAAATAATAGACATCAGTATTTATGCAAAAACAGAAAAAAATACAATTATAAGGTAGAAAATACAACTCTATAGTTTTAACTATAAATGAAATAAAAAAGGATCGTCAATTATGTATACTTAATTATGCTTCCTATATAATTGAGTCGACTTATCCATTATTCTTATGTACAACATTTACTACCCTTATACGTAAATTCATTGAATTCCATAATTTACTGACGTCCAATAGCTAATTACATAAAGTATACAACATTCGAATTCCTGTTGAGACCTTTAAACGCTTAATTAAATATGAAAATAAGTACTGGCTGTATATAGCTGAACATAATGATGAAATATTTATAAGCCACGCCCCCGTGTGAGTGAGATGAAAGATTATCTCAGAAGATCCTCATTAAGTTAAGTGTAAAACTTCTGTCCTTTTCTGGGATTCGAAATTTTTTTATAACCAAAAATATATCGAGAATTTTTCGATGTGTCGTCGATTTCAACATCAGAGGATTGCACGAAAGGAATACTAATTAATCTGTAATTATGTGGAACTTATTTGGTATCTTTTATGATATGAATAAATGAACACTTCACCATACACACTGTCGGGTGTACATGTCTCTTTACAAAGGCGGGACGAAATTAAACGCAAATTTGTATCGAATAAGCTTAAAAGTGTTCTTAATTAATACTTATATGAAGTTAAATGAGGTATTTAACTTTTGAAGTTAATATAAAACAATAAAGGAATGATTAAAAATTAATGAGAATTTACTAATTAAACATCACCTGGACTTCATAATCACTCATTAGTCTCTGAGTGCTATTTATAAACATTATATAAATATGTACATCCTTTTTTAAGCCACTAGGTTTACAAACTAGCGTAAGGCTCACCTGATGACAAGCGATTACTTGATCTTATACTACTACCCCTGATCCCCCAAGGAGCTTTGGTCACCTTCCTCACCACAGGTACACAACACTTTTCGTTTATTTGAGGTGAGAGTTATTTATTTTATTTTATTTTATTTTATTTGGGAAACAAACAATTATTACAACACTATTCAATAAAAACAATATAAAAATAACACAAATCAATCAAGTTTCCACAATAAAATTATAACAAACACTTGACAATCCATGATAAAAACAAAAAAAAACTAAACATAAAGTAAACACAGTAATTAACAGTTAAAACAATTGTTCACAAAATAACAATTTATGTAAAATATTCTTATAATTACTAATTTTCATGTTGAATATGTCTAAACTCTCACTATGCTTATTATAATTCCTACAGGCACGCAGCAAAAACACATTTTTGGCATAATCATTTCTACAACGGGGCACGAAGAACAAAGATTGATTTCTTGAGCTAAGACGGGGACATTCAAATAAAATTTTACTAAAAAGACTCTTAGAATCAACAAGACTATGGACAATTTTGTAAAGAAATAATTGGTCCTTCAAGTCTCTGCGCACCTTTAATGGGGTGATACTTGCCAGGACTTTATTGGTCGAATGGTCGGAGTTGGCAATTCTAAATCGGAAATGTTTTAAAAATTTTAATTGAATTTTTTCGATTGTATTTATATATTTTTTATAAATCGGGTTCCAAACTGTAGATCCATATTCCAAAAGGGACCTTACGTAAGCATTAAAAAGAAGGATAAGGGTATTGCAATTTTTAAACTCTTTAGTAGATCTTAGGATAAATCCTAGCATCTTATAAGCTTTGGATGTGATATAATCAATATGATAAGCATAACTTAACTTTTGATCTAAGAAGACACCCAAATCTCTTATCTCAGAAACTCTGGCTAAAACGGTATTCTGTAATTTGTAGTCAAACTGTATAGCCCTCATCTTCCTCGTAAATGTCACGGCACTGCATTTTTTTATATTTAATTTTAAAAGGTTATAATTACAGTAACTCTCAAAGCTATCAAGATCATCCTGAAGTAAAACGCAGTCGTGAGTAGAGTCAATAATTTTAAAAATCTTCATATCATCTGCATAGAGCAATATACTGCAATTACTAATGTATTTTGTTACGTCATTGATAAAGATATTAAACAATAATGGTCCGAGATGAGAGCCCTGAGGTACTCCAGAGGTAACGGGCACAAATGACGAACAAAAACCCTTAACAGCAACAGCCTGACTACGGTCCCGTAAATAAGATTCGAGCCAACGAAGCAAATCACCGTGTATACCTATTGCACTAAGTTTTTTGACTAACAGGTTATGAGAGATCTTATCAAAGGCTTTTGAAAAGTCCGTATAAACGACATCAACCTGACCACCCCTATCCATTGTTGTTGTCAGTTGATGAGTCAACTCACAAAGGTTTGTTTCGGTCGATCTGCCATCTACAAATCCATGCTGCTGGTCAATAATCAAAGGCCTTACTACGGGATATAATTGATCATAAATAACTTTTTCAAATAATTTTGCAACAGTGTTTAGTTTGGATATAGGTCTATAATTCTGTATGTTGTGCCTATCTCCCGTCTTGTAAATTGGTACTACAAACGATTGTTTCCATATTTTAGGTACTCTTCCAGTACGAAGAGATAAGTTAAATAAAATAAATAGAGGGACATCCAAACTACCGTAGCAAGACTTAAGAAAAATGGGAGGAATACCATCAGGACCCCCTTGCATATATCCAAACCTTTCAAGTATTTTCTAACTAATTTAGTAGAAAGATCGACCGAACCTATAGAAGCAGCCTGAGAGTTACCATAGAGATCTACCAGCAACGATTCGCTGTCACTATGTGATTGCGAATTAGATTCAAAGGCTGACTGAAAATAGGAATTAAAAAGCTGACAGATTTCGAAACCGTTAGAAGATTGAATTTCATTAAAAATCATTATATCTGGAATGTCGGTAGAAGCTTTCTTGGATTTAATAAAAGACCAAAAGGATTTGCTATTAATTTTGATATTACTTTCAGCACTCTCAATGAATTTATCGTAACATTCCGACTGAACACGCTTTTGGCGATTGCGTAAAAGTTTAAACGTATTGTAGTCACTCTCTCTCTTATAAATCTTCCATTTTTTATGAAATTTCAGCTTCTCATTAATAATTTTAATGAGCGCCTTCGTATACCACGGGGGATATCGTACACCTTTACATTTTTTGGTTGGAACGTACTTTTCAATAATTAAATTAATTACTTCATAAAAATTACATAGTGCCGTATCTATATCATTCGTATTTAAAACTTCAGCCCATTTGATTGAGGACAATGCTAAATTTATGGTATCGTAATCAGCAGCACGGAAGACAGACACACAACGAATTGGAGGGCGCAATGTAAGAGTGCATAAAATAAGAGGCTGCACAAGTAAAGCTGGATGATGAGAGTCCTCAATTACTAGTGGCTCCCTACAGTGGCTGGTATTACAGTTAACATCGCTAATCACCAAATCAAGAAATCTATCATTAATATTACGAACATTATTAAATTGACTAAAACCAGTAAATTGGAGAAAACTATATAGTGACTGGACTGAGGCATCGTTAGTATTTACATTTAAAGTTTGATTACTAGACGAGTCAGAGTGGCTCCATCTAGCAGCACTAATATTAAAATCACCTAATATTAAAAAGTGATCGCAAGGTTTATTTAAATAATAATTTGAAATAGATTCAAAAAAGTCGACCAAAGCGTCAGACTGGTATAGACAATGTGGAAAATAGCAACAAAATAAATGCAACACAGCTGAATTTGGTCGCACATTAATTTGTAACGTAACCTGCATCACATCCGCAACAGCACCAGGGAATTCGACAGGCTCTGATTCGATAACTAAGAGGCCACGCCTAACTGCTATAAGGACACCACCACCCATCCGATCCCCCCTAGAAGCATAATTACGATCACATCTGTATACGTTGTACCGACTATCGAATAATTCAGCGTCAAAAATTCCAGGATTCAACCATGTTTCGCTTAGACAGATAATATCGTAATCATTGCACATTAGGCTCCTAAAGAAAGTATTAGTCTTATTATATTATTTAGCTGTGATCTTCTCTAAGGTTGAGGTAAGTCCAGTCAAGTTGCTCCAGATTTTGAGCAGACTCAGGCGGGATTGAATCCGTAACCCCAGGAGCAGAAAGTAAGCCAATGACGCTAGTCAAATAAAAATAGATAAATTGACGAATGAAAAAATGGCGGTAGAAACTTGCTCCGGTCAGCTATTTTAAAAGATTTTATATAGGAATTAGACAAAAAAAAAAGATCAAAATACAAATTGTTTATCTCTGTTGCTTTACATTTTCAACAAGGTTATCGCCTCATTTTATGTATAAATTAAAGTTACTGTCTTATCACCAGATTATTCGTGAAATCAATCATTTTAATATTATATTTGTCATAAATCAAGATGAAATAATAACTTAAATAATAATAAGTTTCGAGAGTAAAGTTATAGATATTCATTTAGTATAATATATATTATGACGTTATATTTTATAAAATATTATAAAAGAATTATGAAAAACGGACTTAGAATTAATTATATGCTTTCAATTTATTATACATCATTTTTATTACCATTTATAAAATCGTGACTCTAAAAATTATTTTTTCTATACTTAAAATTGTAAGTAATGCTTACTTAATTAAAACTGAAGATTTAATTTTGATAGTGTGTATGTGTGTACGTGAATGTATCTACTATACCTACTAAACACATTTAAATGTAAATTAATGATAGTGAATAAATCATTGCTAAATTAACGATGTAGCTTATACTCTTATTTTATAATAACTCAAATCAATGAAATGAAAAGTATCAGGGTTTATATATTTATATAAACATTAGCATAAGCTAATAAAATTTCGTATTACTATGTTAAAAAAAAAAACTTATATTCATCACGCCACCTAGCACATCGTTCGATAGTCACCTACCCTCACTCCGAGTTATTCTGACGTGTATAAAACGAACGGTGCAACCGCGGCTAAGGCAGTCTTGGCTCTGGCTTTGCACGATGCATTTGTTGTATCCTGCTAGTAGCTTAACCTTGATTGTTTTTACTTGTGCCAACATTGACCACTGAAGCCCTACTACTACTAGCTACTGAAGTAAGAGTACTCTGTCTAGAGTACTCTGAGACGATGAGCGAGAGAAAACTACCTCATTCCTACATATAGATAATACACACACACACACACACACACACACACACACACACATATATATATATATATATATATAAATATATCATACTACACTAGTACACACTAACCAATAAAACATATAAAGATACATACCAAAATACAGAAATACACTTGTACACATAAACATATAGATACTCACTATAATATATAAGTAAATACATATTCTATAAACATTATACACATTAGGTAGTGAAAGCAAGTGTTTTTTATTTATAAAACCTATTATTTACATATATATCGTCTTTGCTTTATCTTATTTACTATTTTTAATAGAGAAAATTCACTACATCAATACTTTAAAAACAAATCGTTAAAAATTAAAACATTATTATAATATTATAAAGAGGTACAATATTTTCTTACTCAATTTTAAAAGCGTCAGACTTATCATTTGCTAGATCAGTATAATCTGCTATAAAAATTCTCTTCGCGCTTGGAAGTTGTTTATTGACAAAGGTTAAAGATAAAAAAACGCCTATAGAAATGGTGAAGTGAAAATAAACTTATAAAAAATCCTACGGGTAACGTAACACAACGGAATGAACACTAGAATGCCTGGTTATTTTGTAATGTAAGCGTGGACTTAATTTGTTTTGCAATCTTTCGTCAAATTCAGACAAAAATTGAGTGTTTCTTAAGCGAAATTTTAATTAATATTTCTAAATTCCCGCTTCTTTTTGTTTGAATACGATACAGCAAAAATAACGGACTATACAAGAATGTTTAAAAATCTAAAAAGAAAAAGATCAGTGCATCGAACGTAACGTCGAAAAACGACCACTAAACCAAAGGACATACGGCCTACTATTTCTTTTTATCGAAGCTAAAAATAGGTAAGGCAATTCGAAATAGTCGTATTGTGAAGAATATGCTTCCATAGATGTTTATTTAGACGGAACGGGCTTTAAATTTTATTCTAAGACTTTCGAAATACTTCAACTTATGTATTTTATTTACTTTTAGTGGTCAATTGTTTAGGTTAAGCCCTTTGTGAACAGTTTGATTATTTATTTGCTACTGTCTGTTGTGTCTAAATATTAAGATAGAAATATCTTATTATTTACAATTTTATTGTTAATTTCAGCGTTTTCAAATAAATAGTATAATAAATAAACGCTTCACACTCAACGGTCCCCAGTAGGAGTTTTCTCCTGTGTCGGGGGTCCGGAAACACACACAATACACAAGCATAAACGCCCAGACCACGACAAACATCTATATGGCCAATACAAATATCTGTCGTGAGCGGGGATCGAACCCGCGACCGCCAGTGCAACAGTCAGTACTGTGACCACTGAGCCAACGCGTCGTCATATACTTACAAGGAGTTCCTAAGTTTCGAATTTTGAATTGAGACTTTTTCATTTTTATTTTTATTTATTAAACTTTATTGCACACACAAAAAAGAAGATACATTTTAGAACGATTAAGATACCAAAACAAACAATGTATGCAAAGGCGGTCCTATCGCTTATAGCGATATCGTCCAGGCAACCTTTAATATTATTATTATAATTAGTTTTAAAGTTCTGTTGAAATAAAAAAAAAAAAAAACAAAACTATATTCAGAAAGTTAAATAAATACTCCTTTTAGGATAAACTCTTCGAAATCTTTTTTATACTTTACACTTAAAAATAGTTTTTTTCAAATTTTATTTTTTCTATGATAAGTACTATAGTCACATATATACACATAAACAGTCAAAATATTAGAAATTAAAAAATAATCTAAATAAAAAGACGGTATTCAATAGACTTTTGTGAATAAGAACCAAATAATGAAATATATCTTTGTTGCATAACTTAAATTAAAGTATACCAATTTATTAAAATTGTCTTTTTATTTATTAATATTTAATTTTATTAAGATACATGTAAAAATATAAAAAAATTATAACATTATTTTATTTTTAATTTTTCTATAAACAATTGTAATAAATGTTAATTTAATAAATACATTAAAAATGGAATGTACAAAGTTAATAGCATTTATATAAATGCTTACAAGTTATGTATGTTAGTTTCATATCTAAGATCGTAATTATAACCGTACGTTAACAAGAGGTTAATGAAGTTACTTCATTACACAGGTCGGGTGGTAATCGTTTGAAGTGATCATTGATTTAACGATAGAGAACAGCAACTGCTTTCCTTGATGTAATTGATAGTAAAAGTAAGAGCTTGTTAGTGTTTTACAATGAGATTATTCTGTTACTACGGATATTTATCTGCTATATTGTTTCTGTAAGCTGTGTTTGTGAGTTCTGTTAACTCTTTGGAGTGTCAACATAAGGCCTACGGTATAAAAACTAGCACTGCCGATACAAATATCAAGCATTGATTTTTGTTTTAATTTATAGTATTTTATTATTTTAATTAATTAATAGTTTGATTAATTTTAATATTATATATTAATTATTAAAAATTATGATAGTCGTTCTCAAGGAGTTTACTCCAGTTGCGTGTCAGAGTTGATCACACACAATTTGTTATTTGTGTGTGTGTAATACATATGGCAATTAATGATTGTTGTAGGTATAAACCTTCACAGGAAACTGGTAAAGATTCTAATGTACGTCTGGTTGACATTAATGGCTACCGCTTTTCTCCTATGTCGTAGAATAATTTTTTATAACATACGAGTATATTACTCAGTGCATATACTTTCACAAAGTATATATTTTACATAAGGCTTGTAAACCTTATCTCGAGAATATTTTTTTATTAACTTTCAGGCCTGTTTTACCTCCAGCCGACAAAATACCTGATAGGCTATCATTAATTTATATTTGAATTGAACTACCACTTCATATATTTGACAAACAGAGTGTGTGGTGTGAAATGCTTAAGCAGAAATACAACATATCAGAATTTTTTTATTTAATACCGATATATGATGAGTTAATTACCTATCTGGAACTTTGATAGTGATTGGTAAACATTTTCAGTTTTTTTTGTAAACCAAAAGCTTTTTTTTCAAAAGTTTTTTTTTTATAATATATTTTCTCGTTACAAAAAATTTTAAATCTATTTATTTACTCAGTATTTTCAATCAAATAAGTTCTAAAATAAATAAATTTGATATAAATAAAATAATATACAAATATTTTTTTATTTATTTCGTTTGTATCAATATCATTCCAATTATCACGTGATTGTTAACCGCCTATTTCTAACAAAAATTTAATATCAGTTCAAGCAATTAAAGAAAAACGAGTAAAAATTAACGAAATTTAACATAAATGTAATCTACAAAGGTTAGAATTATAGACTTAGTATTATACATATAATAGTGATTAGTAAGAGAATATATACCGTTAATGCCAAAAATACTAAAGCAATATTGTAAACATTTAGAAATTGTTTCATAGATGTATATACACACTCCTGTGCAATAACTATGTAATATTTATTACAAACATCGACTTTCGTCGGCACTAGTAATAATTGTATTAATAAAATTCAGTAACTATACCAATAAAGTTTCTTATTATTACGTGTAAAAGCTAACAAAATCGCGCCATAAACTTTAGTGACGTACATTGCGCTGCCTTCCTTTATCAAGCTTTAAAAGCCTTTCATAAAGTCATACGATGGGATATATTTATATCGTTTATTGCCTCAAGATTACTAGATGACGGAAGATCAATTAAAACGGTACACTTACTTGCGCGCAGTTGAAGTCTGATTTACGTTGAAGGAAGGTCAGCGGTTGACGCTTGAGTTATAGCTGGGGTGTGTAAGCGTTTCCCACCATAAGGATTTTGACGACCAAATTCTTATGATGTTTTGACATTTAAAGAGACTAGATTTAATTTCATTTTAGTTACGAACACATTTTGGTCTTTGAAACCAAAATTGAAATATCCTTTTTTTTTTCTTTAATATCATAAAATATAACATAGTAAAATGTTTCATAGGCTATGGTAATACTTTATATTTGAGACTACCGAGGACCATACAAACATGTTTTCCTATGAAATGTAAACTTTATTTATGTAAAAAAAATCGAGATAGTTAATTTCTCTGTTAAAGTTAAAACGTCAAACTATAAATCACCAGTTCATGTGAACTGTTTTCTTCTTAGGCCAATTTTTGCTATAGAGGTAAACTTTATAATATTATCTCAAAAGTTGAAATAAGAAATGTGTGAATTAATGAGGCCTGTATGAGAAAATCAAATTGGAATAAAATGGCGAATAATGTCTAATTTAATTTTAAAAAATTAAATTTGAAATAAAACACTTAGGATATCGACAGCTATCACCATTCTAAATATAAAATAAATTTACAAATTGACTAATTATTCTTTTAATTAATGATAAGAATAAAATTAAGATTTTATGCCTTATTAAAAACCGATCGAAAAAGTTTTAAAGCCACTCTATTACTTAAATTTAGCCATGACTTATAATAAAGTAGGAACAATTTGTTACCTAAGTATGATTTTATATATTGAGTAACATTCCAATTTAATTAGAAAACAAGTTTACAATGGCTGTTTTATGCCGTATTATAAATAAAGAAACATTTTTTGTAATTTCAAAGAACGGATAGACAATTTTACCTAATTTTTAATAGCTGTAACTGTACAAAAACGTTAATAAATAATAGCAAAAAAAAAAACAAAATAAAAAATAAGAGAAATCGAAAACAGCTATCTGTTTTCGATTTCTCTTGTTTTTTTTTTGTTTTTTTTTTTTTGCATTATTAAGACAAGAAAAGTGTAGGTAAATATTTTCTTTGATGCATGCCTACGCATACTTTTTGATTTAATTGAGAAATAAAAATATCCAGGGAGTTTCAACGGTATGGTGACCATAAAGTTCACTCGCAAAACTCTTGTCTCTATATTCTGAAGGATTAACGTCTTGTTTAAAGTGAACTCTAGCGTCGTGGCATTCGAAATAAATATCTCCTATTATATTGGAGCATTCATTAGTGAAAGAAAAACGGAGGCATACCTTATCTAGAAAGTTACACAGGTAAGTACAAACGAGAGGCATAAATTAAGGCACATGCACTTTTTAACCATATAAGTACAAAAGTCAAATAGATATATGCCTCTGTATAATGCATATTTGACTGATTTTCTTATAAAGCTTTGTAATGGTATATAGTTTATGTGTTTCAATTCGATGACAGGTTTTCCTTGTTTCTAAAACGTTATAATTTTAATAATTTAGTAAGTATTAAATAACTATGTTTACTAGAAAATTCTGACGCGAAAAGCTCTACGCCTTAACGTTAGTAGTGCGAAATCAAACCTACGAGTATTTGGGTAAATTTTAAAATATATTTAACGTTGTAATGAGCATTTTTAATGCAATAAATTTCTGCTGATATACAAATGTTGGATGTTAACAATTCAATAAGTGAACGTACTAACATTTTATACATACAAATATTTTCAGCAAAAGCTATGCCAAAGTTCAAACTTTTTCGAGATGTATTTAAAATCTCACTACACACAAGCTGCTTTGAAAATCTTGCGGAATTGCATTCCATAGCTTTTTACATTTTCTTTTTATAAATATATCTGATCATTTCATTCAACAAAAAAATAAAAGTTGCGTACCTTTTATTTATATGTAAAGCGAAGTCACATTGTTTCAAATTGAATCACATCGTACATAAAACAACCGAATTAATACAATAGATCTTTTGTAAACAAACCTTTTTTATTTTATTTCCACCGCAGCTCTAAAGAGTATGTCATTCATGTTTATGTTTATCTTTTGCTTCATTGACAAGTGATGTTGCGCGCCAATTGTTTTGGCGGGACGCAACGGAATGCGTTTTACGCTTATTGCTGGCTGTATGCATTTCTAACTTTTTATTTACCGATGCAAATAGAATACTGTTTGAATTTATCGACTGTAAAATTATTTATTTTATGTTCCTATATTATAGTAATCTGACTAAAAGTGTATTTGATGATTTTAGCTGTTATACTCTGTTTCAGGTAAGTTAAATAAGAGATGGCATTTAAAAAAAAAATGCTGATGATTTTAAACGAGGTATTTATATTTTCCCTCAAATAATTAATTTAATAAAATCCAATCAATCTATTATTTGCCCAAAATATAGCATTATCAAATTCAATGATAATTGTTTAAAAATAAAAAAATAATCTTTTACTATCACACAAAATTTGTTATGCATTCATCTAAATGTTATTCACAATAAAAATAATATCAAAAAAAACATAGAAAAGGCCGTCGCAGAAACACGATCGCTAATCTATCATATACACAATAGGATAAAACAAGCTCCTCAACAAAATCCTTTCTTCAGGACCCTAATAGTATCAATTTAAACCTACAAGTATAACAAATCGTAACACTCTGAAAGCAAAAGTGTCCATTAGCATCATTGTACCATTGAAGGAGGTTTTAAAACCCCTTATGATCTCCTCTCATTTCAAAATGACCCTTTATCTGTTTACACATTAGTCGTTCAAATGACAAAGTACACAATGTCGCTCGACCAAAATAAAATAAATTAAATCACATCTATTCTGTGTAAAGAAAGAGATCTTTCTAAATTGGAAGTATGTCGGGACGCCTGCACCTTTTCCAAACAAATCAAACGCCGGGAAGTATTTGACACGCTGGACAAATATTGGCCCAACTTTGTTGCCTCATAGTACAATTAAAAATCGGCTTTAAAAATACGCATGTGAAGTTGAATTTTCATTATGTACTGTGGAGTTGGTGCAGCGTTTGGTCGGAGATAAGTGAAGTTTTAAAGGTGACAAAAGTAGAGCCTACTTCGTACATTTTTTTGGGATTTTATCTTGAAGTTATTATTAATGATAGACCTTAAATTGATGTGGGTAATTAATTGTACGTTTTATCATTTAAGTGGTGAATCAATATCTATAAAGTGTGTCTTACAAATGGATAACTTTTTATATTATTATCTCTCGTTCTTAGAACTATCATTGCAGCCTATACAGTCCACTGTTGGACATAGGCCTCCACAAGTTTACGCCAAAAATAACGTGAACTCATGTGTTTTGCCCATAGTCACCACGCAGGGCAGGCGGGTTGGTGACCGCAGGGCTTGCTTTGTCGCACCGAAGACGATGCTGCCCGTCTTCGGCCAGTGTATTTCAAAGCCAGCAGTTGGATGGTTATCTCGCCACCGGTCGGCTTTTTAAGTTCCAAGGTGGTAATGAAACTGTGATATCCCTTAGTCGCCTCTTACGACACCCACGGGAAGAGAGGGGGTGGCTAAATTCTTTAGTACCGTAGCCACACAGTACACTGTAGCCACACAGTACTTAGAACAGTTATTAGAACTATTCGTCTATATAATATTATAAAATATTCAATAATTTTGTTATGTAGAGACAAAAGGCATTACATATTTTTAAAAGTATAAAATTTTATTTTATTTTAAATGATACATTACATTATTTTGAACATATTATTTTGAAATATCACTCAATAATTTTTTTTATATTTATTTTGTAAGGAAAAGCAGTATTTTGGCCGATATTTGCTGGCGTCACACTAAGTTTAGACAAAGTATTTTTAAAGATTTCATCTGCTGTTCGATGACACATGTGTCGATCAGATTTATGTATTTAAAAATATATTTTATGACCGTGACGAAAACTTTCGTCAAAATAAACCTAAAAGGGTCTCAAAAAGGAAGGAACGAAAAGAAACTCAAAAAAAAAGTCGCAGTTCCATTAAATGCTTTTTAATTATAAAAAAGGGTTTCTAGGATTTTTTTAAAATAAATGTAGAAAACAAAATAAAGTTTCATATTAGATAGCTATCTTACCTAGAATTACCATCTTCTACAAAATGTCACACAACACTAGTTAGGTGGAGGATAAAAGCTGAAGAAACCGGGAGGTAATTGACTGAGGCTGAGTAGGGTACAGCAGGATGTATCCAGCTCAAAACTTGGAGCAAAGCGTCTAGAGAAGTAATCTAACCTTACAGAAGATCAAGTTGTTGTGGTGTTCCTGCGGTAAGTAAGGTAGTCAGAGTTTAAACATGCTGGCGATGCTCCTAGTGCTGCAGGCTCCTGTAGTTTATGGTAACCGCTTATCATCAGGCGAGCCGTAAGCATGTTTGCTGACCTAGTCGTTTGAAAATAAGGAAAAATAAATAAGAGCTACATTTTATCATTCATAATTTAAGACGGAATATACGTATTATTTAAGTCTACTTTTTTAAATATTTTACAAAACGTTTTTATCATCAAAACATAAAAATATTTTATTAATTTTTAACGTTTCTTACGTTAAAAGAAGTTAACGCATAAACATAACATAATTCTCATTTCGATTATCAAACAAATAATAATCAACAAAAAGTAAAAATAATGTCAAGAGTAATAAAAATTTCGACGTTCATTGATTGCTCTCTGAGTAACTTGTAATTATCTGTTTAATGATATAAGGCCAAGATTAAATGGTCCAAATTTTTTTTATTCATATTGCTTTTTTTATAACATATTTTCAGATTTAAGTAACACAGCGTATTAAGGGTCAAAGTTAGTTAAGCAACGTTAATTTTAAACCTTGTATAATTTTCTCGCTAAACTTTTCAACTAGCCAAATTATTTGCTACAGTATTATTAATTTAGATTAGCTCCTTTCAAAATGACTGCCTATACTTCTACGCTATTATAAAGAGAAGAGGCAATTTTTTGTTTTGTGTGAAGTGGAAGTCTAAGCTTTAAAATAATGTTAAGATTAAGATTGCCAGAGACACCAATATTACAAAGCAATATTAATGTAGGTAACTTACTACTTTCCGACGCTATATATTCCTATATTATTTAAGTAAGATAAATACGATTATTTAAAAAATATATAAAATACTAACAACTTGGTGACCTTATAACCATGGTTTTTTTTCTATTATACAGGATGAGTCTTCATAAAGTGCACATATCAAAATCATGAAAACTACACCTTATTTCATCGATGAAGTTATGCGCGTAAACTACTTACTTACTTACTTTTTGGTGATACATTTATCTTTTATATAAAATTCTTTTGTCACAATATTAGTAACAATACTCCTTCGAAACGGCTGGACCGGTTTTCATTAAATTTGTGTGCATATCGGGTAGATCTGAGAATCGGCCAACATCTATTTTTCATACCCCTTAGTTATAAGGGGGGAGAAGGGATTAGGAGGTTAATAACATATATGGCAAAACATCCAGGGCAAGCGCAGTGTGGGTCGTAGAAGAACATCTTCGCTAAAAAATCTACGCCAATGGTTTGGCTAAAGCACCCGTTCGTTGTTCAGGGCTGCGGTATCAAAGATACAAGTTGCCAAAATGATCGCTGAACTTCGTGAGAAGATGGCACTTTAAGAAGAAGAAGATGGCAAAACAACGTTTGCGGGTCAGATAGTATTTATATAGATTTGAAATTAATTGTAATAAACAAACATAACATTTATTAGGTTTTTAAGGAAAGAAATGTAACATATTATTTTTAAAATTCACAGAATCTTGTTTAACATTAAAAATCTAAACTTAGTTCATTAACGAAATCACAGAAATCTAAAAAAAACATCGTATTTCTAGGAATTTATTACATTGTCTCGGCCTAACGTCCGTGGTTGTTTTCAAATAATTAACAAGTGCACGCACTCTGAGTTTGACTGATAGTTTTAAATTATCGTGTGTCATTCGCGTACCGAGGCCTTCATATATCGACCACGAGAACGGACAGAAATATTTATTTATATGTGAGTGTAATTTACGCTCATTTGTATTTTTAAATAATTAAGCGCTTTAGAAAAAAATCTCATAAAAAACATGGATAAATGCAGAGCAAATTATCAAAGACCTCATAGCCTCTCATAGCTCGGTATGAAATTTGGTCTGTATTTGTCTATAGTTTTATGAGGTTTATTAGATTTTTCGATTGGGAGTTTCTTCGAGTAAATAGATTAGTTTCTTAACTGTAAAAATATAAGTAATTATGTATAACTTGGCTAAGATCTATACAATTAGGTACAGATAAATAACCGTTACATTTTTTAAAGTTTAACCTCCAGAATAATTCTAATATGCACATTTAATTTCTTGCTGTAGATTTTGCTGGATACCGTAATAAAAAACATATAGAACTAAAGACGAAAAGTAATTGTTTTGTTTTCCAATACTTAAACAAAATTACAAAATTCTCTAAGATTGTTTTCTTTTTCTCTTCCAAAATACCCCTACAGTCTTCTATTATATACTAGCTACAAATACTAGCTGACCCTGCAAACGTTGTTTTGCCATATATGTTATGAACCCTCCTTAATCCCCTCCCCCCTTATAACTTAGCAGTATGAAAAATAGATGTTGGCCGATTCTCAGATCTATTCGATATGCACACAAAATTTTATAAAAATCAGTCCAGCCGTTTCGGAGGAGTATTGTGATTAACCTTGGTGACACGGGAATTTTATATATAATATTTTTCACTGAATTTTTTGATTAATCACAATAAAATATAACTTATGTCACTCCTGAATAGTGTAGCTTTCTGTTACTGAAAGAATTTTCGTGATCGGATCAGTATTTGCGAAGATTACCTCCTACAAACAAACAAAGTTAGAAACTTTAACTCTTTATAATATTAGTATAGATGTACAGACTAATAAAATTAATAACGCCCATTTTCTACTCATCTCTAAACACAGGTTTCTGGGTAGGAGTCAGTTCCGTCGTTAACAAACAATCAAATTATAACCTTAGTAACGTCGTAACTTAGCTTCAATATTTTATTGTTTATGTCATTTAAACTAAAAACTGTAGTATATATAAGCGCTGTCGATTGTATACAAAAATTTAAATTAGTGAAGAAAAAAGAAAAAAAAAACAAAATACGTAAATTCGAAATTCAACCGAGACAAAAAGTAAATAGCATGAATAAAATCGCATACAGCAGAAATTACTAAGAATACTTTCTGCAGCAGTGTTATGGATCCAGATTATCTCAAACGATAGAATTTCGCTCGTGTTGTTCTAGGAATCTTTTACAACATACATATACCTTTGAAGGGCTATTTAAACTTAGCGAGAGTAGCGGTCGGGTCGTGACTGTGCATACGACTGTCTGGGGTTCAAGTTACAAGCGATATGAGAAATTTAATTTTCGTAATTTATATGTAAAGAACGCTTTTGATTCTACGGATCTCTTTAATTTACTCGGGTAACTCACCAATGACCATTGTGCCTGATACGTTGCCGAAAAATAAAGAGTTTATAGTGATCGTGAAATTTTAAAAACATATATATGTAAAGCACTATTGAAAAATAAAAATTAAATTTTGAAACGATAACATAAAATATGCGTGATAAAGTATAAAAACTATTACTACTTAAACAATATATTCTGACAGTAGTAAGCGATCGTAAGCTTTGTAGCCAAAGTGACATGAACAGTTATCTATTGAATATCATAACTATGTACAAAATATCTTTAAATATATTTAACGTAAATTTTGTTATTAAGTTTTTATTGTTTTTGTATTATTGTATTATTTGTATCCGAAACGCCGGGCATGTAAAAAATCTAATAAACCGCGAGAATATTTTCTTGTATAAAACTTTTTAAAGTTTTTTGTTTCATACGTGATTTTTCCGTAGTCGGACTATAGTTTGAACTTTTATGCCCATGTGTTTAATGCATGTCTTATTGTATGTGATGTGTACGGAAATAACTTTTCGTCGCCTATAGTATACTACATAGTAAAGAATGTTAGTATATTGGTTTTTTATATATATATTTTTTTGTCCCTTATAATATTTAAAAATTTAGCCTAATTCTCTTGACTTGGAACACAAAGTCCCCTGAAATTGTGCATTACAATCATCGTTCTATGACCCCCCTGCGCATATTAAGGGGACTCTGACCCTCTCCAGGTGAGCATTAGGGGTGTTTGTATGCAAAACATCAATTAATTTATAATTAGCGGTTCTCATTTGGGTATAACAAGTTTCGATAATTTTGTCAGGCCAAACTTCATAATGTTAGCATATATGTAGGCACATTATACCGATTGCGCCCTATGGCTTTACTTGCCTAATTTTATAATATTTGAATTAATGAATAAAAATAGTTTACTTTTTTATTCTATAACACTAAGGTAGCAAAGAGAACGTACAGGCCATTTAATGGTATAAGCGACTATGAGGGACTACCATTAATAGCCTATGAATGTTTGTAACACCAGTAGCATCGCAAGCACGTTGCTTACCCTACCCCCGCTGTTAGCACAGTGCATCATCATGAGCCCTGGCTACCTGATTTACTACAGTAACAAAAACTGCTCATGAGCATTATTATTTGGTTGACATCCCTTGAAACTTTTTATTATCTACTTCCCCAGTCCGGCTGCTCCAGATTTTAAGAAAGTTATTTCCTACAGTGCACACTACTTTCTTACTTTATGACCTGCTTATGTAGGATTTCAACTATCGATGTATCATGTTTTATCACAAACTGTTAAATTCATTATGAAAAGATTTATTCACTTTTATAAAAAAGTTCAAATATAATCAATTTTATTACAGCATATGCGAATGAATTATGTATGTAAACATTTGAGTTAATATTTAGTTTTAAAATTAGGAATCCCTTGTTTTCTTTTTTTTTTAAGTTAAAACTTTTAAAATTTAACAATTGCCAGTATCACTGATGAAAAAAAAATGACTCCTTTGTGATATAGTTATTGTATAAGCTGTGAATTGAAATATATTTCGGTGTTAAGTGGTCCTCACTTCAAATCCATTTGCACCTTTTTCGAGGTATTTGTTGTATCCGTCGGCGGCTTAAAAAGAATTTAGTGGAAATCAAAAAACGCAGTTAGTGAACACATTAAGAAGAAATATATGTATAATATTTATTTTTGTATTTTAGTACTTATGTAAATATAAAATGTATAAAATTTTATCAAAAGTAGTGCTACGAAAATAATGTAATTTTTTTTACTTTTAACTATTCGAATTATGCTCTAAATCATATCTTTTGTTACCTTGCCTTTACGATTCAACCTGTAATATCTCACTGTTGGTTATAAGCCTCTTTCTCCATGTAGAAGCAGGATCAGAGCTTAACCATCACGCTGCTCCACTGTAGGTTGTCGGATACCATGTCTTTAATTGTAATAAATTAGCGAAAACAGAATTATAACTCAACGAAATAAAAAATAAATAAATAAACTAAACTATAAATTCTGCTTACGACTTTTATTAGCTATTTATATCTGCACACTCAAATATGCGCAATACAATATAAAAGGCACAGTTTGAAACAAAATACTTACAATATATACTCAAAAACAACAATCAAATTAAATTTATTTAAACAAAATCAATACGAAGTTACTTATCCTTAGTTAAGCTTATTTTTATTCAACGAATCGTCATGCCATATATTTATTCGATTTCAAAAAGAGAACATACGTTTTCTCATTTTGAACAGAGAAAAAAAAGCGTACGTAACGAATGTGTTCCAAAATTAAATTTGGCATTTCACTTCGCACTGATAATATTTTAATGCTATTAAGAAAGAAAAAAAGTAACAAAACCAGTAATTGATTAAATATTCATTTGTAAAGTGATAAATATTCATCAATACGTCATTAGATACAGACGGCCGTGCTGAAATAATTCGATAGCCGATAATATAAATAAATTATACGACGGGAACGAAGTTACATTTTAAATTCAATTTTGAAATTTTAAATTTAGTGCAGATAAACTCGGACTCGAATAGTATTGAAAGTTAGGTTATTTAATCTGAAGATTAATGGATTAGTAATACTTACTTGGTACATTAAAATATTAACTTTTAACAAATACCATGTGTACCTATCAAATTCCATTATAATATTCAAAACTATGACATAGTCGGTAATCAAAATAAAAGTAAAAAAAAAGAAAAATAAATTCATCTAAACGAATTATAAAATTTTTACAAAAATGTTTTAATGCAATATTTTCATTACACCAAAACTAGAGAAGACAACACCAAGAAAAAAATCAAAACATGATTTTATTAAACCTTAAACTATCAAATATGTTCGTTTGCTCTATAACCATAGTGGTCAAAGCGGCGATTGGTACAAAAAGTAACAAAATGCACCGAAATTACCTCCCCTTCCAACATATACCATTGTGAGCCGCGGGATAGCTATTAACAGGTAATAATGTGGTTTTGTAAACGAAATAGACTGAATATATGTATACGAATTATTAGGTTTTTTTTTTCAAAAAGTTTGTCCTTTGTCGCTCCCACTGTGAGACCTGTCTCATCCCATTAATCGTAATCTTTCGTCAGACGAAAATTTATCGTTTTTATTATTTTTAAACCGAAGATATAAAGTATTTGGTAACTTATTAATAATTTATCTTTATAGAATTGATGTACCTCGAGTGTCACGGTTTTTCTCTTAATCGTCTTTATTATGTATATCTGTTTGTCATTAATGTTGGCGCTGTTTTATTTAATTCGGTATTTTGTTTTCATTTAGTCGATCATACGATAAGAATCAATTTGACGCACATATATCGTCTGGTGCTAACTTTTTAAGCTATTACTTTTTCACTGGTTGTGGAAAATGCTATTTAACAGATGACGGTATCGAACAGATAAAAGCTTATGATGTATTATTCTTTTTAACCATTGAATTCCACTATATTCATGAGATATTTCTATTCACAATTGTTAACCTAAAAATAGCAGTTTATTATTGAGTAGAAATAAGTCCTAGTGGCCTATTCTACCTATTCGTAACTTATGTGAAGGAAAAACTTTACCCACAACCAGTGAAACAGGCCCTAAGAATAAAAAAAGATGAAAAAGGTTTTATATGTGCTATAGAAAAAAAGATTTATAAGATTAGATTCTTTATACCTAATTAAATTTAAAATTAAAATCTATTAATAATAAAAATTAAGATTTAAGAATATAATTGTAGTACATAAAATATATGCCCAAAAATTTATCTTAATACGCATTTTGAATGCAATTATATTTGTATTAATTTTGTTTTTAGAGTAGTATTAGTCAAATTTGGTGCTAATGACACGCGACGCCTTCTAGCATGGATATTGTTATGAGTTAAAGTGTAATGCTGTTTCGTTTATCAGAATCTGCACTAAAACTCAGTCCCCTACGTTTTTTACGTTGGCTCAGTTGGTGTTTGTACCAATACGGTCGATCGTACTATCGATGAAACCATTTTGTGTTAATAACATTAGTCGAATTATCCAGTATTTTACATTTATTTGTGTGGACATTACTTTTAATTAATTACATATATATCAAAATTATCAACACCTGGAAAGTTTAAGCAGTTGTATCTGAGTAGAAGACAAAATTTCTTATTACTTACAGGCCGATGTTTAGGGGTAATGGATGATTAAATTATTGTCACAATAGTATTGTACTATTTTTAAAGGAGAATAAATGGCAATAATTAATGCCAATTCTACGATCCTTGACAATTTTAGCATAATGATAATTGAGTTATATTAAAAGACAAATCATTCAATGATTTACCATCGGAACGCGTTTGAAATAGCGGAATTGCGGCCCAGTTTTAGATGTGTGGTATTGTTAGATGCCTACGCACACTACTCTGTTTGGTTGCATTGTTTGTTTGCATGTGTGTACCGTTAAAGAACATTGAACGTTTGTTGAACATGATTTTGGCGATTCAGTTGTGTGTACGTAGGGACTGTGTATGGAAAAATTTAATGGATATCATATAAATATGACTAATGAGACAGAAAGGAATAGATACTTGTAAACTCGTGCGAAAATATTTTCTTGCTGTATTAGCTAATATAAGTACTTTATTATTAGTGGCGTTGACATTTATAGTTGCAGTTCTGGTACTTTGAGTTTCAGCGTCATATATATTTTTTGTTATATATATTCTAATGATAAATGAATAATTAAGTTTAGTAGTTATTCTTAAATTATTAACTTAAAATTTGAATGTAATTACGGCTGCAGTTTGTACATATACTAATAGAAATAGTAACAAAAACTAGACTTATTTTCCCTAACACCGACACGTTACAGACGACAGTGAAGTATAGAAATATATATTTTTTATGGTTTTTTTTTCACCTAACAAAATACCACTGTTCTATATTATAATTAACAAACATAAATTCGTAAGAAAACGAAGAATTTGTAATCAATATTCGTATAATTAGTGCTCTCATTTTTATTGGATTTGAACTGGTTTTAGAATCCGGTTTTAATGTTCATTATTTTGATTGATGTTATAACTTTTTTTTTTCTATTTTACTATCCGTTGATAGCATTGTAATTTTATTGATCGATGTTTTAGTTATACTAATAGTAAATAAAACCGTTTTAAAAAAAATCGATTTTCACGTTACGTTAAAGATAAAATGGTTGAAAAATGTTTTATTTTAAATTTTCATAATTTTATACTCAATCTAATAATACTTGATAATAAATAAGAATATTTAACCTTTTAGATGTTAAATTAAATTATTTTCATAATTTCATATTCAATGTAATATACTTGATAATAAATATGAATATTTAAACTTTTTAGATGATAGATTTAGATAGACTATTTATGGCTTGAAGGCCATAAATAGTCGTACATGTAGTATGTAAAAAAAAAGAAAAACAACATGAGTAGGTTTCTGAAACAATTCATTGAAATTAAAATTCCTTAAAATAACACAAACAAATAAAAAAATATGTATAAAAAAATTCTGATAGGAATTAAAAATGATTTCTATACTCATAATCTACCTTATATAAAAAATATTTCCAATTTTGTCTAATGCTGTTTTAACTAAATCATCATCTGTGTGGGTATTAATTATCTAAATAAATATTTATGAGTTATTTCCTTATATAAAAAGCAGGTGTGATGTTAATTATATATTTAAATTTTAAATTGGTAATTTCTTGTTAAGAACGATTTGTAAAGGGATACACAACATAATTTAATATGAGATATTTCATTTTGGCGAAGTATTTAAATATTATTTTAGAATATTTGATAAATTATGAATATATTAATATGATATTATACTGTTATTAGTTTTCTGTTAATTGGATTTACTGTTTGCCTAGTTTAGTGTCTAGTCAGTTTATTTTTTAAATTGGATGGCAAACAAGTGAACGGCCTACCTGATGGTAAGCGTTTACCGTAGCCTACATAATTATGTAAGCCGCTTTTAACTTTACCCGCAAACCTCTCCAGAAGCTGTGACCACCTCACTCCTTACTTACACAGGAACACGAGATTACTTGAGAGCATCGCTATTTGCCTAAGATCTTTTGGTATGGTGAAGTATATCTCCAGTTGGGCTGATCTAGATTTTAAACAAGTTATTTCTTTCTGTAAAGGGAAGGGAGGCAGTCCTGAGTTGTGTTTTATTATCACATTTAAAAGTATTAATCTGTCCCTGTTGAAATCGACTTACTACGAATTAATTTGTCAAACGGCGTGGCTAAGTTAAGTGGCCAAGTGGCTATTTTCATATAATTCAGCATTTAAAAATTCAACAATTTTTATCCAATGACGCAGGTAGTTTCAGTCAAAGTCTTGTCGTCTTTCAGTCAGCGATTCAGGCAAAGCCTAACTCACAGTTAAAAGTGTAAATAAATAAATATCTTAAACACTATATAAGTAAACTTAACATCTACGGTTACGTACGGTAGGTTAGGTAAGGCCTATACATTTTTTGATGGATACATATATAAATAATAAATATATACGTAATGCATATAATACACCCTGACTCGGGCTGGAAATCGAACTCGAAGCGAGTAGAAAGTAAGCTCACTGTATACTACTCCAAGACTAGTAAAAAAGTGAAAAAGAATTATAAAAACTTTTATAAGATTTTCTTTGAAAGCTTCGTTTTTTTTTGTGTTGTTATTTACCATTAAAATGTCTGTTTTAATGAAAATAAATTTAAGTAGGCAAGGATTACAGTAAAAGGTCTGTCCGAAAGATTGTTTTCGCTCAGACGGTGAGAGGCTTAGAGGTTAAAGCTTCGTGGATTTTTAAATGTATAAAAGTTAGTTCTTCGTTTTAGAAATCATCTTATTTTAACCATTTAATGTTTACTTTGTTTTCTGTCTTATAATATATATAAAACCTTTTTTTCTTTATTATTATTTATGTTCTACTTTACTTATTTTGAATTGATATGTGTAGCGCGAGGTTATGGAGGCCTATGTCCAGTAGTGGACAGTGATAGGTAGTAAGGGATATGAAATGTAGTATTCATCGAGTATGAGTATAAATTGTTTATTTATTATTGTTATTTTTTATTGTTTATTTTTTTACGGACCCGACTCATAGGGTTATTTTTTTACTAACTTCTACTTCAAGTGAGTGGTGTTCATTTTTCTATTATTTACCTTTGGATTGATTGATTTAGCCTGTGACATCCCACAGCTGGCCAATGGCCTCTTTCTCTATATAAGTAAAGAGTAAAAGACAATTCACCATGCGTATTTTACTGCGGGTTGTCAATCAATTATAATTTACTTAACTTTACTTTTAAGACTTTTAATAACACTAAAAGTTACCAGTTTCAATGTTGTTTCATAATTTACTTATTATCTTATTTAAACTCAATATATTTAAAAACCTGCTAAGATTAACTATCAATCATCGCGTAATGGCTTGTTCGAACCGAAGCTATGTGCGTAAAAAGCTGTCTAAGCGAGTGTCCTCAGATTTTGACGTTTTAGCGCAAAGCTTAAGTACGCGTACTACTTTAATAAAGCCTTAATAATCGAGTAACTTTCACTTTTATATATAACGAATAATTAAACGTGAAACGACAATGATGATAAGCCTGATTATAATAAAAAAAAATAATGATATAATCAAGATAATTATAATGATTTAATCATCATTTATAAAAGTCGGTCTCGAAAATTATGGCAATTTATTGAAATGTACATTAAACTTTTATTGTAAAGAAACAGCGAATTGATCGTCTTGCACAATTACCGTGAAGTGTTCTTAAAAAATAATATGGGGGAATAGCGGCCATTAACTGTAATTAGGACAAAAATACCGGGGAGGTATTGTTCGACACGTCCACTGAGCAATTAGGGTATACAAGATGTAACGTATTTAGTAATTGGCCTTTATAAGATTATTTACTTATTACGTACAAAAGTTTTATTATACAATTAGGTGGGTATATATACTACACATTGAATCTAATTTCATATTATTTATTACTAGCTATGCCCCCGGTTTCACACGCGTTAATTTGAGGAAAAGCAACATATTGCCTTTCTCGGTATATGGGCTATTCAACACAAAATATATTTTTTTAATTCGAATCAGTATTCCCTGTAAATTAGCACGTTTAACAAGATACACGTTTCAGTTTTATAATATAAGTCTAGATAAGCTTTTTATTATTATAAGCATATGATAATCAGACTTTATTAAGACCTATTTTTATACATACACATGTAATTACTTTACATATGTATTAAAATAGGTTTATTTGAATTCGATCGAGCTCCTTAAAGCCGCAAGACGACCTGCTCTAAAAGCCTTGGCAAGACTCTTTAACGCCATCATCCACCGAGGTACCACTCCGGAGGCGTGGTCCAGGAGTATGGTGGCGCTGTTTTTTAAGAGAGGCGATAAGTCTCTGTTGAAAAATTGCAGACCAATCTCACTTTTGAGCCATGTCTATAAGCTGTTTTCGAGGCTTGTTACGATCGTCTCGCCAGAAGACTCGATGAATTCCAACCACCAGAGCAGGCTGGGCTACAGCACCGTAGACCACATTCATACTGTTCGGCAGATTATTCAAAAGATAGAAGAATATTAAGCCTTTGTTAACATACGAAGCCGAGACATGGACACTGACGAAGGGACTGGTCCACAAGCTTAAAGTCACTCAACGTGCATTGGAACGGGCTATGCTTGGGTTTTTTTTTTAAATCAAAGATAGGATTAGAAATGTGACTATCCATGGGAGGACGAAAGTATCCAACATAGCCCACAGAATTAACAAGTTGAAGTGGAAGTGGGCTGGTCATCTGTGTCGCAGTACCGATGGCCGTTGGAGCAGATGGGTCCTGGAGTGGAGACCGCGTCTTGGCAAACGCAGGATGGGATGTCCGCCGGCCCGTTGGATCGACGATCTACGTAAGATTGCCGGTGTAGGCTTGATGAGGATTGCGGAAAACCGGGATGTCTGGCGCGAACTTGGGGAGGCCTATGTCCAGCAGTGGACTGCAACAGGCTGAACTGAATTACTTTACCTTGAGTATCCAAAATAAAATAATAATATATTTTATAAAATTTGTAGTTTATAGGTTTTATTAATGTTTTTTTTTTAAATATTATTATTAAAGTTCTGATTTTTTATTTAGAATACGATTCATTTTCTTCACGAATTTTTTAATAGCAAATTTTAAATTTTATAAAAATATGGTTTATTCAAAATGGTTCATTCTGAACATCTTTATTAAAAACTAATATAATTTTAACGCGAAATATGAAGATTGAAAGTTTTTTTTAAAGCTATTTAAAGAATGTGATTTTGGTCAAAGCAATGAGATTTTGTAATATGAATAAGGTATTTAATCTTCATATCAATACCAATTACACTCTTTCTCAGCGCAGGTGGTAAAAAAAGATTTGTTCGTGCACACAATAGTTGTAGCACACAAACTGCGCAATTTAAACGTCCACCGTTTCTCATAACCGCCTCCCCACTAATAAACCATTGATAGTAAAACCATAGGAATCTTGTACCGTGGGGTAAAGTTATGTCCTGGGGTTGTTTTACGAGTTCTTTACACACTGGGGTGAAATGAGTTTAGAAGAAACATCGCGCTCTCGAGCAGACTTTCCAAAGTAAATTTTAACAAATCAAAAATTGTGTATTTGCCACAAGTATAAGTAGGTAATTCATTTTCAATTTACATTTGATTTAGAACAGTCAGCAGTAGTAATAGTTACTTTTGTTCTATTTACAGTTTTATTTTACTGTATGTGGTTTCAACTTAGATATTATGTTATGTATGAAGTATTTCTGTATTTGAAATGAATGTAACCTGTTCTGTATGTGAATAAATAAATACAATAAAAATAAAAAGTTCTATTTAAATTCATAAACGCACAATTTATTTAAACAAAGTCTCGATATTGAAATAAATGTTAAAAAAAAATAATAAAGTAAAAACCTCTGAATAGGAAACTATAAAACCAATATTTATTTTGTATCCTATCTCTGTTTTTTGTAAAGAGTGAATATAATTTACAAAAGCGACAAAAATAGCAAAATTTCATTTCGAATATTACTTTGAAGGTACCGATATGAAAAAAAAGTTTCTTACTGTTCAACAATATACTGACGTCAATATAAAAATAAAAAAAAAATACAATGGATTATAGAACCTCCTCTTATTGAAGTCGATTAAAAAGAGATCAACTTTCAATGGATGCCTATTTTTAAATTCCATTTATTTATGGAAAAATTCTAAGTTAAAATTAAAATTCTATTTATGAGTCGGCACATGACCATTGCTGAAATAGAACGCTTCAAAAACATTTTTCAAATTCCTGCTTTTTCCTGCTTCAACTCTGGGTTTGGTTCCTACCTCGAGTCTGGGTTTATAAAATTTATTATGTTACGGATTTACAAAAAATATCGATATATCGTGTGTCAGTTGACATCTGTCTAAAACAAAAACATTAAGTTGCTCATTTAAAGGACACACGACATTGTGTTCACATATACACACACACTTAAACATTTTTATTTATTTTGTATTGGTGTAGAGATTGTAGATAATTTACGGTTGACCTTATTACCTATATTTCTATAATACTACCAACCTTGATGTATTTTTAAGAATCATTTGTGTTTTTTTTTTCATTTTTTCAGGACCTTTCAAAATAATTAGTGTTACTTCTATTTCTAACGCTCGGAATGTATTAAAGAGTCAGTAATTTACTCACTAAGGTATAATTTGTGCGACTGAACCCCTCATTCAAAACGTAAAAATGCAACAAAAAATGATCCTACCACCGTGTCCAATTTGAACTAGTGAAAAATGAACCTTTATTATCCTTACTAAATTATTGTAGAATAACCACTACTATTTATTTTCGAAGATTTGAAAACGAGTTAAAAGTGATATACGCCATTATACTCATTTAATGGTTTTATTGCACATAATGATTTTTAAAAAATATATTGTATTAAAAATACTACGTAGTTGAAAAAATATATGAATAATTTATGAATCGATTTTATTACAAATTAATGTATCAGATATCGTATAAATAACGGAAATTTCGTAATTAAAATTGGTCGAATAGATATTATTTAATAGGTCAGATCGAAATAAAATACTCCAAAGTCGAACTCCGTTACATTTTACGTTTTCGATTCTTAATAAATTTAAAACTAATTTGCTTCGTTTTATATCTCTTAAATAATACTCATTAAAATATTATATTTATTTGTTTTGAGGCAACGATAAGATCACTATGGACTATGTTATGAAAGTTTTTAAATAGAAATATTTAGTATATATATCACATTAAACCAGTCATGTCTCTTAAGAATTTTTTAGTTGATAAATAAAATTCAATTAATTTTTTGGTTACTTTAGTAAAATATTTTTTTATTATTTTAGAACGATTCAATTTGTATTTGTAGTGCCTTTTTGATATTATAAAATATATATTTTCGTAGCATTTGATTCATGATGTAAGATGTAATCTCATCACCGGTGTCACAGACGCGTAGTAAGGGCCTGGGCCAGACACCGCAACTTTACGATTTCAACTTTACTGCAATGGCCCTGCAACGATGGGGAAAAAATAAATTGGAATCCGCGCCCTCCGATGGAAACGTATTTTACGATGCGTGCGTATCTCGTACATGCACTATCCTTAATTATAGACGTGTTCGATTACCGGCCTTTCTTACTTCAGCGCGATCATAAATCTGATATAGTTTCACTCTGTACATTGTACAAGTGCAGTCTTTGTTGTTAGTGTTTTGTTTAACGAGACTTTAATTGCTGTGACACGAGTAAGTCGAGAAATAAATACTTTTATTTTCTCTATTTTTTTTTCTTGATCCACAATGACAGGTGTGTGCGGTGTAACTGGCGCTAGCAGTCGTGTGTTCGTTCTAGTATAAGTCATTGAGCTAACTGTTGTCATTGTTGTTTTTCATGATGTCATAATGTGTGTCATGATCGATTTTTCAAAAAACATTCTATTGTGTCGTTAGGTGATAGGCGTTTATCAAAATTAAATTATTTTCTATTTATTTATTTTTTCAGTTAGAAAGTTTCAATCTTTTATACAGCAAGTTAATTTTTTAAAACGTGTCATTAATCTCTATCCCAAGTGAATGTACATATGTTCTACTTCAATAACACGTAGCAATAAACAACCATATAAGCTCACCTATAATTAACTAATAACATACAAAATGTTCAAGTTCTCATGGCAACGCAACATAATGAAATATCCCATCAACATTGTAATTTATCCACTTTAATAAGCCATCACGTTTATGGTGGGTTTAACATCGAGCATTAATTCGGCTGTAAAGTGTAGCCACAACATAACATAGGAGTGGCTTACCTTGATCTCAGAGGTAATCGCTGTGTTTTGATACTACCTTTTAGAATTATGACAAACTTTTGTACGTTTGAGGTGTGTATTTTATGATGATTCAAATGTGCTTTTTGAAGTCTTGATTAAAGAAATGTGTTAAGGTGTAACAGTGAGAGTAGTTATTTTAGCACCGGCATTTGCGTGTTCGATTCCCGCTAGGACAGAGTGCATTAAACTCCAAAACTTATTACGTGGGACGCCTGGTTCAGTCATTAGTCAAACACATATTTTCGCGAGCCGACCGAATAAATCTGAAGAAAATAATTCGTTTCCAATAGTTAATATAACGATTATAGTTGCCGTAGCGGTTATAGTGTCTGGCCATAGTAACAAACGCAGTTGGATTTCCACTTTTAATAAGCGTTTGTCTGGGTCTGGGTTTTTGTGTTTGTGTTATATCCGGATCCCTAACAGAGGATTTTGATCCTACATAGGGCCGTTGAGTGTGGCGTGTTTATATATTTTATTTTCTTATATAATTATTATACTAAGTAAATTTCACATTAAACACCGCCGTGGTGTATTGATGCGTATTTCGTGTGAGTGTCTAACTAAACACTGGCGGTTGCGGTTTTGTTTCCCGTTCGGGATAGATATTTGTATTCATACAAATATTTCTTTCCGGTCTGGATCTCTGTCTTTATGGGTCTCCCTACCGTTCCTCAGAGAGCATATAAAGTTGTCAATTCCGGTTATTATTATAGGCACCTGATAGAGATCGTTACTCATAGTTGGGAATGTATTCGCTAATCCGTAGTAGAGTCCCGTAGTGGATTGATATAATAGTGGCATAAGAAATAGAATCACAACCCAGTACATTTCAGTAAGCTGTTATCTAAAATTATGTAATAGTAATGATTACTAGGTTTGTCTACCATGTAAAAAATATTGGGAATGCTTATTCCTTGTCTTGCTTGTCTTCCTTGAGGTTTTTATGTTTTAATTATAAAGCCTAATTCTTATTTGTAAAGAAACCTTCGTATAACACAATAAAAGAATTTGAACTATTTAATCGAGGACTACAATCGTATTCGAAACGAATGACCGCTAAAAAATTATGAAACCCGATCCTTGATACGCAGAGCGATCCATCAAATTTATGACGGATGAGAAGAATTCTATACCTTTTGTATTGCCTTTAAGAATGTTTTTGATGCAATAAACTCTATAATTAAAAAACTTCTCCAGTAAACAATGTATTTTAGTACTATTATTAAGATATCAAATAGAATATTTAACATTTTTGTTCTCAGTTCACGATATTCCGTACTGTTGTAACGACATTAACTTACACAAAAAAATAATAAAAAAATAATAATATTAGTACGTCATCAACGTAGTCGAAGTCGATTAATAAGATAATATTAAAATGTTTGCTTCCCGTTTTAGAAAAAAACCTCACAATTAGTCTACATAAATTATATATCATTTTATAGATATTTTCTTGTTTTACCGGAATCCACAACTAAAAAATTTATTATAGCTTTTGTGTTTGTAAATTAGTTAATTATTGAAATTATATATGTAGATATACATTGAGACAATACAGCAATGCTTTCATCTGAAGGCATTAATTTTGAAACAACGTCAACATGATTAACGGTCAGTAATTTTTTTTGTTCAATTTCAAATCAAATTACATATAAATACTTTTTTGTAATTTTATAAAGTGATAATAATTATATCTACTTATTTATTACGAATTATTCGCACTGGTATAGCAATTAAGTATTATTAGGGATAGCTAAAAACTTCTCGTCAGAACTCGTTCAAAATTAAATGAGATCACATAACAAGGAAGAAATTTCCATTCTATAAAGAATCATCATAATCGGTCCACTCAGTAAAAAGTTAAAGTGAGATAACACATATAAACATATACAGTCGAATTGAGAAACGATTTTTTTTTAAGTTAGCGGAAAGGTGTTTTAATTTTTATTTTACAAATGTGTTACGTTAGATTTATTACATACGTTACGTTACATTTATAAATTCATAATGAAGGTATACAATTAAATTACTTGAGTGTGTAAATTTTACAAGTAATAATATCGTAAACTTTCTTAACACAGGAAATGGCACAAATAAGTCATTAATTGCCAATAATACTGTTATAACATAAATGGTGCTGTAACTTATGTTATTAATTCGTTGATTGCATTTTATGCCTTATACACATATACATTAAGGGCTGAAATGTACAAACGTTTTGAAGACCGCTTCTACTTTTGAATTCATGTTATTGAATGAACATGCTAGTAATTTTCACTTTGGTGCAATAAATATCAATTTAAGAGTCCACCAAATTATATATTTCATATCTACATGCCCATATAGATCTACACAAGTATACAACAAGCTTGCTTTGGGAGTTATTTATAACAAGATCTTTGTTTGGTATGGTATTACTGTTGTTGTTAACTATTAACCTTTCTTAATTTCTTTTTATTTATTTACTTTATTTATTATATCTATTTTTAAGTTTTTTTTTAACCTAACTTTCTTAATAACAATATTTGTTACCAAAAAAAGAAGTCCTAAATTCCGTCATGTAGATCAATCTTAAATATAAGTTAATTAACAGTTTTAAAGACACTGAAATAAGCACACTGAAGCTTAATACATAAAATTTAGCTTTATTAAATGTAGATATGTTTTGTTCTGACAACAAATATTTAATAAGAAAATCTTTATGATATAAAATTAATTTTAAGTTAGAAAATTTTGTATGTAGTTACCTTTAACTTACATTTTATTCCGCGCAGTAAAGATTTTCATATTCTTTTGTTTCGATCATTTTGATAATTTCATTCTTTAATGATTTTAAGTTACAAATATGTAATTAAATTTTCTTTCGAACACTATAATAAACAACTCGTAAATCTTAAATTGCTCGTTGTTATATTGGAAATGATTTAAATCATTTAATGTCTAATATTTCGTCGCTATTATGATAGATCGCGCTTTGAAACGGTAATTATATTGGGTGTGAAATTCCACGCTATCATAAACTTTATTGGGAGGTTATATTGAAAGCTTAAATTATGCAAAATTTTCCTTTGATTATACACTTGACTTATACATACTAATTATGTCTTATTCTTAATCTTTATAGGGTTTTATCCTTTTTTGTTTGTATTATTAAAAATGAAGAACGATGTCGTAAATATAATTTTAGAATCGCTGTAGATTTGTGAGTGTGTTTTGTATCTTGACAAACGGCTCTGAGTGTCCGTGTATTCGTAAATAATGTCTCGGCAGTTGTCACACTAGCAACACGTCTTCTTGTCTTGTTATGTGAGCGTAGGTAATGAAATAAAACTTTACATAATGACGACATATAACTGTCGTTTAAATTGTTGTAACGTAAGAAATTGACATATTTAACATGTGTTTTTATAAGTTATTTCTGAACAAGTCAGTAGACAGAATAAGTGGATTTCAAATCGATGTTCATTTTTCAAATAAGTCTTATGATTATCGACAAAAGAGACAACTGTGGAGAAGATTGGATATTTTTCATCTCGTTCATAGTTTTTTTAGAGTAGTATAGAAAACGTTGTTCTAATGATACAAAATATAATACATAGGAGTTCAATGAACACTTCTAAACCATATATGAACGTCTTTAAACAAAACAAATCACTAAGTCGAAGAGAAGACGCGAGCATTTAGATATATTCGTATGTAGAGTCAAACTGACGGGATACAAAATTAATGTGACTCGTGAAACAATACTTTCCCCTTCCATCCGTCGAGTTCCAATACTAATAAATAATACAATATATCCGCAAGCTATAATTTAGACATACCTTAATCTTTAGCCTGTGACACGTCTCGTACAGGGGTCAGGCTTGAGAAACTGTTGACAGATTGCGACATGACCGCTTTGCATTTAAACTTTGTAATAAATAATATTAAATATTACTTGCCGGGACGTTTTGATTTAATTTAAATTTGTTAAGGTTTAGTAATAATTGTAAATGAAGGATTACCATTTATAACTTACTCGTCGTGACATTTTGAAGCTACAAGATCTAAGTACTAACCTGTAGTTTAGTAAAAATGTTTTGGGATGTAATAGTTAAAGTCAAGTTAAGTTAAACTAAGCAAGTTAACATTTTGCGAATACAAACCTATTTAAAAAAATTGTATGTAACGGATCTGCCTGTAGTCGAGCACAATGTAGTTAGCGGAAGTGCTCGAGAAGTAGGTACTTAATTGTATAATTAATTTAAAATTTACTTACTGTATGATTTTTAGTGCATCTTATGTAAGGGGAAGACGCTGTTAAACTACCTCCTCCAAAGTTTATTACTTAAAAGTGTTGTAAGTTCATATCATCAAGTTTAAAAAATATATTCAATATTCTAGTCAAATGAAATGTGTCTTTTCATTTATCAATAGGTACTACAGAAAATTACAAATTGTGAGGTAAGGACCTGATTAAAAAAAGTTTGTTCAATTTAAAAAGTTGAGGCGACTTACATAGTTAATTTATTAAAGAATATTCAGCGACTAAAGTCTTTCTTTTCATTATAAAAAGCGGTGTTTGTTCAACGATTTGTCATTTTCAGGCTCTTAGAGCAGAGTGATCTATAAACTAGGGTGGGTTTTAAAACAGTTCAATCCTTGCTTCTCGGAAAGCAGCCATCACATCTTCAGCTTTGTGTACTAGTGCATTGTCTTGTAGGAGCAATACTTTTAGACGCAGTTTGACTCATCTTTTTTTTGTTAAAGAGTTTAACCTGCTTTTGTAATATCTGAGCGTATTATTAAAGATCCAGTATTAATAGGCGCATTTTCGTAAAATCTCAAATTTTAAAAAATTTCATTTTCCTTAAAATAAATACGCTTCAGCCTGTAATATCCCACTCCTGGGCATAGGCCTCTTTCCCCATGTAGGAGAAGGATCAGAGCTTAATCCACCACGCTGCTCCAATGCGGGTTGGCGGATGTATTTCCTACTATGAGTAACGATCACTATCAGGTGTACATGATAACAACTGGGACCGACGGCTTAACGTGCTCTCCGAGGCACGGTCCTTAAAATAAATGTCTTAAGAATATTCTTATTGTTGCGCTAACTCCACATAAAAACCAGTTTAATTATACATTTTTAGACTTTTGTATCCATTCTCCACCATAGAGCTCTAGCTACGGCCATGAATAAGGTAATTTTTAATGATTCTTATACAAAGTTTACGTTAGACAGTATTCTTAATAAATTTTCACCAAGCGCCATCTATCGAACGATAGCGGTACTAAACACGTTTTACTCGATATAGACGACTTTTATTAACCGTAAAATCCATTTTCATGAGTTTTTTTATTTTTTCCAATAAAATGTTATTGGTTTTCACTTTATTGCAGGGATAGCGAAGTTTATTAGACGATTCACTATAAATTACGGTTATTAATGTAGACTATTTATACCTAATACTTATTTATATACACAAATTAGAGTCCGTATAAATATAGAACGATTTAAATAATAAATTAATTTAGTTGATAGAATTATGTTTATTTCTTATTATTTTGTATTGTTGGGTGGTAAAATATTTAAGAAACCGATCAATTTTATTTGAAAATGTGTTTTTTTTGTGTAAATTTTCATTTCCACGACTTCAGCCTATCGCAGTCCATTGCTGGATATAAGCCATTCTAAATTCACGCCAAACTTTTAAGCCGACGACCAAAAAGTCCAAGTTTAACCAAAAAGCTGATTTTCCTCATACAGCCACCACCGGCAATCTTACGTAGATCATCGGTACAGCGCAGAGGGCCGCAGTTAGATATATTAATATAATTATTATTATGCGTAATAGAAAGATGTTATTAAAATATAAGTATAAAGGTATATGTACTGTGTGGCTACGGTACTAAAGAATATAGCCACCCCCTCTCTTCTCGTGGGTGTCGTAAGAGGCGATTAAGGGATAACACAGTTCCGCTACCACCTTGGAACTTAAAAAGCCGACCGGTGGCGGGATAACCATCTAACTGCTGGCTTTGAAATACACAGGCCGAAGACGGGCAGCAGCGTCTTCGGTGCGATTAAGCTAGTACTGCGGTCACCAACCCGCCTGCCCAGCGTGGTGACTATGAGCAAAAAACATGAGTTCACGCTATTTTTGGCGTAAACTTGTGGAGGCTTATGTCCAGCAGTGGACTGTATAGGCTGTAATGACGATAAAGGAAGAGTTTTCTTCCAGCACACCCGAAAAGGCTTAATCACAGATAGAAAACGAAGGAGGCCATATTATTTTAGCACATTTTTCAAGAGTTATGACATACTTGAAATATGCAAAAAATATACATCTGGAAAACATATATGTGTCTGCGTAAATTATGACGCGAAACTCGTCGGGCAGCATAAATTCGAAATTATTATACCGAAATGTATGACATATTTCAAAAACGAACCGAGGTTTTTTTAGGTACTCGTTGGATTATAATTTTATAAAAATATACATTTTATGCTTGAGTAACATATAGTGTCAAAGTTCTATTTAATCATGCCCAATTTCTATAAAATTGTCAGTACAAGCAACAACAATCGCTCTGGTGTCGTGGTCCGTGTAGTCGCCTAAAACACCGACGGTTTGCGGGTTCGATTCCCGCTCGGAATGGATATTTGTATTTATACAAATATTTTTTTCTGGTTCCGATGTTTGTCCTCGTGGGTCACCTCACCGCGCCCCGGAGATCATGTAAAGCTGTCGGTCCCAGTTGTTATCATAAATATCTGATAACGATCACTACTCGTAGTAGGGGACTTAGCCAGTGCCATGACATATACAGCAGTGGAGCAGCGTGGTTGATTAAACTCCAATCCTTCTCCTACATGAGAGAAAGAGGCCTATGTCCAGTTGGGAATGTTACAGGCTGAATTGTGAATCGTGTCAGTACAAGAAAAATACGGGTCTGTTTCACAGATTACGATGAAATCTATCTTTAATATAAGTATTGATAGGATTTTTTAGCTGGTAGTAAAACAGGTGAAGACGAACAATATATATCTTAATCTTATATGTATTATATAAACGTCAAATATCTTTGTGGCGTGGAGACTCAGAGCAATTGCATCTCAACTGAGCTCTAATGGCTCTTGACAGGAGTTCGTTACTCTTATGAATGAGACTTAGGAAAGTAATGAGCGCAGTTAAGGTAGACAGAATCATTTTCTAATCTAGGCTAGTGTGTTGCTTAGAAACTTACTACTGCTCGCAATCACCGCACATCTTTATTAAGAGTGAAGTCAAATGCGTGCTACATATGCCTTTTTTATTATAACAGGAAAAAAATATACAAGCAATTCATAAAGTATTCATTTTTTATACATACTTGTTAAGAATAGAACTGTTGGCTTAAAAGAAGTACATTAAAATATTTGTGATTTAGAATAATATAAATACTACAATCAATGGCTTTAGAGAAATACTCTTTTAAAAATTTTAAATTAAAATGGATGTTTCGTCAAACTTAGAACGGATATTTGTGTTAAGTCCAAAACTATAATAGATATTGAAAATAAAAATCCAATCATAATAAATTTTATTTAATTTTCAAAAGACGATTTTATATTTTTCTTATAATACCACATGTTATATCATAACCAGAAGTTTTTTGAGAAACTATACTAAACCAATATCTTCTCCAGTAAAAAAGTTGATATCAAAAGAACCCCACCTAATCATTTATTAAACCGAGTCAATATTCATTGCTCATAAACGCGCAGACAGGGGCCTAACTTACACCTGTGACTCAGTTATGACTATTGAACGTTGAAAAACCAGACGTACATTCACTTAAATTGACTGTAATCATACAACTTATGTAGCTGAAAAATATTTGCCCGTTTAAACGTATTCGTGTTTATTCTTTTTAAATCTATATGTTTTTTACTTACTTACTAGTGATAGATTTTTGCCATTATTCGTAATAATATAAAAATAATATATATATACTATCTACTGTAACATAAGATTTAAATAAAATAAACAAATATTTTTGTAATACATTAAAGGGTATTAAGATCAGTTCCTTCAATCGTTAGTTTATTGGATTATTTTTCTAAGAAGTTAATGCTGTGTTGCTAATATCAAATATCAAAAAAACTAGTAGGTTATTGTTAAGAGAGGGGAGGCAAAGACAAAGTCAACAACGTGCCTCTTTTAACTTTATTTGAATTATCATTTAATTCTACCCTAAGGTTTTAAATAATTGAATTTCCTTTTATTTAAAGCAGTGCTCGAGCCATTCCGTTAATCGTTTCTGTTTAATCAAGTTTTTTTTTTAAATTTTATAAGGCTTAATGTAATCAAATAATAAATAAAATATTATAAGCAGCGGCAAAACTATGGTACGACTACTAGTTTTATGCAAAGATAAAAGACGTTAAAACAACCTAATTGATGTGTCAAGTAAAAGTGAAATCTTAAAGATAAAATTTTTATCGTTTCATCAAAAAATATTATCATTTCATTACCTAACTGTTGCCTTCCTGCCTCGATAACGTATTTAGGCTAATTACACGACATTTTTTAGGACATACGTACCGAAATATACCAATAAAAAATGAGTGTGCATTAGAACACACGACTAAAGTAAAACTACTTTAGCAATAGACCTGCACAGTGTCTTAGATATACGAAATATAACTGGCTATGAGAGAAAGAAAGTGTGTGCTCCTTTCCTTGCTGGAAAAAAAACGTGTGCTTTAGTCCAGACAACTGAAGTAAAAGTAACGAAACGTAACTCTCTCTCTTTCTATCTTCACTAATTTATATTTCCGTCTAAACTTCCGTTCGCCTCGCTCAGATACACTTTTTCACGTCACGCATTCACCAGCTTACTCTCCAAGTCAAGCGTTCGTAAAAAAGTTTTAATTCAAAAAGTACGCACTTCCCTTCATCATCTGGGATATATATACTACATTAAAAACTTTATCTACTACAGGTTACACCATATTCACATATTATGTCATTTTTTTTTAAACTGAGAAACATCAAGAAATATATTGTTTTAAAATTAAAATTAATTATTTGCCTGTGTGGTTAGTAAAGAATATAGCCATCCCCTCTCTTCCCGTGGGTGGCGTAAGAGGCGACTAAGGGATAGTACAGTTCCACTAAAACCTTGGAACTTAAAAAGCCGACCGATGGCGGGATAAAAATCAAACTGTTGGCTTTGAAATACACAGGCCGAAGACGGGCAGCAGAGTCTTCGGTGCGACAAAGCCAGCCCTACGGTCACCAACCCGCCTACCCAGCGTGGTGACTATGGGCAAAACACATGACTTGTGGAGGCCTATGTCCAGCAGTGGACTGCGATAGGCTGAAGTGATGATTAAAATTAAAAGGACGTCCACAACTTTGCGTAGTTTAAAAAGTCAATAATTTTTTTATTTACATTCTTCAAATAAACAGTATTACTTACTTTTTGATAAAAAGGTAAAGTTTTGTCTTTTGTCCTTATCTTTTTTAGCAGTTTTAGCATATGTATAGGAAAGATAGAACATTAGCAATTCCGTTAATAAGTATTAGCGAGTTCAATAGCAAGTTGACACGTAATGAGGAAGTTTGAAACAACCAATAGTAAAGAGCACTCAATGAGAAAGAGAGTTAAAATGCGGTTAAGCTACGCTTACTCTAACTTTGCTTAATACTGCTGCTACATAATGTATTTATTTATTAGTCCATACGTACAAGTTTACAGAGCTTTGCTTCTTTGTAAGTCATACAAAAAAAAACCTATGTAAAAATAAATAAAATTAAAAAAATCTTAATAAAAATCTTATTAAAATACAATGATAATTAAAATTCAGAATTATTTTCAGCGGATTGAATATTGAAAGAATCAAATGTTAAAATTTACGTATTAATATTCTTTTACTACAAGAATATGGCTACTGTTTTGATTAATTGGAACCAATCAGATAAAATACTTTTTATTTCCATTTATGTTTATGACATTTATTTTTTTATTCCTTTTGATTAACTTACATATAAACTTTTCAGAGAGTTTTATTCAACCACAGACTAATAATTACAGTCAGTATACAGTATGTTTAAAAGTAGTACAGATAAATGATAGACAATAATTTACATTTCATAATCGTGCAATCTCATCTTTCGTAATGTAATAAATGCGAAATTTGGATATTTCAAATCATGAAAAAAAACTTCTTAATCGTCTGCAGTAAGATGTTCTACGTAGGTTGTTAAACAAACAGCAACTTGTTTACCTACCTACGTAGAAAATTTGCTATCTTTGCTAATTTTATTTTTACTTCTACATTTTTCAGAATGGGAAGTCACGTGGCTAAAATAGCGTGGCGCGGCTACTAACATTATTATATTTGTAGTTATTTTAGTACTCTTGTGATTTCAAGAATTTATAATACTAGATATGTTCTCCAGTGTTTTTGTCATGTAGAATTTTGATACGTGTTCCGTACCGTTACTATTAAGTTCCTACTATATCATGAAGTTATATAGCCTATAGTAGTTTTTAAGATAAATAAAATATGTTATTAATCTAATTAAAGGCGTTTGTTACACAAAAGTAAATTAAAAAAATCCTTATTACGATTTAAGTTTAAAAAAGTCACATACAAAATGATCCCACGGCGTTCGCAGGTGTGTCTGAACCTTAAGAATCGTTAGATTTTAAACACAATTTTACGCGTCGCGGCACCATAAAAGACCCTTTGGTGTAGAATATTTCGTCATGGTCTATAGTATAATAGGTTTTCTAAAAATAAATTTAGTTGTTCTGCATGATTTTAGAATGTGATTCTTGTGAAGACATAATAAATAAATTTGAGCTTACATTTTGAAAAAACAATTCAACGGTAAAATTTTATTCGTAAAACGGAAACGCCGAGCGCATTTCATACACGTTGAAAGGAGCACAAAACATGCATACAAAAATATGGTTCTGTGACAGAGGGATGCACAGTTGTCTTAGTTCTAAGTTTCCCTAGATTTATCTTTGAATACTGTTTAGTAAATAATTTAACTTTATATGTATTATATTATTATATGAATGAAGATGAATACAGTTTAAAAAAAAGCAAGTTAACTTTAGACCACACGACTGAAGTAAAACTTACGAAACGTCTCTCTTTTTCTATCTTCACTAACTTAACCTCTCAACTTGCGTTCGCTCCCTCGACCACACTTTTTGTAACACTCTCGTCACGCAATCAGTTTACTCTCCAAGTCAAACATGCGTAAAGAAGTGTTACGACAAAAATCAAAAAATATATATATTTGTTAAGAATTGAAGATGATGATCAAATACGTTCATAAAAAGGTAACAGTAACCCATTTTTATAGTAAGCAATTACTACAAGATTTTAATGCTTAAATGAGATTTTTTTTTAAATATACTTGTTACATTTTTGGCAGATATTTTGGTATAGTTATGCAAGTAATCGTCTTAATATAGGTGGTGGTAGGTTCGATATGCGATAGGTACAGATATGTATCTGTAAAAACATTTGATTCTGGGTTTTGGGCCATATGCGTGTTCCCTTTGTGTTTCGGAAGTCGCGGTTTTTATCCGGTAGATAACCACTAAAAATAAAAAGAACAATATTCAAACAAAGAGGTGCCTTTATTAATATTGCGTCGTTTACATGCTAGTTAGATCGTATTAGTATGCATTCTAAATTAGTATACTCGGACATCTCGGCCAACTCACAGTGGAGCAACGTGGTAGATTAAGCTCGAATCCTTCTTGTACATGGAGAAAGAGACCTATGGATGAGAGCAGTGGGATGTTACAAGCTCAATCGTGAATCGTGATACATCTCGGAAATATGATAGTACTTTATTTTATTTTCTAGCTGCAAATAACTTAAACTAAACTATTCTTCGAGTAAGAGAAAACGAGTAAAGTATTCGGATAAAGGTATTTGTGAAAAAAGTCTTTCATTTGCTTTGGTAACTGTTTTTGTAATGGTCATCTGTTATTAAGCCAAATAAGGGAATGCTGAAGGATTTTAAACTTAATGATTACATAAAATTGAGTTCAAACTGTATAGTGAAACGTATATTGTCACACTGAGTTGTGAATTGAGCTATAAACGATAGAATGTTAACAGTTACATACCACAAAACTGTAAAACATAGGTACTTGTATTTATTTGTATTCACCTGTCTCATCTTTTAAAGTTTTATTCAAGCGTGATCAATTCCTACGTCTTATATTACATTGTTATTATTGTAACTCAAAGTAGAACCCCACATTTTATAATCGGTTAAAATCATTTGATCTTTGATACGTATTAATTGGTAGGCGTTAAATGGGTAACACTATTACTCAGATAAGCCAGTTTATTGTTCCACAACACGCGACTATTTAGTTTTAATTTCTTGCAACACTGATTGATTGTGTAATATTCTGTCATTACACACCCCATGGAAGATGGTCGTTAAAACAACTTAACCGCATTTGAAATGTTCCATTTTTAAATGTAAGGTTTTACAAATAGGTAAACAAATAAATATAAACACGTAAATTAAAACAAGATGACAAAAAAAAACCTTTTTCAAGAGTTCATTTTTCCTGTAGCAGAATAAAGTATCGTCCGTACAAAGAGCCTATTCTTGTAAAAAAAAATACGTGGAAAGTGCTTAAGCATTGTGACTAAGAAAAGGCACTCAATTTTAATTGACCCACATAATGAATCTAGGTAGCTGCGAGACTGCCATACAGAAATATTACGCTGTAACCCCCATCTGACAACATGGATGACATAAACAAGACCCCTTCTCCCTATTTAAACAAGTTGAATGCGCTTCCCCGAGCCGCAACCTCTGCACGTGCGGCACTCAAGGTCTCACAACCCTTTACACATCCTCTCGTGTTTGCAATTAAAACGAAAACCCGAACGGAATAGACATACAGCATCTTCGCGGGACGAAATGAGATAGCGCGCCTAATTTACCCGAGCACTTTTTATTTCCACTTGCACTCAAGGGAGGTCGTCGGCCAATCAACGTACTGTGGCGCGCCCGTTCCCATTGGCCGGTTTGAATACAGAATTTTTTCAAACAAAAGCGGAGGGTAGGTAATAGCGAGTTTTGTTTTCTTCGAGTGGCATTTCTCATTCGAGTGCCAGAGTTCGTACGGAGCGGACGTCTCGAGACTAATTACCTTAGCTTACATGCATTGTTTACGAGGGTGCTCTCGCTAAGCTCTCTTCATTTGAATTGTCAGACGATGATGTTTTAACATTGTTATTTATTGTACGGAACTCGTTCTCGGTTCTCGAGCTAGGTGGAATTGCAGAGCAAGCAAATTAGCTATGTTTATTTCACTTACAATAACTCTGTCTACAATGTTTGCCGAGAACCGGGATGCGGTGTTTGCTTTCGTTCAAGTATAACGAGATACATTCCCTACATTTGAAAGGTATCTTATTATTTAGTATGCTAATTGTGTTTACTTCAATATTCGTCGAAGAAGTGGTTACTAATGTTTGTTACCTTGTTACGATGCTTCGAATGGTACGAGTAATATATGGACACAATCAGAAGATCTTCCTTTACTATCTAAGGTCTTACTAAAATCATTTTTGTTTGGTCTTATAGGAATCTAGCGGCTCCGATTCGTCCCGTTCAAACATCCAACACCTCCTTGGAATCGATTCCAACGCTGCACAAAGAGAGCTGTCATCGGTTGGAGTACCTTGTTGAGCGACAGAAACAACTGTGCATGCTATCCGATAAAATGGTTCAGGTATGATTAATCTTATTATGTTATACAGATTTTCCTTCCATATATAATCTCAAGAAATATTTATCTTGTTTATAATTTACTTCAAAGTTATAAATGTAAACAGCAAGTTCACTGTTTTAGAGATATTAGATCAAACAAGTCAAGTTTTGTTTGTATGCAGTTATATAGTTGCGTACAGTTGACTTATATGACCACCAATTTACATCAAAGTACAAAAAATTGCTTTAAGGTTACGAGTAGATTCCTTATAATGCTTCTTAATTTGAGTCATATTCATTATCTGTAAAAAAAAAATTGAGAGAAAATCGCAATGTTTACACATGTTTAACCTTACACTTAGCGCCAGCGCCATCTATTATTGAATAGTAGAAACATAAAGAAAACTGTTCTGTTTGAAAAAGCTTCGAGCATGACTCGTCACATGATGCAAATACGTCACAACGGAATTCACATACATATGAAAGTTTTGATGACGCACCGTTTATAGAAAATCCTTAATAATTTGAATAACTATTAGGATTGTCAAAATTAGTCTGTTAGATCCCGAGATAAGAAATATTTAAAAGTAAACTAACTGTTGACAATTTGTATAGTGTATACCTAATTTTTAATCTTCACAATACTTTGAATTAGAAGATTTTTGTGAACCAATTGAGTAGATCATAAACAACAAAAATGTAATATTAATTAACACCTGTACACACCTGTACACTTACAAGCACTAGTGGGTTTGTAAATTTAATAGCCAAGGCGATTATCACTCATCGTCATCTGTCTATATTTTGAGCAGCTTAATGTTGTTAACAACTCGAATAATAGTGAATGCTTAAAATGATTGTCTACCCTCTTTATAAAATTTTACCGATGTGTCAAATCAGAATTATTTATTGATTAATTTATAATAGTAAACGAATGTAATTATAAATAAGAATATTAATTATTGATTAAAAAAATTATTACATGTATTTACTAAGCTATATCATAACAATTAATATTAACTACGTCATAACCGTTGGGCGACGATTGAATACTTGATAACACCTATATTTCTAAATTTGAACAAATCTAAGAATATTCTAGAACCTCCCCGAATTATTGACAACATTACATCAGAAGTACTCAGACATTCCGATACTAACTACATTAACCCTTTACCATATCACGATCGCCGATAAACTAAAGGCCTGTTCCACCGCTTGTGGATAAAGTTTATCCTGCACATAAGTTACGAGTAGACTTAAACAGCAGGTGGTAGAATAGGCCTAAGGAATTGTTTCTCCTCATTAATAAACTACAACTTTTAGATTCATAATAGCAAACGTAAATACGCCGTAAATATAGTGGAATTTGATGGTGAAAAAGAACAATGTTCAATAAATTTTTACCTGTTGGTTACCTCCATCTGTCAAATAGCGTTATCCACAAACGGTGTAATAGGTCCTTAAAGGATACGCCATTAAACGATGTTATAAACAGCAGCGCTCATCTATTAGCAATTAACTGCGATAATAGCAATGAAATAAAATATTTATATACAAGATTTTATCAAAAGATTGCACTGACGATATTTTTCCATGTAATTTTCTTAAGTATACTTCGGTACGATTTTGCATTAAGCAAATTAAGAAGTTGGTAGATGATTCTTTATTATAAAGATGCTAATACATGCAGATTTTATTGTGTAGTTATTTCTTAAAGGTCAAATTGCTTTAATGGGTTCTCAGATGTTACGACCTTTTAAATCATAAGAATTTTAAGAATCTTGTCGTTGGCCGACTCTATTATGTATTTATTTTAAAAAAAGTTTAAGTTAAAAAAACTTTGTTTCCGTTTTTACGAAAATGGCGCGGACGGAGGAGTATAAAATTTCGCACACTTATAGTATGTATAGAGAGAAGGAGTGCAGAATGCGGATATTTTTTTTAAATAATGCATAAAAACACATTAAATTAATTAAAAAAAAAAAAAAAAATTACATACACTACCATGTATTTGAAACAAACACGCATATATACTCTTTTGTTTAATTTTCAAACTTATGATTTAAATTAATTATGGTCGAATTTCGACCACTGGGCGACTATATTTTTAAATAAGCTAGGTTTTACGATTTATTTTTGTTTTACCTACACATTAGGGAATTCTTAACAATTTTTAATATCACAACAATTAATAATAGTGGGTACATCGTTCCATAGCTTAATTGGATAAAGCACCACAGCACCAGTACACGTCAGTCGGAGATGCAGGTTCGATCCCCGCTGGAACGGTCGATTTTTGATATGATATTTAAAATTGTTTAACTTAATTTTAGTTACAACTTTCTTGCTAAAAAATTTGATGAAAATAGTCAATATTTTAAATTAATTTAAAGTTTTTTTCAAGTAATTATTAAAAGTGATAATGAAAGTATCTGATTGCTATATTTATTTTGAAAACTCGACACACAGACAACTCAAAAGACTTGTGTACTTAATAATTGCATTATGGCGCTTATGTTTAAACGTAAGCTTACATTGTTGTAGACTTAAATTCCGTTCCTTATTTTGTTCAATTTTAATTAAATGACGAACATTATAAGTTTATATTGTGCTAATAAAAATTATATTTAATGAAATTTGTAGAAGTACGGTAAAAAATTATTTGATTAGAATATAATTATACACCCATTAGCTATTGATTACAATTTTCATTCTGATTATTACTAATTAACATATTATAAATTATTACAAAACATAAGAGACATGCAAGTATGTGATATAATAGGTATGTGATTATGTTTAGTTACTAAAGTATTTATAGTATGCTAAAGTATAATTTACAATAAACTTGTTTTTTATTCGGTTTTTAGTATTCGTCAAATCATTAGACATTTTTATGACGTCCTTACTTCTATCTTGTAAGACTTACGGCCGTTGCCTATAGAAAAAGAACAGTTCGTGCTTCTTCATCATTTCAGCCTATTGCAGTCCACTGCTGAACATAGGCCTCCACAAGTTCGCACCAAAAATGGCGTGAACTCATGTGTGTTGCCCTCGCGTTCTTACTAGCCGTTAAATTTTTAACGGCCCGTAACGCAAACGCATGCCTATAGAATTTTATTTTACCGACGGTTTGTACCTACGAATAGGAGGACTGTTTAGTACCTACGTTAGAAGAATGTATGAGAAATAAGTAAGAGGACGAATCGCTGTCAAAAAAGTACCATTACCGTAATTAATTACTGGCTGATTTTGATCGGTGGCCGTGTATTGCTATTATGTACTTATCCAATTTACGTGCTAAAATTATCGAAATATCTAGTTGAAATTATTCAAATAATGACTTGAGTGACTTGATTAGTTCTTGAATGTAATATTAACAATCATAGAAAGTACCAAAAGCATATGTTATTGAATTGAATTTATAAGAGTTTGTGATCAGACTGATTTTTGTTTGCTGTGGCTTCAATGGAAAGCTTACTCCTTGATATATATACATATTTACTATAGTAAAAGTAGCGGTAATATTAAGTTGCGTCATTTTCTATAGGCAATGGGCATTAGTGTGATTAAATACCTATAACGCTTTAAAATAAATAATTGTTTGCTCGCTAACAAGAAAAAACCGACTTCAATGACATCGATAAGATAAACACGGTCAAATTTAAATGGTACCTTAAAAATAGTAAAATTAAACCAGTAAAATTAAACCATTAAGTATGAGCTTTCGATTAAAATCAATCATCAAAAGAATCATCAAAATCGGTACACCCAGTGAAAAGTTATGCGGTATAATACAACGTAAGTCAACGAAAAAATAGTCGAGAAAACACATTATTAAATATAACTCAAAAATAACTTCGCAATTTAATTTAAATGGAACTAAATGACACACACCTTCATTTATTAAAATAAAAAATTATCGAAACCGGCCCACCGAGTCAAAAGTTCTGAGGTAACAGGTTCATAAAAAAAAAATCGATACCTACGATTTTATTTTTGTGTTACCCACACATTAGGAATTCTAAACATTTAAAAAAAAAAGTTTCTCCTGTCAAAGATTTTCATTGTAATATGAAACTTTGAATAGTTACGGGTCTCTGTAAAGAACTCACTATAGACAGCGCCACGGTTCGCTTAAACCGAAAATAAAAATCATCATATCAAAAATTTCGCTCTAGCGGGTATATCGTTCCATAGCTTAATTGGCTAGAGCGCCGACACGGTCAGTCGGAGACGCGGGTTCGAATCCCGCTGGAGCGGTCAATTTTTGATATGATATTCAAAAATGTTTAAAAAAAATCGATTTAAGAACCTCCTTCTTTTTTAAAAGTCGGTTAAAAAATTAATCGCTTACTAAAAAATCATGAGATGAACCAAGAAAAGATTTTTTTTTACGTTAGTAGGATTAATACTTTAATCGTTTGAAATGAATATTGTGGTAAATGGTATACTTCGATATGTGACCGTGTTGCAATAAACTTAACTAAACATACATATTTTAAACGTGTTTGCTTTACAAACGGGACATTGAAATCAAAGGCACCAATTATTCATTGTATAAATAGTCAGTACTTTCGATCTTTTAATCTTATTTTTGCTTCCGTTTGCTGGCTTGTCACTTGTCTCTCTAATCACTTGGATTTAAGACTTTGTATATTGAAAGATTACATAGCAGTAGTATGTACCTATGTATGTTCAGAATTATTTTTGTTATTTATGACTCTATTGCTCACTTCAAAAATGGTATTACTTGTACTTCTTTTTAGTGTGTTTTATTTTACCTTTTTGGCAACATGGAATACAAATAGTGTATATTTTTTTATAACTTACGTAATTTAAGAGGCATTAAATTAAACCTTATTTGTGAAAACAAAATCCGCGCGCTATTGTAGTGTTGTAGTGTAAAAAATTATATTGTGCATAAACTAATGCTTCTATTTGACTAATTATTGGGTACATAACTTGTAAAATTGTATCTAGTATATGCAGTTTTGTTTAATGCCTCTCGTCTATCTATCCTTAAACTGCGGGTAAAAGGTGGTCCTAAAAACTTTTCGTAATTTTTTTTCCAGGTTATTCAAACTGGAGCTCAGCAAACAATCGAGGAGTGTCAGCATCAGTTCAGAAATAGTCGTTGGAACTGCAGCACTGTTGAGAACGGCACTGATATTTTTGGAGGAGTTCTTAAATTTAGTACGTCTAATCTTATTTTAATACCAGCTTCTGCCCGCGACTTCGTCCGCGTGGAACAGTTACTTTGAGCGAACTGGGGAAGCTCTGAATAAGAAAAAACCCCGATTTCGAAATATTTTTCATGGGTGCTCCGTTCCTATTGGTCTTAGCGTGATGATATATAGCCTACCTCAATAAATAGGCTATCTAAAACTGTAAGAATTTTTCAAATCGGACAAGTAATTCCTCAGATTAGCGCGTTCAAGCAAGCAAACAAAACAAACTCTTCAGCTATATAATATTAGTTTTAATATACGTGTTTCAAATCGTACCTGATAGTGATCGTAACTCGTAGTAGGTAATATATCCGCTAACCAAGTAGAGTTGCGTGGTGGGTGTAAGATACGACATTTCTCCCACATGAAAAAAAATCATGCTTAGAAGTCTCAGCAGTGAGTGGTTACAATCTAAATCAGTCAGCCGCGAAATATTTTAAATTGTTGTTTATATTATGTACAGCATTAGTTTTTTCTTTCTAGCAAGTGTGAGGCTTTTGAACAATTTCTTTGTCCTACCAAATGTCGAAATTTAATCCTGTCGTAAGGGACAGTTGTCTTTGTTTATTTCATATTGTATTGAGTTTAATACGTCACGCTGCTTTAATACGGGCTGACGAATATAGATACATTACGTACGAATAAGTAGTCTGTTCTATATTCAAAATGTAATTTTATATTTTTGTTTTCAAATATCCCATCAACTTGACATATGAATAGTTCGTTCCAAATTTAAAAAAAAGTATAAATCACGTTTAGAAAATAAAAGTTTCAACAAAGATCAACCTTTTAACCATAAAGTTAAAACAAAGAATTTCTTTCCTCATCTACAACTACTAACTATATCGTAAGCTTCTGTCTTCTCTTCTCGTATCGTAAGCACTTCTGTTTCATAAACGCGACCATCAGTTGTACTGACGCTTCAGCCTGTAATATCCAACTGCTAGGCATAAACCTCTTTCTCCATGTAGGAGAAGGTTCAGAGCTTAATCCACCACCATATTCCACTGCAAGTTGACGGATATATTCCCTACTATGAGTGACGATCGTTATCAAGTGTACATGATAACATCCGGGACCGACAGCTTAACGTGCTCTCCGAGGCACGGCGTGGAGACAAGGATTAACAACCAGACCGGAAATGATTATTTGTATGCACACTAATATCTACTGCGAGCGAGAATCGAACCCGCGACCGACGGTACTTAGGTGCCGCCAACATGGCACACGCACCATTGCACTAGAGCGGTCGTACAGTTGTACTTGTGACCTAATATTTGTTTCAAACGGATCTAAATATTTGGCAAATCATTTCAGTCGTGTGATAATTCAAGTCGCTTTTAGACCTTGATTAGAGCGATTTAGGGTCCATGCGTTTAATTATATTGGATTTAACATTTGCAATATCTTTGACTTAACTACATACTATGGAGTTAGATCATAATAAATTAATTTTATGTTATAGGTCTGCTATATATAAATATAACTAGCTGACCCTGTGAACTTTTTTTTTTGGTACATATACCTTTATATGTATAAAAACATAAACTCTAACCTAATAATAATGATTAAAAAAAAGATTTATGCAATTTTGTACAGCTTGTTGTAAGTTTTACCCTTTAATATATTTTGGTGATTCATTTTTATTAATACAAAATATAAATAAAATCTTTGTAATGTTGGTTAATGGAACTAATTTTTGAATGTTTTAGAAAGTAATTTAGAATTAATTAAACAAAGCGATAGGAGCTACAAGAGGAACTATTTGACAGCTAATACCTGTTACTTTTTGTTGCAAAGTTATTAAATACATCTTTATAATAAATAATTAAGTAAGTATTGGGTTTAGTTTTTCAATTGGCAGTAGCGAAAGCTACAGTAAAAGCAATAAAGTTAATAATAAGGTGTTTCATACTCTCCTCATGTTTTATTACACACTGTTAATTCCACTTCAATATCTAAATTAAATGGCGCATAACTTGCACTGAACATCGTCGTAAAATTTAAAATTTCCGCTCAGTTAGTACTCCGATACAAAGCGACTTGTAAATACTTAAATTATCATCTGTTACAATAGCTTAAGTTTCGTATGCACTGTGCGTTATGGAATACGCGTTTTTTTCACTTACAAGTGTATAATAATATTACAAGAAGAAATAATAATAAATTAAGATTTTTGTGATAGTTATTTATAAAATTTTAAAACGACTGACATGTTGTAATTTAATTCCTTCACTATATAAAAAATTAAGTATCATTTTCAAAAAAATCAAGCTTTTGCGCACATCCCATATTAGCGGAACGGTAGTTGTAAACACGAATGCGAGTAAAACTGCGAGGGCTCTCTACTAGTATATAATAGTAAGCACTGACGAATGTTTACAATCACAATAGTGAAGCAATTTTACATGTTGGTTAATTAATTACATCCTAATTTTTCATAATCTGCTTATTAAATTCTGCCATTAACCTACTAATGATTACTAAAACTGTCAAAACTAATGATAAAGATATCAATCAATAATATTATATTCTAGAAGTATAGAAACGCCCAGTTTGTACGAGGCCTTATCTCGGCGAAACGCACTGTTCAAAGGATGTGCTAAGTGAAACCCACATGCTCTTTGATGTTCCTGTATGGCTTTCAAACGATCTTCGTCCGATCTGTTTATATTTGAATCTCATAGTTAGACATAGTAATGCTGATGCTGTAACAACACGTGAATCAGCTTAACTCGTTTATTGTTTAATTAGCACATTGTAGCAAATATAGTATAATTATATCTTGATTATTTATTTATGGGTACAGAATCTTCGAAAAAAAAAAAACGAATATTTGACTAAAATTAACTTGTAATTAAAAATGGATTTGAATACTTAAACAAATTCCTGGTTGCTTTTTCGTCTTTTTCTTGATTGCGGATTAGAAAATAACGTTAACGTTTTGGATATCAAGCTAACATATTGTTTTTAATTTCTGTTTTAGTTTTAAGCCTTTTTTATACATAGATATGCTTCCGTTTGACCGGTATTTCACCTGATGATAAGTGAATATAAGATGGAGCACGCTTACTTAGAAGTAACCTATTCACTCGCGACTTAAAGATCCCCAGGTTATAGTTTTCCGGAAACACTGACGCTGAGTACAAGACGCTGGTAGAGAGTTCTAATCTTTGACTGTACGGATCAAGAATGTACTAGCGAATCGCTGAGTGCATTTTTTTTTACTTTACCTTTGATAATAAGACGAAAATGATTAATGATATATTTTCCGTTATCTTTTAACGTTTGTTACAGTAGTAGCCAAGTACAGGGCTTAAACCTGTGTTGAAATTGATACATACAATTAAATTATACTACGTCGAAATGTTTATATTAGTTCATGACTAGTGATATCAAAATAATACGAAGAATTTGTGGAATCTAATATTACAATAACAAATATCCAAAAACTCTAACTATAATTACATAGGAAAATGTATAATATAATTTTATTTTCAAAAAGTTAAATTTTTTACCTATATATTTGAAAATATTTAACACATTTGAGGTGGAATATAATCAGTTTGCAACTGATGCAAAAATTCCTTCTTTCAAAATCGATTATATCGTAAGCAGCTGTAACATTTGTCTGGCTGACGTTTTCGCATAAATATATTGTAATATTCAATAGATTAAAATCGTTCCAGATTTCAGAATAGGATTTAGATAACTGACAGGTTTATTTTAATTCGTAGACGTTTGTAAGCAATTTTAAATTTTCGACTTTTTCTAATATCATCTCCTATGTCATCACCTGTAGCGATCATTTATTACTACTATTTTAAGTGTTATAAATCAAATTTCTGCGATTTGAAGTATTATAAATATTTCAAATTGCAGAAATTTAATGCATTTAATTCACAAAATTCGATTCCATGAAAAATAATTTTGTTTGTTTATTTATTGTATTTATTTTACAATAACTTAATAAATATAGTCATTAAATTTATTTCTAAAGTGTTGTGAATTTTTTTCTTTGATATCTCGATATTACTAGGTATTATTTTTTTATATGGTCAACATTAAAAAAAAGCCTAGCATTCCCATTCCATTTCCCAGTACAATCTACATCGTAAATCTGAAGATTTTTTTGTAAAATGATGATTCGAAAATGCTTCTGAAGTGGGTTTGTAAATATTCAAAATATTATTTCACTTTTTTCAGTTTCAGGCTGAGCACATAATATAAAAGACAAATTAATGATAATTTATAACACTTCTGTCAATTTTGAGATCAGACAAAAATTTCTTGAACCGAATTTTTTTTTTAAAACCAGAAGTAATAAACTTCACAAAAATAAATTGTTTATTCAAAATGCGCCTTATGAGCTATGTTCCATGTTCGATATATTGAATAACTTCAAGATTGTATTCAAGGAATTTCTTCTCTTCATGTATCTTGTTTATTTTCAAATGTCGATTACTCGGATCACGTGTGTACTTGTTGACGGAGCCGCTCAGTTTGTTTAACATATATCACTGTTAACGTAACCAGCGTAGGCCGAACCCTAGAACTTTGTACAGGTTTTGGAAATGTTGTCTTTTCTCTTACTCCGAAACGACTATGCGGGGATTTGTTATTGGTTATTTCTACAGTTGGTCGGTCAGTGAACTTTTTTACATGTCGTTTTGTGAAGTCTTGAAGCTATATTATGTTAAATACAATTTAAAGTTATTTTACTGAAACATTATTTAAAACTCAATTTTAGCTAGAGATTCACATTTTTCAAATTTTTGCAATAACTATTAATATAACTAAATATATAGTACATCAGATTTATAGATCTAGAGATCTATAGAATATATCTATAGATATACCTTAAAAAGTTATTATGGAAATTTTGTTTGAATTATATGACAAGACTTGTAATGTTCAGGTTTTTACTATTTTCCAATTACAACAATCTTTAAATAAGACGATCTGCATCATACGCCTTTATAGTTACTGTTCGGTTCCTTAATGTTTTATAGCCTATAAACTCCCTTGAAACGTTGACAATCAAACAACCGACTCCATATTATTACACAGATTTAGGTATCATGTAAAGATTATATATCAGATAATTTGATGAAGATAAATAAGGCTATCTTAAAAAAAAACTATCCCGATACTTATTGCTACTGTAACATGATACAGCAACAAAAATATCTTACAAAATATCACGTTCAGATTATGTCCTATAAGATGGTCCGTAATTGGTAAACGACAAAATAATATCATTACAGAATCCCGCGAATCTGCATTCGTTCATGCGCTGTCCGCTGCAGCATTGGCTCATGCGGTTGCGCGTGCTTGCAGTCGCGGGGAACTAAACGAGTGTTCTTGTGACGCGCGCGTGAGGAAACGCACTCCGAGACACTGGCAGTGGGGAGGTTGCTCTGAGGTATGTTTAAGTATCCATATATGTAGAAGACCTCCAGCTCGCTGGATCGTTGTATATAGTATATAGTTGGGAGATCACTCTGAGGTATCTTCAATTATCCAGATATGTATCTTCTATAAGTCTTTCAGTCCGCTGGACAGACAGGCTATGCAAGATTGCTGACGAAGGCTGGTGGAGGATCGTGGAAAACCGGGATGTCTGGTGTAAGCTTGGGGAGGCCTATGTCCAGTAGTGGAATGCGATAGGCTGAAGTGCAAGTGCATGTCGAAGTATATGGGTAACTACCTGTGCCCTGTGGTTTTACCATAATTTTCGATACCACGGGAGTTTTAGTAGAGAGGTAGTAATTGTAATCAGGGTTTATAACTAAGAACAAAGTATTTTGCATCGCGCATGGTGAAGTAGTTCTTGCTATTTTTTCTTAATAACAAAAAATATTTTTTTTCTATTTATGTAGTTAATATTAGTCTAGGAAATAACAAATGTTTTGTTTTTTATAAGATAAAATAGATTAAAATCATCGTCTGTATGAATCGTAATTATTATATTAATTATTCAAAACAAGTTTCTTGCAAAATGCACAACCAAAAAATATTATAAGTATAGATGATTTGCTCGCAAACGAAAAAAGCCGAATTCAATTACATCGATAAGTATTACAACATAAGTAGACGAAAAAAATTAACAAACACTAGTCGTTACTACGATTTTCGAAGGTTCCCCTCGATTTCTCTGGGATGCCATCATCAGATCCTATTTTCTTTATCATGGTACCGCCCTTGGGTTATTTCTTTTCCAACAAAAAAATACACACACATACGTATACACAATATATAAACCCCTGTTACAAATCTTAATTCTATCTTATTCTAATTTCTAGACGACGCGTTGGCGCAGCGGTCATAGCACTGGCTGTTGCGCTGGCGGTCGCGGGTTCGATTCCCGCTTACGACAGACATTTGTATCGACCATATAGATGTTAGTCGTAGTCTGGGCGTTGTGTTTGTGTATTGTGTGTGTTTCCAGACTCCCAACAGGAGAAAATCCTACTGGGAGATCCGTTGAGTGTAAAGCGTTTATTATTGATTGTTATTAATTGTCTGGAAAATATCACTGACTATGTGAGTGCTATTATTACTTATTACGATTAATAACATAAAAATAAAGCTATAAATGAGATTAATCATGACCTTGATCTTTTGCTAGACGCTTGATAAATTTTAACTTAACGATAAAACTAATGATAAATAATTTGATTTCTAGGATATAAAATATGGCGAAAAGTACAGTCGTGACTTTATTGATGTCAAAGAAGATAAAGAAAGCGATGAAGGAATTATGAATTTACATAATAATGAAGCTGGACGCAGGGTTTGTATAATAAACCATTTGTTACTAGAGTAGGTAATTAAATAAACACATAAGTGCACACAATTTTAGATTAATGGGATTTTTTGTTATAAACGTCAAAATAACATTACGTAAATTTTTATTTTGAACGTTTTGACGTTATTTTTTTTTAATTTATAGTATCTTCCTCAGTTATCGAGACCATATCACGTTTTTAAAAATGTTCGATGGCTATCAGTGAATCTGATACTCTAAAACGGTCCGATACTTTTTGGCATTGCAATTTTTTAATTATTAATTGTTTATAACGTATCATTAAGGTATCATAAAAATTACAGAGATAATCGATGCGGTGTCTTTGTTGACATAATTGTTTTTTTTTGTTCGTCATATTATCTGGTCTCATTATTGGTAAACTAGCTTCTGTTTTCGGTTTTGACAATGAAAATTCATTGTCAACTTATATAAATAATGTATCAAAGAAATTTGTAGTTTCTATATATTACGATCTTTTATTTTTACAATATAGTACACACATATAAATATTTTTATGTAACTAAAAAACTTTTTTCTAAAATTATAACCATTAACCCTTACTTAGTAATTCATATAAATAAGTTAATGAGATCTGGTCGAATATTAACAAAATCTGATCAATTAAGTCTAACATAAATATTGGACATATATAATGTCAATGATACATAAAAGACTTGGTAGGTTGGTACACCCGAAGTATAATTGAAGTAGTAATTGAAGTACGGTATCCAGATTTAATTTTTTTTGTGGATCAACGTTATATATATTAGTAGCTAGTTGATAGAATTAATTGGTATTTTATTCTTGTGACTATTTGTTGCTGTTTGTGAACGTTGTTTATGGCATTATACAGACATAATACAAAAAACAGTTTATAGCAAGAAATATTGTGACAAGACAGTTCATAATCTTCAGCTCTTAAAATAAACCTGGTTCCTTTAAGTATCTATTAGAAATTTAGACTAGAATTTAGCATTTTAAAAATGATATTGTACTTATTTATGGTAGATACTTAGATAGATAGTATTCTTTATTGTGCACTATAATTATGTACAAAGAGATGTAAATGATATAAAAAGGTTGTACAAAGGCAATATTGTTGCTGATGAGCGATTTCTTCCAGATAGCTTTTGGGCACACGATACGATATAGTAGCAGCGGTTAGGAAGTGTATAATATAGTGAAACAAAACAAGATTAATAATAGTGTTTAATATAATATACTTATTTAACAACAATATAATTGTAAATAAAAAATATATATACGCACATACACACTGTATATATATTTCCGTACTTCCTAACTGCTTTTATATGCCCTGTCCAGTACCCAAGTATTTTAGCGATAAGATCGCCTTTGTACATCTTCCTCTAACCGTCCATTTATTTTTTACGTTGGATGTATGCCCCAGGCGGTACGTGGTCGCATGCAGCGTGTATGCAAGTGTCACGGCATGTCTGGTTCTTGTTCTGTTCGCGTGTGCTGGCGACGTCTGCCGCAATTGCGCGTCGTAGGTGACGCACTTGCCACTCGATATGAGGGCGCTTCACATGTTAAGGTTAGTAAGTTATTTATTACGTGTTCGTTTGTTTTTTTTAAATAACTAAGTCGGCAAAAAAAATTACAACTCACCTGACCATAGGCGGGTACCTGTGCCTACAGACGCCTGTAATAAAGCATCGTAAGCGCGTCGCTGACTCTAATCCCAATCCTCCCCAGGAGTACTGGAAACCTTACTCACCATAGCAATACACATTACTCGAGAGCAGTATTATTTAGCTGTGATCTTATGTAAGGTTGAGGTACTATCTCAGTCCGTCTGCTCCGTATCTTCTCTAGTTTTGCTGCTCCAGATTTTGACCAAGATATGGTCCTGCTGAGTTCAACCTTAATAAATCCTTGACGTCGCAAAAGCCATTGTAACGGGTGCCTAAGGAGCTACCGTACAAATCAAACTGTCGACAGTGTGTCGCCATATTAACATATTTACAGTTTATTAATTAAATAACTTAGTGTTGGTAATAGTCTACATAATTATATAGGGGCAGCTTAATGCTATGCTTACTTTAAGTATAAATATGCTACTTTAAGTATAATATAATGCTTATGTAGAAAATGAACAAATGTTTTTTAAATAAGCAAACGTCATCCTAGATTGCCGTCTATTAGGTAAGGTTTTGGTCAACCTATAAACTAAAATATAATTTAAAAATATATTTCTCTCTAGTTTTTTAGACTATCAAAAATTAATACCTTAGTAATATTTTTGCAAAGTTTTGGGTAGATTAAACAAGTTTTTTAAAAGAATTGTCGTTACAATAGTGTCATCATAAACTGAAAATAAAGATAAATTCTTAAAAAAAAATCTAATAAACTATGAAATATAATGAATATAATAAATTCTTCAAAAGAAATAAAAGTTCAAAAAAAATTATCAGAAAAAAAATTGTTATGACCACATTAATTAACTTTTCGTTGACTCGTTTATAATATGATTATATTTTCTAATATAACATATGTACTGTTTTCTAATGTTTACGCGAATTTTACTCATTTAATGAAACAACTTTTTTCGGATTTTATCGCGGTTTATTATTATCTTTTGATTCCCGACGTTTCGGATACTTTACAGCAACCATGGAGTCCCCCCGTGACCATGGTTGCTGTAAAGTATCCGAAACGTCGGGAATCAAAAGATAATAATAAACCGCGATAAAATCCGAAAAAAGTTGTTTCATTAAATAACATATGTACTTTCAGATTGTAGAAAGGAAAAGAGGCAAAAATATAAGAAAGTTACGACCCATACACGCCGATATCAAGAAACCAAACAAAACTGATCTGGTTTACCTCGAGGATTCCCCTGATTATTGTGAACCAAATGATGAGTGAGTACAATATGTCATATTTAAAACACTTTCTGATATAACTTTTAGCATTTTTTTAAATGTAACCCATGTTCTTTACTACATTTTAGACTAACTACATAGCTTATTTTTGTTTTTTCTTTGTCTCATGATGCCATTTTACAGACAGACGAAGAAATTTTTACTATGCCTTCAAGGATGAACGTTTTTATATTCAAAATCCAAGCCGATATCGATTTCTCATTAATCGATTGTACCATATATTTTAATTGCTCATTTTACAAGGCTGGATTGATCACGTCCACTCTCTGAACGATTACGAACTCCTTGGAATGTTTCTACGGGGAAAACTGATGAGAAAGTTAGCGGCTTCGTTTTTAGGTTTAAACATTATTAGTTTCTCAGATGTCTTCCCTGGAAACCAATCTACAAAAAAATCACACATCTGTTTTGCTTTAGCAAAACATTTTATAATTGTTACACACAACGATTTATTCGATTAACTCGATGATCACCGTCGCAGTTATGTTTACAGAATATTTCTGTAATATCTGAGGACCATAGATTACCAACTAATAAATATCAGAATATTCAAATAGAAATATTAACTTAAAATTAAGTGATTTACGATAGTTTTAAGCTATCGTACAAATAGTTACTTTTTATCCGTTGCAAAACGTAACAATCTCAATATTGGTAAATTGTTAAAAAAACTCACTTTTTAACCAGCGATATATTTTGATTCCTCAAGTTAAATTTATTTATTAATTAATTGATAGCTAATCAGAGGAAACACAATAGTGCTTTTTACTATCATCTTTTATTCTAATTATGACAAAGCTATTGCAAGCTTCTTAAAAGTTTGGGCGATGTTCAAGATTAGTTATGTGAATAGTCTTGGAAAAGTTCACGGTGATACCAATATATCCTTAGAGAAATTAATGTTTTTTTCTATCTATTAAAATTATTGACTGTTTTTTTTATTATTATTAAAATTGTCTTTCTCAGCCTCGGTATACTTGGAACGAGAGGAAGAACATGTAACAGAACATCTGCAGGATTGGACGGATGTCGACTTTTGTGTTGCGGACGAGGTTATCAAACAAGGGTTAGAGACCACGAGGAGAAATGCAGGTGTCGTTTTGTATGGTGTTGTAGAGTCCATTGCGAGATATGTCGGTCGAAACGAGACCATCACGTCTGTAATTAAAGACTAATTATGTGATAGTTACTGTGACAAATATGAGGCAAGACTTGATCTGCGACATGAAGATAGAAGGACTGGAATGTTTTTGCGATATCAAAATTTTCAGATTCGAAACGAAAATGTATTTACGATTTTTTAATTATTAATATATTTAGCGTTTTAACTTTTTTTTTGAAAAAGATATTTATATCATTCAAAGATATAATTATTCTAAATTGACGCTAAATATATTAAAATGTATTTTTGGATTATAGAACCGATAGTATTGTCTACGATATCCTTTTAATTGTAAGCTCTTTAGAATGAATGTGGCCTAGTTTGAGTATTTAAGTTTAACAATGTAACTAAAATCCATTTGAAACTGGTACTTACTTAGCATATAATATAGAACTAACTGATACATTATCGCTTATTTGATAAATAAATACTCCATTACTGTATTTAAAAGGAAGTTATTATTAATTAGCATTACAGTGCAATTGTTGATAATTTACTAATACAAAATAATCGTATTATTTTTTAATGCGATTAAACCAATTGCAAAATTAGCATCGGACTGATATATTTAATTATTTATAATTTTAATTGTTTTCTGATCGTAAGCTTTAAAATTTTTTACAGTATTAACGAGTAATTTATTTTATTTTACGTTTTTATATTGTATAAAGTTGTAAATAGTAATTTTGTTATAGGTTATTTTAGTTGCTAGTACAAACTGTTAAGATTAATCAAAGAGGTGTTCTTTTCATTATTATATAATTATGTACATGAATGTAATATTTTGTATTGTGAAAGTAACTTCTGACATTGATTATTGGTTTGGTGCAAGCAAATATTCTTGAAATTCATCTTCACTTGCCTTTGTCGTAAGGATTACCTTTGTCATAAACAATCATCTGTAAATAGTGATTATACATTAAAAATCACTAAATGTACTTATTAGGGTTATATTATTTTACGTTCTACCTCAAATATGGAATCTTTTTGATTAGCTTTATCAATAAGCGAAGGGAGGCGTAAGATTCGGGAAGTCTTCTAGAATAATTTGTTGGTGTAAATAAATCTTAATATTGATACTAAGTTAGTAATTTATTGTATTAGATTGTGATAGCTTTATATATGCTAAAATATAACCTGTCGAAACATGTAGTATTTCGTAATTTATAAAATTTTCCGATTATATAGATTGTAGATTTTTCCACTGTAAATAGTCCATAGTAGTAATAATTTCGAGGAACTTTGGAGGATTATTACTTGATAGTCACTGATCTTTTAATATAACATTGTTATTAACGTTTAGGTTAGGGGGCTTTTGATAAGAGAGAACAATTTAAGCTCAGAATTATAACTGACTAGCATTTTCGTACGATTTTACTCGAAAGTATTACAGAAGTGCGAATTTTTTGAAAAATAATGGTAAACAATGCACATTATTTCCACCTACACGTTATTAAACTTACTAAAAAAAATGTTATTTTAAAATATGAAGCCGATCTAGGCTTACAGCCTTAAATTATTTTCTTTCGAATCCACCTGACTCTGAAAAAGTGGGCTATTTTTAATTAAAATATGTTTTTGCGACTAATAATAATTAAACGACCTTATATCAAAACTTCAGTCAATGAATTGTAATTCACAAACACATTTAAAAATTAGAATGTAAGAGGCCTCTGTATCGAGGTCTATACCAAATGTTAATTTTTAAAAGTTAGTATAATTTGTGTACAGTTGGCATCATTTTCAGAAATTTACAGTTACATAAAAACATCTTTTCTGTGAATGTATGTCTGTTGTCTTATTTATCTCATCGTAATAAGCTGTTGACTGTTGGTACACGTGAGCGCGATATTAGAATTGATACCTCTAGCATAATCTCTTTGCATATGGAATAGTTACTATTTGATGTAAATTACATAAATAAATGTATCATAAAACTTATTTCTTTCATTTTACCACTTTGTTTTACAACTTTTATTGATCGATGTATATATTTATTTCAAATAGGTAGGAAATTTTAATTCAATATTTGAAACAAGACTTATTGAATTATTAGTGATTTCAATACTTCACCGGATACCACAGGGCTCACAATTGAGCCTTTGTTGTTCTTAGCGTTTATAAACGATATTGTGACATCGATTAGGAATAGTAAATATGCATTTTTACCGATGATGAGATATCTACAGAACGACAGAATTCAATGTGGTATGTTTAATTATTATTATTATAAATAGTCAATTTTGTAGGTATTGTTAAATGGTGCGACGTCAACGAGAAGTGACAATATAATGCGGGCATTTCAGAAGGTCGTAAGAAGAAAAAACCACCTGCCACTTGGTTTTTGATCTGTGACAGTTTAAACACAGTTTCCATAAATTAAAATTTTGGAATTGATGAAAAACTGTGTAGAACTTAACTTTGGAAACTTTGAGGTTTCATATTAATAACATCGTTACGAAGACCGCATTGTTTTTTTCTTAGAAAGAACACGAAAGGTTTTCATCACACTACTAAAATACTTTTATTATATGTCGAAGTATTAAGCGCCTGATACAAAAATGTTACTCGCCACCGTTCGTCGTAAGAGTAGGAGGTAAATTACAAATTTGTGTTGGTGGTCATGTTTTGCCTAACAGTAATTGTCTCTTTTAGCCTACGTGGAACAGGATTAAGAAGTTGTTAAAGAACTGAGGTAGGGCACAGTAGGAAATATGCTACTGAAATCCGGGGGTCGACTGGGGAAGTACCTCGACCTTACATAAGATCACAGCTTAATAACACTGCTTTCAAGAAGTGTTGTGGTCCTGAGGTTACCAAAGCTCCTGGGGGGATTGGGGTAGGATAGACAATGTATTTGCGATACTTCTGGTGTAACAGGTGACTTTGTCGACCTACTTTATAATATTATACCACATAGCTTTTCACTGGGTATACAGATTTAGATGATTCCTGTTTTAATTAAAAGCTAATGCTTGTCTTGTAGTCACATTTAATCTGAATCAACTTCTACTATAGAAGACGAGTAAATTTGTTTAGGTCAAATAGCAGTTAAATTATGTAATTGATAAAGAAAAAGATTATCATGTATCGATAATGCACTTAATATGTGCCAATTTTTGGATTATAGGATCGATAGTACTTTAAGCTATAACATTATTTGTTTATAATAATTTATTATTAACTAGCTGTGGCCGCGGCTTCGTCTGCGTAGAATTTAATTAAAAAAAATTGTTCAGTTCCCAGAGTTATAAAATAAACAAATTTATAAAAAAAGTAGCCTGAATTACTCCTCACTACATCAGTTATCTGCCAGTGAAAGTCCCGGTCCAGCCGTTTCAGAGAATAGCCGGAATGAACAGACAGACAGACAGACAGACAAAAATGTTATTTTGGTATATGTACCATGTACCTATACATCCATATGCATTTAGTAAGAAGCGGGGGCAGGGCGAAATTTTTATTACAAACAGACACTAACATAATTTTGGTATTTAAAATTGTTAAAAGAATTTAAATACATTCGAAAGTTTACTTAATTGATTGAAAAAATAAAAACTCAATAATGTATAAAAAAACTTTATCTAAAAATATTTCATAGCTTGTTATAGTCCAAGAGGGTTATTGACCCACGGGTACTCATTCGGACATTCATTACAAATCTGCAAGTAGTATATCATCTGAAATAAATGAAAATTATTACTTAATTAAGTAATGTGTTTATACTCGTATAGCTACACTTTTTTATTTTCGGTACGTAATCTGTGTGTATGAGTTGATATGATATAGATTTATTCATTTTTGATTAAAGTATAAAAAATAATATGATACGGTAATGGTTGTGCAATTTTATTTAACGTAACATAATATTTTATTAATATTGAGATGAGGCATAGCAGAAAATATCTTGCTCAAAATCTGGTGCAGCCCGACAGAAAAACTTCGACCTTACAGAGGATTATAGCTAAATAAAACTGCTTTCAAGCAGTGTTGTTTTCCCGAGGTGAGTAAGATCACTAGAGCTCCTGGAGGGGGTTGGGGGTAGTATCGGCAACGCGTTTGCGATGCTCCTGGTGTTGCAGGTCGCTATTAGGTTCGGTAATAGCTTACCATCAGGTGAACCGTACGCATGTTGTGCCGACCTAGTTCATCATTATCATTACAGCCTATACAGTCCACTGCTGGACATAGGCCTCCACAAGTTTACGCCAAAAATAACGTGAACTCATGTGTTTTGCCCATAGTCACCACGCTGGGCAGGCGGGTTGGTGACCGCAGTACTGGCTTTGTCGCACCGAAGACGCTGCTGCCCGTCTTCGGCCTGTGTATTTCAAAGCCAGCAGTTGGATGGTTATCCCGCCACCGGTCGGCTTCTTAAGTTCCAAGGTGGTCGTGGAACCTTGTTATCCCTTAGTCGCCTCTTACGACACCCACGGGAAGAGAGGGGGTGGCTAAATTCTTTAGTGCCGTAGCCACACAGCCGACCTAGTTGTATAAAAAAAAAAATGAAGAAAACCTCTGTGTGATTAGCTGTGATCGCATTGCAGGAACTGGGTCTACACTGAGTTGGAGTCCATTGTCTACAATCTTTAGTGATATATTCGTTCAAAGGAATGGGATCTTTTACCCAGTCTATGACTTCGTTGGCAGTTACCTGAAATGTAATTTCATTAATATAAAAGACACAATGTCCGCCATTATATATACAAACATTAACGTACGTGTAAAATTATTGTGCAATTTTTTTAAGTGTGATAAGTGTTTGTTTTTAGTATCAAATGTTTTTATGTAATAGGCTAATAAAATTTAAAAATTCATAGTTACCATGAAAACATCGTTAAGATGGTTAATCGTATCCAAAAATCGTATAAATGCTGCTCTTAAAGCAGGATTTACAGCAATGTACCACTCATGAACATAGAATCCAAACGGAGCACGATTATTGGAATAATGTCTTTCGAAGTTGCTAAGAATAAATGAAAACCACCCCTCTTCATCATCACGATCTGGACTGAATAAAACATATATGTGAATTGTTATTTGTAGATGATTATAAATTATAGTCACTATGTTAATATTTACATGTAATAGCAAGTGTCAGCTGTTGAGCACGGAACTCCTTGTAGATCACGCCAAGAAATCATGGGAAGAATCCAGGGGCCAGGAAGAGATGCAGTGGGACAAGGAGGAACAACACAATCTTGGATGGATTTATAATCAAGAGTATAAGGCCACAGACCGGGGTTAATAAAATTAATAGTGGGCCAACTTAAATCGTATGTAAGACCAGCATTCGTCATCATCTGATACGTCGAATTACCAGACATTTGAAAAAATGGACTCCTCAACCCTAAAAAAATACATGCGTTTAGATATTTTTTATGGAGATTTGTAAAATTCTTAAAAAAGTAAATACAAAAATTACCATGAATACTGTCTATAGAAATATTTGCAAAATGAGCTATTTGTATTTTCTGATCTCCAAATTCTCGCATTAAAGTTTCATTTGAAGCATCTCTCCAGTATTCTTGGTTAGCTTCGTGTGAAATGGAGTGCAGAGCGATTTCGTAACCTTGATTGTAAAGCTCGTTGACCAGGGTATAGTCAGTGTATTCATGACTCACAAAAAATGTAACTCCAGCCTTGCAGCCGTTACTATTTAATCTGTTGTAAACGAGCGATCTGTAGCTGAACATGTTATTGACGTTGACCGCATCATCGAAAGTTAGAATGACAAACTGGAAGTGAGACAGTAAAATAAACATGATACGCAGAATAACTAGCGTAGGAATAATAAATGTAAGAGGTAGGAAAATTATATTCTTGTGTATCTGACAATAGAGATATTTAACTTAAACCTATAAAACAAAATCTAATTATGTTCATACCTGTGGGGTATCCCTTGGTGCCAACCCACCTGGTATGTTCACGGAGGAACACCTGCACGTTGGCAATTGACATTCAGTTTCGTTACATGGCTTAGCCAATGGAAGATCTGCTGCGACGCAAGAGAGGGTGGCAAAAGTCAAACAAATGGTAAATGTGTAAAGTTTCATATTAGAATGTGAGCTTGACAGTTTTTATGTAAAGGACTACGTATTTTTTATCGTATTTATATGCATGACTTTATCTATTGAGTATACTTTATCTTGATATCAAGACAAAAAATTAAACAATATAATTTAAACCTTAAAATCGTATAAAAATACAAATAATGACCTTTATTTCTATGAACCTACGATTTCACTTAGGGTTTGGAAAAAAACATTTTTCAATAAAGATATATACAAACTTTCAGCACTTAGTAGATAATAAAATATATGCACGTAAGCAAGATTACAAAAACTGCATGACATACTTACGCTGTATTATTAATCATGTATAATTTATAGATAGAATAGGGTTCTTTTATAAGGCATATTAGACTATTATCAAGGTCTCAGTAGGTCCAAGTCCAATGAATTTTACCTTGTTTCACAACATCCAGCCATTATTTACCAGGACACTCTGAGGGTCTAGTTTCAGGTTCAAATATACACAGGTCATCAAAAAAATCGACCCACGCACTTTTTGTTTAATATTTATCGATTGTTTCACAGATAAGCTGTTTCACACGTTTGTTTTTTATTTTGAGGGTCGGTTACGATGTTTGGCATCTTATTTGTCGTAAATCTTATTGAACTTGAAGGTACTTAACCATTTCTTATACAGAAACACTGTTGAGTACTGATTTGATGGTTTTACATCGTAACAAATTGGAATCGTTCTTTGAGTCCGGAAGAGCCCTTTGTAGGGATTACTTGTTAATAACGTTAAGTTTATTTACTGTGGCTGTATTTTGATTCATTTTGACTAAAAATAATGAACACTACAGAAGCTGAGGCGGCCCAAGTTGTGGCTTTGCTGCAACAAGGCATAAGTCAACGTATCGTGGCCAGGAGGTTAAATCTGAGCCGTTCTGCAGTTCGGCGAGTTTACCAAAGGTTTCTGGAGACTGGGCAGTATCGAAGAAGGTCTGGATCTGGAATACATAGAGTGACAACTCAAAGAGATGACCGCTTTATAGTGTTATCAGCTCTACGGAATCGACACCTATCTGGTGTTGATCTCCAGCGACGCTTACACGAAGATCGGGGGGTGGCTATAAGTGACAGTACTGTAAGAAGGAGACTTCGTGAGCAGAATTTAAGACCACATAAGCCAGCAACAGGACCACATAAGCCAGCAACAGGACCACAATTGACCACAGCTCATCGACAAGCCAGACTTCAATTCGCACGTAATCATATCAACTGGACCATAGGCCAATGGGAGTCAGTTCTTTTTAGTGATGAGAGTCGAATGACTTTACACGGTTCTGATGGACGCCGTAATGTCATGCGATGGCCAGGTGAACGTTATACCCAGTGTTGCATAAGGGAAACTGTCAGTTATGGTGGGGGCTCTGTAATGTTTTGGGGTGGAATATCTTTGACTGGACGGACGGAGCTGGTTTTCATACGAAGAGGTGCTTTAACTGCTGCACGCTATATCACAGAGATCTTAGAAGACCATGTGATGCCTTATGCCGGCTATATTGGAGAAAACTTTGAATTAATGCATGATAATGCACGACCACACGTAGCGCGCATCACCACCGATTACCTTCAAGAGGTTGGCATTCGGGTAATGTCCTGGCCAGCAAGAAGCCCCGATCTCAATCCTATAGAGCATATGTGGGACACCCTAAAACAAAAGGTTAGAGCCCGTAATCCAGTCCCTACAACATTAGGAGACCTGGAAACCGCCATTAGGGAAGAATGGAACCGAATCCCTCAAGAGACCATTAAAATCTTGATAAGGTCATTAAAACGGCGGATGCAGGCCGTCATTCGAGCAAGAGGAGGGAATACGCAATATTAAATTGCAACAATTGTATGCATACCATTTAAGACTAAAAAACTAGAGCGTATTAAAAATTAATCAAAAAATCGTGTAAAATTAAAGATTCTGATTTTTAAATCAAAATCTTAAAAAAAAAACATTTTGATGTTTTAATTGTGATTAAATTGTTGTAAATAAACAAGTTCAATAAAACATTATTCAGTACTAAAAAGTTTTGTTGTGATTTGTTTAAAAAAAACGTGATTATCGGTAAAAACGCAGGTGGGCCGATTTTTTTGATGACCAGTTTATTAAGGAATTGTATTCGGTCTGCTCCGCTAATTACAAATCAACTGCTCATATTAATAATATATAAGTAATTATAATATATAAGTAATATAGGTTTTTTATTTACAAAAAATATAGTTTCTCAGAATGAAACCGTGATTCGCATAACATTTTGAGCAATGGACTTTAAAATTTAATTAAGAGTCAAATATTATGCTATTGTCATTGATATTGTAGCATTTTTGCAATTATTTGTATTTATTAAAAAATTATTACACACAAAATAGATACAATTAAGAACCACTCAATACAAAACAAATAAGATAACAACGGCCTTATCATTTATAGCGATTTTACAGGCAACCTTCAATGGTAGTAGTTTAGGAAAAAGTGCCGGGAAATAATGAAAGATTATTGAAGATATGTAAACCATACCATATAATACATCATGTTTTTTTTGTTGTTAAAAAACCTCAATGCATCGCGTTGCATTTGCATCGGATTAACCTACAAAATTATCTAGGAAAATTTGTATGTAAATAAAATTATAAGCTCATTCAATAGTTTTCATAAATTTAAGATCTTCTGCACATACATAAAAGAAGGTCGTTTACATTAATATTAAATATAAAGGTCTAAAATGGTATCCCAGTGGGATACCTGTGTTTGTAAGATAACTCGGAGCAAGTCTTTAGACATACTGCTAACAAGCTCGACTCCAGTTATTTTTGCACAAAAGTAGCCATTTTAACTGAAAATTACAACAATGAATTACATACTATGTTGAAGTTATTTAACTTTAAAAATCGAAAACCAATTTAATTAGTATATTTGTTTAATTCTTTAAAAAAACTTACGTTGTCTAAGAAAAGTGGAGATAAAATTAGAAAGTGTTGTTCAAGGACACTTTTATTACAGTTTATATTGAAAAATATACATAATTGGCAAAGATTTTTTTTTAATTAATACTTAATTAGTCTTGTCGGCTGCTATTCCTCATTCCGAGAATTAAAATCCACAATTGCTAATAATTTTCCGATAAAATCTTAATTAAATAGTTATCTTATTCAGTTCTTATCTAATAGCAATTTTATCAATTACTATCTTTTATCCGTGACATGTATGGCACAAATTTTGGAATCAATTATAACCTTTATTTAGTCATTACATCAGTCAGCTCCAACGTATGACTGTAGTTTACTCCTTCAGATCGACTGTCTAAATAGGCACAAAAAGGGCTTACTAGTCTAAGAAAAAGATTAATACCATATCAAATGGTAAATAAACGAATCAAATAACGTCATTTATCGACCGATCGATGGAGTCTCATATGAAAATCGATTCTTAAGGTGTAAACTTCAATTTATTTATTTATTTATTCAGAAAACCAACAGCTTCTTATATACTATTCTTATCATAAAGCATATACCAAATAATATAGCCAATAACAGGTTTCCCTAAAGTTAACAAATTGGTACTATGGAGATATCGTTGACAAAAAAGAAAACAACAGTCACAATCAGTACATTCTAATACACAAAAAATGCTTATAAGAGAATTTAGAATAAACTCCAACAACCGCATACTAATATTATGTACATGAAATCGATGTATGTATATAAATACTAGCAGACTCGGCAAACGTTGTCTTGCCGCTAAACGCTATTTAAAAATAGAGGTTGGTGGTAGAAGGATGAAAATTTAGGATTACGTATTTTTCAACGCCAAATCATAATAAAATAAAAAATAAATAATGTATCTAAAAATTAAAAAAAAAAACTTTTAGGAGTGGACTACCCTTAATATTTAGGGGGATGAAAAAGACCTACCCAATATGCACACAGAATTTCATGAGAATCGATCAAGCCGTTTCGGAGGAGTTTAACTACACACACCGCGACTCGAGAATTTTATATATTAGATTTTTATAAGCTTACTTAGATCTACTGCAATAACGACTTTGAAATTTAAAGAAAAAGTATACTGCAGTTTTAATTTCGTGAATGAGTGAAGTAATTTGTATCTTTTTAGTATCTTTAGAGAATTAATAAATCACCATGTTTTGTAAGTAGTGTTGCGACTGCGAATACCTACACTTCAGACGAAGAGTGTTGAATCTCCATATACTCGTACTTAACATAAAAGCTAAATTATTGATTCTTATTTATCTTATTATGCAAAAATGCATAAAGTTATTTTTTATTTGAACTTTTTTTTGAATGTTAAAATGAAACAAAAGATTTATGATTTGGTCGCTTTATTCACAACGGTTTTGATATAAATATATGATATATAAAATATCAATATAGATAATATATGGCCGTTTCTTTAAATTTACAAACCAAGCGGGTTGTCGAGCCACGGATAATTGCGAGGACATCTGTTGCAGACCCTCATATAATATGATACCTGGAACAAAAAGGTTTTGAATGGTTAAGGTTTTAAAACTACTCTAAAAACAAACGATATTTTTAAAGTACAAAAACATAGTCTAGTTTATTAGTTAGGGCCTGGGGGACTGTTTTACCTCCTGCAGATAAAACTTATCAGTAAATTATGTTCGATATAAAATTATTGTACTGTGTGGCTACGGTACTAAAGAATATAGCCACCCCCTCTCTTCCCGTGGGTGTCGTAAGAGGCGACTAAGTGATAACACAGTTCCACTACCACCTTGGAACTTAAAAAGCCGACCGATGGCGGTATAACCATCCAATCGCTGGCTTAGAAATACACAGGCCGAAGACGGGCAGCGTCTTCGGTGTGACAAAGCCAACCCTGCTGCGGTCGCCAACCCGCCTGCCCAGCGTGATGACTATGGGCAACACACAAGAGTTTACGCCATTTTTGGCGCGATCTTGTGGCCTATGAAGCGATGAAGTGATGAAATAAATACTTATATTACACTCAGACTCGAGGTGGGAATCGAACCCACAACCACCGGAGCAGAAAGCACTGCAAACTGCGCCAACGGGCTAGTCAAATATAGTTAAAAATCACAATCACAATCACATTATTGCTACTATAAGCAGATTATCAAAATTGTGATAATTATTGGTAGTTTTACAGCCCATCATTTTATACTTACAGAGTTATGTTGACCTTCGAGTGGACCACAGTTAGCAAGCCTACAGGGAGATGGAGGGTTTACCCTGCAGGGCTGTCTCACATATTCGTCGATTGGAACAGGGTTTTGTACCCAATCGATCACGTCATTAGCATTTACCTGAAAATTTGAAATGAAAATAAAGATGTTCAGGAATTAATATTTAAATAAAGATTTCTTTTGTGATATAATTAGGACATAATTGATTATACACAGTAGACATTGAATTAGAAGTCATTTGCCTAAGCTAGGAGCCGTTGATTATATGCTCTTACTGTAGAATACAATTAATAATATAAAAAAAATTTATGTAGTGTCATGGGACACCAGGAAGGAACGAACAACACGATTTGAAAAAAAAAAGTTAAATTTTATATATGTTGCAGTCAAAACTCTTAACCAGTCAAAAGCACTATTGACTAGCAAAATCAGTCAGAAGTACTTTTGACCGTTTGCTTTAGTCAATAATACTTTTGACTAAAATAACAGTTAAAAGTACTTTTGCCCAATGGAGCTGGTTAAAAATACTTTTGACTAAATGATTCCGTCAAAAGTGGTTTTGACTGGTTGTATCAGTCAAAACTCTTAAAAAGTTAAGGTGGTCGATAAAAATAACGACAAACGCACATATAAACTTTTATATTATTCATTATTAGTGGAGAACGTACTGATATTAGAACAAAAATGAGTGACTACGAAAAGAAAGAAGGCTTTTTGCAAAGAATTTTAGCGATGGAAGATATGAAAGATAGTCATTGATGACAAAAGAAAAATGAAAAAATTGCAATGGATGTGGAAGACGCGAAATTTAATGAAAAGGAAACATCATTACAGTACAGTAGACTACAACGCTTTAACACATTGAAGTTTGTGGTATAAAAAAATTAGTTACAAACACAGAACCTGTAAAATATTTTTCCCGGCTGAGGAAATCTATGACATTATTGATGCTGCTCATATTTCTATAGGGCATGGTGGTCGCGATAGACTTAAGAATGAAACGGCAAAAAAGTACGCTAATGTTACAAAAGAAATGATTAATATATATTTATCAATGTGCGAAGTATGCCAAAGGAAGAAAAGCAAGAAAAGGATGGGTCAGGTTTAGAAACCGATCCTGCACACTGAAATGAACAGCCGCTGCCAAGTCGATCTGATTGACATGCAGTCGCAAGAAGATCGTGGGCATAAATTTATTATGGTTTATCAGGATCATTTGACCAAATTTATTCACATCTAACGAGTTAATAGTGCTTTTGACTGACGCTTTTTTGCAGTTAAAAATACTTTTGACGGAGAGCGTCAGTCAAAAGTATTTTTGACCGCGAAATTGCAGTCAAAAGTACTAATAACCAATAATTTTCAGTCAAAACCACTTTTGACCAACTTGTCTAGTCAAAAGTACTTTTGACTGATTTCGCTAGTCAATAGTACTTTTGACTGGTTAAGAGTTCTGACTGCAACATATATATTTTCTAGTTATTTTTTTTATTTACAAAAGTCAAATATGATCTTACCATGAATACGTCATTAAGATTGTTCAGCATATCCAAGAATCGGATGAACGCCCTATGCACTGCAACATTGCGTGAGATGAACCATTCGTGAACGTAAAAACCGAAAGGAGCACGGTTATTGTTATAGTGCCTTTCGAAGTTCATGAGAATAAATCTAAACCATCCATCTTCGTCATCTAAATTGGGTCTTAAAAAAAACAAGGCAGGAATGTTAAAAAAATAAAGGATATACAAGAAAGAAAGCCATAGTTAATAAATATTTACCTGTAGAAGCAAGCGTCTACAAAAGAGCATGCGACACCTTCCAAATCCTGCCAAGTGATTATAGGTAAAACCCAAGGACCAGGAATGGACGCAGTGGGGCATGATGGTATAAAGCAATCTTGAATAGATTGATAGTGCAGAGTATAAGGCCATAATCCTGGGTCGCGGTGTGCCATCGTCGGCCAACTTAAGTCATAACGGAGATTTGCTTCAGCCATCATTTCGAATGTCGCATTTCCAGCCATTTGGAGGAAAGGACTGCGAACACCTATAAAAGATTATTAGTAATCTATACATCTATCATTACAATGATTTAGGTAACCCTAACTTAATTGCAATAACATATTTTAATATTTTTCTTACAAATTCTAATTATGCCAAAGTTATTGTCGATAAAATTCATTCAGTAGTATTGGCATGATATATGATTCAGACCGATGAATAAAACGAAAACTCAAATATGATTTCAGTAGACTTTCTAACAAAATTATAAAGTACGAGTACTAATGTTTAATGTGATGATTGGATTTGTTATAGTTTTATCATAAATATCGATATACATAGATTTATCTTTCGTTTATTATAATGTCTCGATGTGAGAGCAACAGTTACCTAGTACTATAATTGGAACTTTCACTTATTTATAAAAATTATTAAAAAGTGATTACCATTAATTCTATTAATAGGGATGTTTGCGAAATGCGCCATTTGACTTTTCTGATCACTAAATTCTTTCATCAAGGTTTCAGTGGAAGCTTCTCTCCAGTATGTTTGATTAGATACATGTGTTATAGAGTGCAAAGCGATTTCAAATCCTTGGTTGTAAAGTTCATTGACTCCGTTGTATTCTGTGTATTCATGGCTTACGAAAAATGTCGTTCCAATTGGACAGTTGTTTAGTTTATTTCTTCTATTGTAGATGGTAGAGCGATAAGTTTCTAAATTTTGTGAGTTAACGGCATCATCAAAAGTTAGGATCACGAACTAAATAGAAAAAATATCATAAGTATGGCTAAGTAGTTAGTTTATTTACTTAAAGCCGTAACATATACCAATAATTATGTTTACAATCTAGTATATCAAAGGTGATATGAAAGCAAAAGGTTTTTTCTTCTTAATATTTTCTCCACGACTACAGCTCTCCCTTTAATTTGTCTTTACATATTGAAAGAAGAATTCACGTAACTCTAGAACCAGTAATTTACTAACCTGTGGAGTATTTCTCTTGTCTAATCCTCCAGGTATATCGGTAGATGAACACCTGCAGGTTGGTAGTTGACATGCTTCTGGATCACACTCTTGTGCGGCATCCTGTTGACACTCAACCAAAGTGAAAGCGCCCAGCGCAAACAAAACCACAATGGAAGCAAGCCTCATGTTGACTTTCTTGGTATGGTATTGGAAATGTGCCATCCATAATAATATTGCGTCTTTATATATATATTTTTATATTTCCTATCAATTTTATCTACTTTATCTTAATCTGTTGCTTTTAATATTAATGCATTTATTTCAATAATTCATTTTTAAGGTTCCGTACCGTAAAAGGAAGAAACAGAACCCTTATAGGATCACTTTGTTGTTCGTCTGTCTGTCTAGACCCTTTTTCTCATGAACGCATGAAGGTATTAAGCTGAAATTCATATCAAATACTTAAATCTACTGTCCTTTGGTGCTGTAAAAAAATCAAACTTCTAAGCCAATGCAATCAAATAATACAGCCGTTTTTGCTGCAGATTTTGACACTCGCAAGGGAATCACAACCTACAGGGTACTTTCCGTGAACTCAGAATCTTGAAATTTGGTATGAATCAACATTTATAGCACAGATAAAGGAAAAATTGCGAAAATCATAAACTTTTAGTTACATCATATAATAAAAATATTTTTAATAATATTTGTACAGAACCCTCGGTCCTCGAGTCCGACTCGCACATGGCCGGTTTTTTTTAAGTTTTACCATACCATAATGTACATTTATTGTGATCGATATTGGGGATTCCTACAATAGCATCATTTAATTAAATTTTATATACCTGCTTTAAAGAACCCCCTGCTGGTAGGGGGTGGATATGGATTCCCTCGCCTGGCTCGCGAATGTACACATTACTAACACATATACATATATTTAAGTATATATTATGCTTAGACTTGTGGCGGGAATCGAACTAGTAATCGAGCAAGAATCTTAGTCTTTGCTAACTGCGTCGACAGGCCAATCTCAAACTATAATTATCAAACTATAATTATATAATGTATCGATTTATTTTCTTAATTTTTTTTTCATAACATTATACTGATAATAACAAACACAAAAAAAAACTCTATTTGATGCAGTCGTTTAGAAGTTATAGTATATCATTTTGGCGATCTACTTTAATTCATGTAGGAGATTATATATATTTTTCTTTGTTAATTATTAAAATTTTAACAAAGAGTACTTAAAAAAAAACATTTAATTATACTCAACTCTAAGTGAACTTTTCTCATCGTGTACTTTTTTTATTAATCTGATTACATTAAAATAAAAACAAAAAAAAAAAAATAAAAAAAAAATAAAGGAGTAACAGTTTCAACCTTTTTACTATTGATTTGTGATGCAATAAGAAGTGAACAAAAAAAAAAATGACTGAACAAACTATCCGTCCCACTTTATTATTTTCTATTATATTTATTACTTTCTATGTAACTAATCAAACATCGGGAAAATATAGATAAAAACTGATTGATTATTTATCTTTATTCGCCGAATGTCCAAAATATCGAAATACGAGTATATATTATGTATATATGAAATTTAATCACTAAGAATTTCTTAGTGACTAAATTTTCAACAAATAATGTAGTTCCGCAATTTATTCCTAAGGGGTTAAAATGGCTGTTGTTGTTTATCGGAATATTTTTATTTTTAAACATACCAGGCTACCTTATCTTTTTAAATATTTTTTTTTGTTTAGAAGCCATTACACACGTAAAGCTATTTCGATGTTTGGGAACTTTAAACTTAATGGGTTGAAATAAGAACTTAAGTTTTTAAATAATAGACAAATAAATAAATAATTAACATGTACACAACACACACGGTCGTCTCTCCCTAAAGTAAGCTACTTAATTCTTGTGTTATAGGTAACAGCCGACTGGTATAGCTACTTTTTTTTTCGATTAACATATATACATATATCTTACACCCAGGCTCGGGGTGGGACTCGAACCCACAATCCCTGAAGCACAAAACACGGTCACCACTAACTGCGCCACGGGCTAGTCAATGAGTAGAATAAATGTAACCATAATCTTATTTGCCAATTGCAGTTTTAGCGATTAATTGATTTCAAATAATTTGACAATTTTATGTCAAAATATTATTATAAATAGTATTTGTATGTATTAATCCCCTTCAGATTAAAGTTAAGGCGTTTATGCTATTAGGTGATGTTAGCAATAGCGACCTAGAGGTCTACTAGACTAGAGTCTCAAATAACAATTAATAACAATTTATCAACTGGCAGTCCGTCTAGGGAAGTACCGCAACTTTAAAGAAAATAATTGTGCTCTCAAATAGCGTTGAGTTACTGTGGTAAGTAAGAACAAAAAGAATCTCTAAATTAAACTAAAAAAATTTGAAACTATTATATTTGGGAAAAATATTTCGTGTAAAACAAACTAAATAACAATTTTTCCATATTTATTTTTAACGAACCTAAAATAATAATTATATCTATAATTTAGTGGAGTCTTTCGGAAGTTATGTACGTAGACACATTTCAGCGATTCATTTTGATTTATATACTCGTACATGCTGATTAAAATGTTGACGCTTCAGCCAGTAATATCCCACTACTGGGCATAGGCCTCTTTCCCCATGTAGGGGAAGGATCAGAGCTTAATCCACCACGCTGCTCCAATCTATATTCCCTACTATGAGTAACGATCGCTATCAGGTGTACATGATAACAACCGGGACCGACGGCTTAACGTGCTCTCCGAGGCACGGTGGGGAGACTCACAAGGACTGCACAAACACCCAGACCACGGCAAACACCTGTATGGCCAATACAAATGTTTGTCATGTGCTGGGATCGAACCCGTAACCGCTAGCGCAACCAGCACAATCCATGGATGTGACCGTTGCGCCAAAACGGCGCAAAAATGTTGACGATTCTGGTTAAATTTTAAAATAACTAGGTAGTTAATAATGTATTTGAAATACTGTGTAATAAAATTATTGTGGTTTTGGAGGTCGAAAAGTTAAATTGCGATTTATTCGAGCGTCGTCGTGGGAATCTATTAGTATGTGAAGATAAGATGCTAAAAAGAAAATAAAGATTATATATGGATGTTTAGTCATAAATAAATAGATACTCGAGTGCGTCAGATATTAATAGTATAATTATGGGCAGTGTGTGTTTCTGAAAATGAAAAAATATTAATCTTCCGGTTTGCATAGTAACCGTACGAAGTTTGAAAATTTATTATCAAGCCCTTCGTACGGTAAAAAATTTCAAACCGTCAGATTAAGGAATTTACTTCACATGATTGTTACGGTTTAGGGTCAGCACGAGGAGAGCTTTAAGGTGAAGCATCGACTTTTTACTAATTTGATCAGTTGCCCTAGACGTTCAAAACTATATATCGGGCTCAAGTATGGTTGGAGTATTTCGCAAGGTGCAAGGCTATTGAGGCATTATGATATTCTGTGGCGCTCGAGTCACTTCCAAACTCCATTATTAACTACCATTATTAACTACCATTATTTTTACCCCAGCAAGAGTACGCCTATATCTGTATGTACGCCTATATCAGTACTCGTATGTATGCTTATATCAGTTGCACTGATTAGTAGTTTTTTTCTCTACGAAAATAAAGTATACTGATGTGGACATCACATATTTAATAACAGATTTTGAGTATCTACCTCAACCATAGTAATTATAAATGATAAGACAAGTTTGCGCACAAACACAGTATAGGCTTAGTACCTACAAACTACTGTCTACTTCAATTAAGACATCTTTTTCAGGGGCTTTTATTTTTATCAATAAGCACTAGGTATATGTGTATACCTATCTAATCGAATGAGTAATGTTATTCAGAAATGGTGTGACTACTTGGGTAATTTTTTTGTGATTGTAATCGGATTCCAGTAAATTGATATGATGTTATTTTCATGTAATGGATTTCTTATGCATCCTTTATATCGCTTTTTATCGATTATACGGCTTCCTGCAATATTTTTAAGCGGTCCTATATGGACACTTCTCTGTAAACTGGGTAACTTTAAGGCTATATTTGCCCCAGTCATAACATCACATACACACACATAATTATCTTTGGCAAAAATTTATCGTAAATCACATGCCATTACTAAACACACCTATCATAATTATAGTAGGTGTGATAAAATTAATAATTTGTGAATTGATTAAACAGTTTTCTTTGATGTGTGTATTGATTTACGTAATACCTTTGCCACGGTATTTATTTCAATTTATTTGATAAACAAATCACTACGTTAATCTACACCACTTTAATTACTAAACTTGCCGTTTATCTATATCAATTTAGATAAAATAATTTAAAGTTAGTAAACACGAAAGACAAAATAGATTAAAATCAAAAGAGTTCAAAATGTTGTTTTGTTTTCAGTGTGTATTTCTTTCCGTTTTCTTCTCTTGTCTTTTGGTCAATGTTGTTGAGGAGAGATAAAGAGGTCATCCTTTTTAACCGATTAAATAAAATAAAGCATCTAAAAAAATACAACAGACCGCAATAAAATCCGAAAAAGTTGTTTTATTATAATGAGTGAAATTCCCGAAAACATTAAAAAAATATATATATATAATTTGGTATACAACAAATAATACATTTTGTTTCACTATAGATTTAAGCAGGAAAACAACGTCAAAAGACAAACAGATAAGCCGGTGACAAAAATCAAAACGGTTCAAAACCACACCTCTAGATGTACAATGCGATTTTGGTGGATGTTTTGAAAATAAAGATTTTCAAATAAAAAAGAAATAATGCTTCCGTTTTCAGGCTATAATATACGGTACCTACATACCATCAGGTGGACCCGTACGATTATTTGCTCTTATAGCATAATAATTGTGTTTGCTCGCAAACGAAAAAAAAAAACCGACTTCAATTACATCGAAGAGTAATACAACGTAGATCGACGAAAAAATAGTCAAGTAACTACGCGTTATCAAAGATTACTCAAAAAGTAGTTATCAGATCTCGATAAAATTTATATGTGACCACATGATAAACATCAGCTTACGATTAAATTAAAAATTATCAAAATCGGTACACCCAGTAAAAAGTTATTGCGGATTTTCAAGAGTTTCCCTCGATTTCTCTGGGATCCCATCGTCAAATCCTGGTTTCCTTATCATGGTATCAAATTAGGGATATCTCCTTTCCACCAAAAAAGAATTATCAAAATCGGTACATCCAGTAGAAAGTTATGCGGTATAATACAACGTAGGTCGACGAAAAAAGCGTCAAGTAAAAAGGCATTATTAGATATAACTCGAAAAGTAGTTGTTAGGTCTCAAATAAATTTAAATGGGACCAATTGACACACACCACCTTTCGATTAAAAAAACTTTGTCGAAATCGGTCCACCTAGTCAAAAGTTCTGACGTAACATACATAAAAAAAATAATAGTCGAATTGCGAACCTCCTCTTTTTTTGGAAGTGGGTTAATAAACCAGATGATTTAATTTTTGTAGACATCATTACAGCCTTTACAGTCCACTACTGGACATAGGCCTCCACAAGTTTACGCCAAAAATAACGTGAACTCATGTGTTTTGCCCATAGTCGCCACGCTGGGCAGGCGGGTTGGTGACCGCAGGGCTGGCTTTGTCGCACCGAAGACGCTGCTGCCCGTCTTCAGCCTGTATATTTCAAAGCCAGCAGTTGGATGGTTATTCCGCCATCGGTCGGCTTTTCAAGTTCCAAGGTGGTAGCGGAACTATGTTATCCCTTAGTCGCCTCTTACGACACCCACGGGAAGAGAGGGGGTGGCTATATTCTTTAGTACCGTAGCCACACAGTACACAACCACCTAAGACCTTTACCTTTGTAGACAACCACCTATTAAAATCAAAGTTAAGCGATATTTTAGACAGTAAAATCACCACTAAAAACTACTTGTTGATTTGATTTAATTCATTATTACGTGGCAGTTGTATATTTTGCTTTTATTTTTATTTCAACACTAGCTGTGCCCGCGACTTTGTCCGCGTAGAATTTAACAAATTATTTAGTGTTTATTGTAGCAGCTTAAGTTACTTCTTATTACATCAGCTATCTGCCAGTGAAAATTCCGTCAAAATCGGTCTAGCCGTTTCAGAGATTAGCCGGAACAAACAGAAAGACAGATAGACAAAAATTGTAAAAAAAATATTTTGGTATATGTAGGTACCGTGTACATACATATGAATTTAGTTTAAAGCGGTTATTTTAATATTACAAACAGACACTCAAATTTTATTTATATGTATTGTGAGATTTTATGGTCAGTAATAATTTTAGCTTATATAAATGTCAATAATAACATTTCAAGAACATTCTTCAAAATGATGTGATAATCAAATTTACTCGTGATCGAAATCTATATGCATTAATTACAATACTATCAATTAACAAATAGATATGGAACAGAAATACAAGGGTTTCATTTTAATTATACGTTTTATACGGAAACAGATAGAAGTGATAACGACAAATTAAAAGAACATTTGTTTTAATTTAAATGAGCTATTTATTTTACAAGTATAATATTATGGTAAGATTTTAATTTAGTTCCATGATGTTTAAAGTTTCCCATCACTATCATCACTATCACAGTTAACTAATAATATAAATAAATTTGTATTATTATGTTATTTTATTCCTATTGCTATAAGAAAGGAATGATACTAATTGTCGCGCTCGTAAAATAGGGAAAAAACAAACACTGGAAATCAGCGGAAAAAAACAACTCTAAGCTGAATGATATATATACCCTTTGGGGTACAACAATTAGCTACACGTGGATTTTTTTTATGTATAATTGCTGTCACTTAACTTGTTCACTTTGGTGCGACAAAGCCAGCCCTGCGTTCACCAACCCGCTTGCCCAGCGTGGTGACTATGGGCAAAGCACATGAGTTCACGTTATTTTTGGCGTAAACTTGTAGAGGCCTATGTCCAGCAGTGGACTGTATAGGCTGTAATGATGATGATGATGATGATGAACTTGTGCACTTGTTTTTTTTTTGTTACTATTTGGAGTTTTTTGTGATATTGATTTTTAATTTCTTGACTACTGTTATTTGTGATATTTGTTAACTTAGTTTTTTATTATTTAATTTTATTTATCTTTTTGTGTAATGACTGTCTGCCATTTTTGGGATATCTTGAATAAACTTCTTTCTTTCTTTCTTTCTAATTATAAAACAGAGTTTTCCGCCGCGTCTTTCTTTCGTCTGTCTGCTTGCGACAAATTTAAAAACTGAACTATCTAAGGAACATACTATCATACGATTTTCATTAGTAGTCACAGTTGTCCGTGAAAAAGATTAAGTTTTAGAAACTTGTAAAAGTTTTGTATAAATTTATTGAAAAATGAACTTGTTAAAAGGCTAGCCATAGTCAAGCAAATAACAAACATATCGCTGGCCCCGGGCAATAAAGCGGTATACGCCGGTTACACCCTTTTTAATGTTATTTAATTTTTGGCTTCTCTGAGTATCAATCTATCACTCTTATTTTTTTCAGTTTTTTTTTATTAATATTTCGTTAGAATAAATGACAATAACCATTTTATTGCATGGATAATTCTCTTACGACTAAGCTATGTATTATTGCATTACTCTAAGAAAAGTAACACAAAAAACCGGTGAACATCTTAACAGTAATTGTTAATGATCTTGCAATTAAAATAGTGTCATCTATGAATTGTATTATACATTTTTTTTAATTATTTCATTAAAAAATTATACGATTTGTTTTTAAAAAATTATTTTTGAAAGCTTAAATTGGTAAAAAAAATAGCTTTCATTTGACATATTGAACGTCTGTTTTGGATCACTGTACACTGCACTATAAACAAATTAGCTTCTTTTATTTCTCCTGTAAAATTTGATTTTTGATATTACTGCTTTATTGCCCGGGGACAGCGATATAACAAAACAACGTATGTTGTTGTTGTTGTTGTTTACAATAGAACACGGATTCTTCGATAATCAACCAAATAAAGCCCAAACTCGAATTATATCTGATATGGAAAATAATAGCAAAACCAGTAGGTACTTTAAAACACATTTTCAAATTATCAAAATTGACAGCTGTCCGTCCCGTCTTTAGGTAAAGTGTGTTACACTAATTTACAACTATTTCTTACTTTTTTATTTATTTATCTGGAAGTATAACATCAACCAAACCAACTACTACTTCAGTTGTGTGGTCTCTTAGTTCGAGCGGTCTCTCAGTGCGTCTTCTTAATATTCTATTGTATTTTTTATATATGTATGTTTTTATCTATGTATGTTATGTATTTATGTATGTATTACTTCAGAACTTTTGACTGGGTGGACCGATTTCGATATTTTTTTTTAATCGAAAGGTGGTGTGTGTAATTTTGTTCCATTTAAATGTATTTAAGATCTAACAACTACTTTTCGAGCTATATCTAATAATGCGTTTTTACTTGACTATTTTTTCGACTTACGCTGTATTATACCGCATAACTTATTGTGTACTGATTTTGATGATTTTTATTTTAATCGAAAGTTGATGTTTATCAAGTGGTCACATTTAAATTTCATCGAGATCTGATTACAACTTTTTGAGTAATCTTTAGTAACACGTATTAACTTGACAATTTTTTCGTGTACGTATTACTCGTCGATGTAATTGAAGTCGGTTTTTTTTTATTTGCGAAGAAACAATTATTTATAGCATGTTGTGTTGCCCTTAATATAAATTTACATTTTTCCAATGTTATCTTAATATCTATTGTAATTGTGTTACCTAGTAGTAAAACTGTTGGTAAACCTTAAATAAATAAAATAAAATCTCGGGCAGTATTTTTTCTGTAAAAACGCCATCTGTACGATGTATGCCGAACTTTTCCGTAATTTGATTTGGGTAACGTTCACTATGTTAACTACATTCTGAACACAGCTAATATTTTAAACAATAAAACAGAGATGTCGTTGTCTTAACATACAATTTTATCGTAAGAACAATTAAGATTGTCATTATTCTGATACATTACTATTGTTCTAATTTTTAACGTAATTTATGAAATAAAGTCCGAAAAAAAAAATGCAAATTTATCGACTATACGTTTGATAATTAACAAGAAATAAATTAACCATTTTGCAGTTATTATTGGTCCCTTGAAAATTAGATTAATATAAAAATAACCTACGCGCGTTGCTACGCTTTTTTTTGGTCGCACCGACTCAGAAACCCTTGTGGACTCATCCACAACACTTTCCTGAAGATCTTGACATGATCAAATGCATAGTTTACAATTCTATAAAGGATATACAGACAAACGTTAATTTTTATATATATAATAAATATAATTTATTATATTTTTATAAATATAAAATAACTCGAATCCGCCTTCTTCGTCCCTTCTCCATTTTACATAACATTTATTAAATTCTTTAAGCTATTTTGGCACCATTGGTAGTTATCTAAATGAATAAATTAAATCGGCTTAAAAAGGAAAAATTGATCTTTGTGACTCATTTTTTTTAGCATTAGCTTAGAGTAACATTTTTAAGGAGAAAAAACAATTACTGGTGTAAAGTTATTGACTTATTTGGAATGAAAGTAATAATAATATTAATAATATAAGAAAACAAATAAAAAGCGTTCTATTTATAGCACGGTTGTATGGGTAGAATGAAATTTTAAAAATTTTACACTTTACATTTTAAATTTTCGTTTCGCTAAAGCTGTAAATATAAAATAACGTATACACGTAACTTTCATACCAAGAGGATATTAGTTTTATTATACTTACTAGCTGTGCCCGCGACTTCAACCGCGTGAAATTTAACAAAAAAGTTATTAGTCAGTTCGCAGTTATAAAATAAGTAAATTTCCAAAATAAAAGTAGTCTAAGTTACTCCTTACTACATCAGCTATCTGTCTGTGAAAGTCCCGTCAAAATCGGTCCAGCCCTTTCAGAGATTAGCCGGAACAAACAGACAGACAGACAGACTGACAAAAAAAAAATGTTATTTTTGTATACATATAAACCGTGCAAATATCCATATGCATTTATTAAAAAGGAGTTATTTTAATATTACAAACAGACCCTCTAATTTTATTTATTTGTATAGATAATTTAAATATGTAATAATATACTATTAATAAACTTTTTTAATTTAAGTGAAAGCTATGTATAAGCATATTCAAAATGTACAAAACAAAACAGTTTCAACTAAGGAATTTCAAGGGAATGGCATACGCAAAAACATTTGACCGTTCCGTTGTTTGTGGTCGAAGCACAGGTCGTAATCCTCTTGTAATCCTGCAGGGTTTAAAAAAAGTACTGCATTACATTATGACTCTGTCTCTTAGATTTTCGAACAACATTTTCAGATGTAAGCAACTAACATTTTGCAATTACTCAGTTTAGTTCTTTGCCTATAGATGTATCTATGTATAAACCCTCGTCTTGTCGTGTGGAAGATAAATGTTAAGCCTGTTCACTAATCCAGTACCTCTTTATCTATACGTGAGAGCTACTTAAGGAATTCGAATTTTTCTGGCCTTTATAAAGTAAATGAAAATTATAACAATTATTTTTTGAAGTGATATTAATCCCGCTGTAAAAAGATATCGAATTCTAGATATACTTGTAGTGCAATCTTTATTTGTAACTGTATAATTGCCATTGTCTTTCCTATTACTATGAACAGAAAAACAAAATCCATTACTAAAAAATGTTACTTTGTCTGTTTCAAAATTGTACTATTTCGCATCATATTATCAGATTAGTAGCCATTAAAGTCAATACGGGTAAAACCATAGAGATCAGCTAGTGCATTGATTCTCAAGGTGGTCTAAGTCCACGATTAAATGATGGTCTACGTTGGCGTGACCACAAAATGTTGGTTCACTTTCTTTCGTTGGTTAATTTCATTCGTTGGCGAGGATCCATGAAAATTTACCTCTTTTGGGTACGGTGGGCATACACACAACTCAATTATTTTATAGAATTACTAGCTGACCCGGAAACGTTGTTTTGCTCTATATGTTATTGACCCCCTTAATCCCCCCCCCTATAACTTAGGGGTATGAAAAATAGATGTTAACCGATTCTCAGATCAACCCGATATGCACACAAAATTTCATAAAAATCGGTCCAGCCGTTAAAAAAAAAAGCCAGCGGAAATATATTCCGATTATTTTATGGAACTATGGAACGATTGGTTTAAAAAAAAGGTCATCTGAAATATTCTGTTTTTTTTTTATCGCGGCATCGAGACTTGCAAAGCGAACTCAGTCGCAACACAAATTTCCATAATTAGATCTAATCTTCACATTTTTGGCAAGTTTTGGGAATATAGTGTGTATGCAGTGTGTTTTAAAAAATTAGGGATTCAAGGAAGTTAAAAAATTAAAGGAGTTGATGATATTCAATGTATATTTGTATGATAATGAAAGAGTTGACTATGAGTGCTTGTGCTAGAAGTGTATTGAAATATAAATGTGTATTCACTCTTACCATTGACCGTACTTCTAAAACGCCTGACAAAATATAATGGCAATTCTGTTTATTAATGAAGTTTAATCTCATGCTTCAATATATAGGAATAGAAAAAAGGTTAGGGAACCTCTGGGCTAGTAGTAGTAGTAGGCAATAATGAAGTCGATACTTTAAAATATATTTTCAATTAATCGTAGTAACAGCTTTTACCCCAACGATCAACTTATAGGACCCATTCTGTTGACCCTTAAAGGCTTTATGCCCCGGTTTTCTTGCAATGAAACGCCTTTAAATAAGGTTACTGGATGAACAGGACGTATTAGCCACTTGATAGGGTCAACCCTTCAAGTTTAAGTGAACTAATATTTTGTCTAACATATCAGAGGTTACAAGGCCATTATTCAATGATTCTTTAAAATATATATATTTTTTAATATCACTAATTACTCTGAGAAACTGTTAACATGCTCTACTTGGTAGAATAAGGTTGCACATTGACGAGGAACAAGGTTTTTTTAAAAACCATTTTCTCTCACCCAAAGCTCAAATTTTTATACCGTACTCGACGGTCATAATGATACTATGAATATCCTCAGTGGTAGAAAAGACTTTTGCGATTTGTCACAATTATCAACAAATTAGTTAACCTTTGAGTAGATATATATTAATAAATAAGTTGGACGCCAGTACTGTAAAATGTGCTCGTTATCATGCTTATCATATTATAATTATTATTTTCATTATTGTAATATGCATAAAATTTCACAATACTCCTACAGTCCTGATAACAATAGCAAATATTCCATGTATTCAAAGTCAAATGAAAGCTTTAATATGGCTCTTTGTCTTTAAAAGTACATTTTAGCATAAAATTTTAATGTTGACTAGGTATGTGATGGACAAAACATACGTGCTTAAATTTTAACATTTTAATCTCTTTTATATATATGATAGTAAATTTCATTTTTTGTGCCTCGTACTACTATGCCGGTAATCAAGCATAGGATCCGTCTGATGATAAATTGGTAACCGTAACCTATAGATCACCAGGAGCAACACAAGTGCGTTGTTGTCTTTATCCCCGCTGTCAACACAGCGATAGAAATAATAAGGCGTTGCACACGCTTCTTGCTATTTTAAGGAGCTCTAGCTACCTTACTATCTCAGGAGCATAAAACCCTTGATCTCTTTGTTCGTAAAATATGTAAACTTAAGATTTATTTTTACCTGTGTACCTATTTTATATTTATACTAGCTGCCCGGACAAACTTCGTTCTATCAATAGTATTGATATATAAAAAACCCTTTTATAGATCAATGATCAATAGTTAATCTATAAAAACAAAATAAATAAAATTGGAGTGTCTGTCTGTAATATTAAAATAACCGTTTTTTTACTAAATGCATATATATGTATGTATACATATACCAAAATAACATTTTTTACAATTTTTGTCTGTCTGTCTGTCTGTTCGTTCCGCCTAATTTCTGAAACGACTGGACCGATTTTGAAGGGACTTCCACTGGCAGCTGATGTAATAAGAAGTAACTTAGGCTACTCCTTATTACATCAGGTTACTTATTATTAAACGCAATTATAAACAGGAGATGCTCGATAGGAGATGACTGATAGGACTATAAAAATCCATTAAGTTAACCTGGTCTATCGTAAAACCCATAACAGCGTTTTGTGCTAGTAGTATTTTTATCTAAAAATGTAGGTTAAGTACCTACCTGTAAGTATTCGTTCGATCAGAGCTGTTTACAATCTATCTGGTTTCCTTTGTTTGAAGAAAAATATCGTGAGGTGATCTGCATTACGCTGTTAAGCTTCGAAAGTAATATTTTGATCTTTTAGAAAAGTAATAAAAGTAGGTATATTTTGATGTTAGTTCTTTAATCCAACAAAACCCATTAACCATTGAAACTTTTTTACCTCCTTAATTTCCCTTTTTTAAATATGATCAAATCTCTATATTTCCCTTCTACACACCTAGAATTTTCCGATCTTGTTCGAACTAAGGTTGGCAGTATGAGAACGCAACTATTAGTAAATAATGTAAAAATAATCTAATTCAGTCCTCCCGTGACCATGTTTGCGTAAAGTATCCGAAACGTCGGGCATCTAAAAAGGTGTTTCATTGTAATAATGTAACAATTAACTGACTTATAATTAAAAAAATATATACTAAACTACTCTTTATTTTAGTTCACGTGGTAATACTTCTACGCGTACTCTTTAATTTAACTTCTTGGTGTAGAACCAGCCAGATGTGTAATACTCGTATAAAATGTGTAAATCCCACTGTCAAGCTATTATTAAATATTTAATTACGATAAAGAAAAAAAAGATGATCAACTGTTTTTTCTTTGTCATTTTTGGTTTCATCGATATATTGTGTACATTTCTTCAGGGAGCAAACCTTTTTAGCTCCTTTTGTGTGGTAACTGAACATTATAAGCACTAGTACACCTATACATACAGATGTGAAAGTAGTGGATGTAGACCTTGTTTGAATGCAAAAATATTAGGATCCTTTTGTTCAGATATTTATCACAACTAATTTAATCTTCTGAAGCCCATTTATTTTTTTATTTTTTAATATATAAAGTTATGTCCACAGGCTTATAGTGCCCGTGCTTTTGTTATTACGATTTTTAGTTTTGTTAGTGATCGTTTACTTGGTACACTACTGCAGCTTACATTAAGAGAACTAATTATTCTATCTTAGTATCCCTAATGCAGACGTGAGTTCTCCGACCAACATTATGCTAACTTAATTATTGCCCATTTATTTCAAACGTTATACGTCATAAAACTATACACTGTGAATTGTAGGAATGGTATGGCTTAAAGAAACATAATCTGAGTAACGGTTACCCAAGCTAACTTAAACCTAGAGACTGAGAGTGTTTTTGTCTTTATACACATCATAGTATGTTAACGGTCATGTTTAGATCCTAACTATATTTGGTTTTATGAAGTTACTAAGCACTATTATAATACAAGCATGCCTTTATTATATTACAATTACAATATTTTCAACATCAATGTAGTTCGTCGAACCGTGTTCTAGCGTTTCTAGGCAGTCTTAGGACTGCCGGTCTGAAGTACCATTACAATATAATAAAACACATGAGAATAAGTAAAAAATGCGTGATAAATAAAAAGACACGGGGACTAAGAGCCCGTAGATGTCGTGTCACTAAATAAAAAAATATCCTAATGTGTGAGTCAACGTAGAAAGATTTCTTAATTATATTATTCTAATAACTACAATCTAACTAAATTCTAATTTTAACACAACTATGTTGGCGAACTAGCTTACAGATCACCTGATGGTAAACAGTCACCATAGCCATCAAAGAAGCATCGCAAGCGCGTTGTCAATCCTATCCCCTCCCTATATTGCTTTCCTCTTATAAGGTTCAGGTACTTCCCCAGACGGTTTGCTCCAGATTTTTAGCATGATATATCTAGCTACGCCTTAACTATAAAAAATATTTTATTTTCTTAGGTCGGCAAATAAGCGTACGATTCACCTAATGGTAAGCGATTACCGTAGCTTATGGTTTTGCAACATTAGAAGGATCGCAAGCGCGTTGCCGATTCGATCCCCGATCCTCCCCAGGCGCTCTGGTCGTCTTGCTCAACAACAGGAATACAACACTGCTTGAAAGCGATATTATTTAGCCGTGATATTTTGTAACGTCGAGGTACTACCCCATTCGAGCTGTTCCTCATTTCGAGCAGGATATTTCCTGCTGTGCCCCACCTCAGTTAAAGTACAACTATAACTAATACAGAGTAGGAATAGAAAAAAAGTTAGTAACAACTTATCACATATTAAAGTATAGAAACTTTGTTAGTCTTTGCTATATTATATGTATTAACTATCCAACTTTAAGGTTTTATTTAAGGTTTCACCGGATGTGAATTAAATTATAAGACGGATGCCGGTATCCAATAGATAAAAGTTTTTGACATATCGGAATGAAGTTCCTTACGGCAGGCTTGACATTTGGCGGGGCGACCGAACTGAAAAAAATGTGATACTAAAACCGTAAGAAAAACATATAACGGAAGTGACGTAATATCAGTCACACGACTGTATAATATGAAGTTTGTAAATCTAAAATATTACTAGTAAACATTTTTTTAAATTATTTATGTAATTTTATACTGTCGAGAAAAATAAATAAATACATATGTTTTTTTATTTCACTTAATAGTTTGAATTATTATTATTATTATTATTTTGTTTGATTTATTTTATTTTACGGTATTTGTTATTTTCTAAAATACTAAATTTCCTAAATAATTTTATGTACTTAATTAAAAATCAAACAACAAAATTAATAAAAATCAAGAACTGGACAATATATACAAAATTCAACATTTTTTTTCCAAATTTTATTGCTTCTATATACTATCCGAACGAACTTCGTTACTACCTGGTGTCCCATGACACCACATATTTTTTTAATTTCATCGAGTTCCCCTAGATTTATGTGATAAAGTGTGAAACCATCCCTTAATTAAGTTAATATCAAGACTAAATTTATAATATTATATAACTGTCATTATCATTTATATATAAAAAATATTGACTAGCCCGTTTGTGCAGTATGTAGTTACCATGCTGTCCGCTCCGAGAGTTGATGGTTCAATTCCCACCCCGAGTCTGGGTGTATTATTTGAACGAATTTATAGAAAAAAAACTACCTATGTAAGTCGGCCTTTACCTATAACACAAGCATTAAGTTGCTTATCATAGGAACAGACCACAGTGTGCGTATTAACGAAAATAAAGTAAAATTACTAAAGATTTAGGTAACATGATCTAAAACTGTAAAACTTACCAATATAAATAAATAATGATGTATTATCAAGTACGATGTTTAGACGATGTAATTTAAGTTCAACCGAAGGAAGACTAGTACTAAAAGTTATTTTATATTCTTTCTATTGTCAACAAAAGGAATGTGGAAAGTCCCATACGTATTGATTTTGATGAAACACCTGGAAAATTTTATGGAATTTCCTCCAAGATATTGAACTATTCTTACATTTCAATAATAAATCGCGGGTTTACTAGGATTAATGATTCTTTGTTCGTAGTTTTTAGGGGCTGATGTTAGAAAGAAACATAGCATTTACAAATACTTATTTCCATTCAATATTTTTGTCTAAATGTAATTACTAAAATTTATCGTTAAGGGTAAAATATTATTCATCTTTTCATTTAGAAACTAAACCTGATATATTTCCTATAAAATTATGTCTTAATATATATCGATTACAAGTTAAAAAATTAAAGTAATAAATGTCTCAAAAATATTTAAATACCAGTCTTATTTATTATGATTATTATTATTTTTTGTTTTCAACTCATGTTTTGCAATAGTTGTTTTAAAATTTTGTGTAATTTTTTTTTCATTTATTATTATTTTTATCACAGTTTTTACTCAGTTGTTGCAACTAAAGTAATTGTGCAGTCTTTCTAATATCAAAAATTTATTTAAATTCTATTTATCATTACCTACAGAAGTCTCTGTTAAATTATGACTATACGCGATATATCGTAGCGTTATGTTCATAGGCTACATTATTTCTGGTTGGTGTAGGTTTTTCATATAAAGTAATTATTAACAACGCTTTACCTTTTAAAAAATCTCGTTGCTCTATTGCGTAATGGTAGAAACCTTGCCTACCATGGTTAACGAACACTATCTGATGTATGATAACAATCGAGACCAAAGGATTTCAAGATAGGCTCCATGAAACGTTTAGGATACGCAATTGTCAAGACCCACAACCATGGAGTCAGAGTACAAAAATGTTTTTATTCAAATAGACATATTATGCAGATACTTGTGTTATCCGTATGGGAATCGAACATTAGAATTATTACTTACGCCAGAGCGATGGAGTCAGTCCGATTACAACAAATAACACAATGTTAAACCCCAAGAAAAATATATTTAGGTTGCTCGCTGTACGAGTACCTAACATCGAACATCTTAATAAAAATTTAATAATTAGTAACTAAAATCTTGTTGCTACTAAGACTAGAATTCTGGGATAATTTAAAAGTGATGAAATTTTAAAACTTTTATTTAGTGGAATTCACATTTATCACAGGACTGGGAGATTCAGTCCTGCGGCATTTGGGGCTAGAAAAGTTTGTCAAAGAACTTTGACAAGTCTTTGTTCGTATATTTTAGTTATTTCCACAGTGTCATCTCTAATGGTTTTATAATTAGGGTAACTTGTAATTGTGTTGCAATAAATAATTGTAAATAGCTGGCTGCCACACACATATACCTACACATAATATATCCTTTAGCCTGCGATATGCAATTTACGATATCAAAATCAAACGAAGCGTTATAAAAAGAGAATAATCAAGCTTTTGTTTTATTTAGAGGGAAATCTTTGACACCGATAAAATATCATCTTGCAAAATCTTCAAACAATTCTAACTTTATGTTATATTGTCTGTTTTCTTTTAATTTTTTTTTTTAAATTCCAATTTTACATCGAAATATACATTTTCGAACGTAATTGTTTTTTTTTAGCTTTTTTGTATGTACAATAATTAATACCTATATTCAAATTAAGACGGTTTAATTATTCTGTTTTCAAAGTAAACATCTTAGCTATAATATAGGGTAATAGATACTGTTGTTCATTCCAAGATCTGCTCAAGAGTATTATTGTGAACACGGAGAAGTTTTGAGTTTGGCGAAGTTAAGACTAACAATACCTTGGTTCGATCTAAAATATTAGATACTGGTATAATTAAATTTAATCAGTTGTAGATTTCGTTTGATATGCTAACAATACAAAACATATTGCAACTATGTATAAAATAATCAATGTAATTTATTTTGTGAATCACTAACTTTTTGCAGGTTGCTCGACGGATGTCTACGTTGGCGTAACCATAAAATCGGGGTCCATAAAAATTTATATTATATATTATACAACGTGTTGATAGGGCGTTTATATTATTATATATAATACAGCGTTGTGGGCATGGTGGGCATACCCACAACCTTCAGCCAAAAGCTTTTTTATGAAACTATGGAATGGCTGACCTAAAAAAAAGTTCAGCCGAATAATATCATCTTTTCTTCTTTGATTCATCGGGGGTTTCCCCGGAACCAGCAAGATTTTGAAAGTGGTTAATGATATAAAATGGGAACCTAACTCTAAAACCTGACTTAATGAATGTTCAGTTTGAACATCACTGACAAGTCTGAATTTGTACCAAATATTTCACGAAAATTACCTTAGTAGCTGCATTTAGTATGGTTAGTGAGAGTGTAGCCAAAAACTTTCTCTTAATTTTATGCTCTGTGACTTAGTTAGAGTTTCATGTATTACTTACAAAATTTATAATTTGAAACAACCCTTAAAATTTTACCAATACCAAAATCCCAATAAAAATGTCTATAAAAGGTTTAAGGGGTTAAGGTTGTGTTTATTAATACAATATCTATGAATATCGTTTGCCCGATGTACAATATGCATGGATACGATTCGTTAATGATGTAGCATTTATCAGCTTTTTTTTGACGCGTAAAATATTTCATATTTAGACAAAATATTTTGTAACAAAAGGACCTCTATTCTAATATTACGCTCCTTCTATACTTACTATAGTGTGCTGAGTACTGAAGAAATATTATCTGACACTTGTTGGAATACAATATTTTTTTGTACTCAGTCATGCGACAGCATTTGTTGTTTCTGAAAAACTGTAAATATTCAGTTTTTAGGCGTCGTCTAACTTTCTTTTGCCATATACGAGAGAGCATACTTACTATATATTGTTTTCTTAGCTGTGTTAATATTTTATGTTACAATTACTGTCTGAATAACGTCTTTCCTAGCTTGTATCACCCACTATGGAGATAAGCGTACGGTTCGTCTGATGGTAAGAGTTTATAGTAAACCAAGAGTCTTGTAAGCAAGTTGCTACATCCACTACTTTTTACACAACGTTTTCCCAGTAGCTCGGACTATCTTAATCACCGTAGAAACTCAACGCTACTTAAATAAAAGTATTATTTTGTGATTTCTGTAAGGTTGAAGTACTTCTTAAGTTAGACTGCTACAGATAATGGGGAATATATAAGCTGTATCCTACACCAATAAAATCATAGTTTGATTGTTAATAACAGTAATCCATACATGGCTAACATCAATGACGCGTTGATCAGTCATAACAACTGAATGATGTGCTAACCGACCCGTGAGCCATAGCGCTGTGACCCGTTCAAAGCGCGGTTTGTATAGATTATACAGATGTTTGTAATGATCTAATTGTTCATCTCGTTTTAGAAAAAAAAAACATTGAAAAAGAGAGATACTCGTATATTGTTATCTATAGTTTGAAAATTAGCCCACTTGACTGTTAAGCTAGTACGGTAAAACAAATTAAATTTTTAAGATGTTTAAAATATTTTTTTACCCTCACAATTGTTAAATCGATTTATATTATTTGTAGCAGTTCAAGTAATTCGTGAATTTTAATTTAATAATTATTAAAAAAAGAATAGTTAAATAATTGTGTTTGCTCGCAAACGAAAAAAAACCGACTCAATTACATCAACGAGTAATACAACGTAGATCGACGAAAAAAATACTCAAGTAACTGCGCGTTATCAAAGATTACTCAAAAAGTAGTTATCAGATCTCAATGAAATTAATATGTGACTACATGACAAACATCAGCTTTTGATTAAATTAAAAATTATTAAAATCTGTATACCCAGTAAAAAGTTATTGCCGATTTTCAAGAATTTCCATCAATTTCTCTGGGATCCCATCATCAGATCCTGATTTCCTTATCATAGATAGCAAACTCAGGATATCTCCTTTCCAACAAAAAAAGAATTATCAAAATCGGTACATCCAGTAGAAAGTTATGCGGTATAATACAACGTAGGTCGACGAAAAAAGCGTCAAGTAAAAACGCATTATTAGATATAGCTCGAAAAGTAGTTGTTAGATCTCAAATAAATTTAAATGGGACCAATTTGGCACACGATTAAAAGAAAATTTGTCGAAATCGCTTCACCCAGTCAAAAGTTCTGATGTAACATACATTAAAAAAAAAATACTTAATAATAATATATTTAATATGCGAATAATCCAGCTATATGACATACACGCACCTATAAGGCCTGTGAGATTAAAGCACCATCCGGCTCCGTGGCTATCTGAGGAGCTTAAAACTTTAATTGCCGATAAAAACAAAGCCAAGTATAAATATAAAATCAATAACACTGACCGTAACCGCGATAAATATAAAAAAATCCGTAATCGCTGCAATACATTATGTAGAGATGCTCAACGACGCCACATCCATAAATTTGTCGAAAACGGCGACATTGCTAAAACATGGAAATTTCTCGAAACCTTAGGAGTTGGTAAATCGTCTCGTAAAAACTCTTTAAATATTGACATTGAGCTTCTCAATAAGCATTTCTCCTCTTCCACGATACTCAATGATGTTGATAAACAACAAACTTTAAATTATCTTTCATCACTATCAACTTCTAACATCTTACCGTTTACTTTCTCCTCTGTCACCGGGAGTGATGTTAGAAGAGTTGCGCTGTCTGTGGCTTCGAATGCCGTCGGAGCCGACTGTTTAAGCCGTAATATGATCATCCCTATCCTAGATATAATTATTCCTATTTTGTTACACATCCTTAATTACTCTCTCACGTGTAGTAAGTTTCCCAAAACCTGGAAAGATGCACATATTATCCCTATTCCTAAAAAAACTAGTGCTACCTGTATATCCGATTTCCGGCCGATTTCTATTCTTCCTTTCCTCTCAAAAATCCTAGAAAAGTTAGTTTTCCAACAATTAAATAGTTTCCTTTACAAACATTCCCTCTTAAATCCTCTTCAATCTGGATTTCGTTCTGGTCATAGTACGGCTTCAGCTCTGGTCAAGGTTACCGACGACATCCGACTGGCTATGGATAATAAACAACTCACTGTTTTAATACTTTTGGACTTTAGTAACGCGTTCAACTGTGTTGACCACGACATTCTATTGAGTGTGTTGCGCGCTTTTAGCATGTCTCACTCGGTGATAGACTGGTTTCTGAGCTACCTCAAAGGGCGACGACAGCGCATACGCTACAATGATGCCACATCTTCATGGTGTGATGTCCAAGCTGGCGTACCTCAAGGCGGCGTTCTATCTCCATTGCTCTTCTCAATCTTTATCAATTCGATTACTCAATCCATTTCTTCTCTCTACCATATGTATGCAGACGATGTCCAAATTTATCGTCACGCAACGCTTCAAGATCTCCATAGTACAATTGATTTAATCAACAGAGATTTAGCTAATATTTCTAAGTGGAGTAGACGCTACGGACTTAATGTTAACCCGAGCAAATCACAGGTTATAGTTATTGGTAGTCCAAGCTTGATCGCAGCGGTTGATAGCTCAACACTACCTACTATCTTTTATAATGGTATTAGTCTGCCTTACTGTGCCACCGTAAGGGACCTTGGTATACAACTCGATCGGACTTTGTCGTGGTCAGAACAATTAAAAGAAGTCAGAAGAAAAACTTTCGCTGCATTGAGCTCCCTACGGCGCCTCAAGTCTTTTTTACCAATTCCTACCAAAATTATGTTGGCGAATTCTCTCCTCCTATCGATTCTCAACTATGCAGATGTAAGCTATATTAATCTAACAGAGGACCAACTTAATAGGCTTGAGCGTCTTCAAAATTTTGCTATACGGTTTATTTTCTGCCTTCGCAAATATGACCATGTTTCTGAATTTCGTTCCAAGCTCAAGTGGCTTCCAATACGTTCTCGCCGAAACCTGCATATTTTATCTCTTCTGTACTGTGCGTTGTTTGATCCTAAGGCTCCGTCTTATTTAAAAGATAAGTTTGAATTTATCGGGGACCCTTCTTCCCTAAGATCTTCGAGGAGACTAATGTTAAAAATGCCTGTTCATAAAACAAAATTTTTCAGTCAGTCTTTCACCATTCGGGCAATTAAACTATGGAATAATTTACCATTATGTATCAAAGAAGCCAAATCACTCCCATCGTTCAAAAGATTAGTTAAAATACATTACCTTAATACTGAGAGCGATTCCAATTAAATTTATTTGTTTATTAATTTTATTATTTTTTTTTTAATTTATTTATGGCGAAATTGATTGTAACTGCTATGAGATACTGTTGTTATATTTATTAGTTTATTATATTATATTAATCAAATGTATATATATGTATTGCTTATAAGTATTAATGTGTAGATATTTGTATGTAAGTTTATTACAATATAACTGCACCACCTACCCGATCCTCAAATAAATAGTATTCAATCCTATTTCGGGTTGTCTGGAAGAAATGGCTAACTAGCCATAAGACCGCCTCTTGTACTACACATTCTTAAGTTGTCTGTATTATTATTATTTTGTATTTGCATATTGTGGTGTACAATAAAGAGTAAATAAATAAATAAATAAATACTGTCGAATTGAGAACCTCCTCCTTTTTTGGAAGTCGGTTAAAAAGTATAGGGGCACTATATCACCTAGGTGTTCAGAAACTAGCATACGACCTATCTTATAGCCCTACCAACAACAACACACAATTCTTTTTTTATAAAAATCGATCAAGCTGTGTCGGAGGAGTTTAATAACAAACACCGCGAAACGAGATTTTTATACATTATTTTGATGTCCTGTAATAAATATGAAAATAGCATTAAATTTTCGTGTCTCAAGTTTACAATCGTAAGACGAGTTCAATAAAACAAATGGATAGCGTTAGTAAAATTATTGCAATATTTCATATTTAGTTTTCGATAGAGCTCAACGAAAGATATTTATCGCTTTGTTTAATAAACTCACAAATAATTCGAATAAGCTTCATTTCTCTCGCTATCTGAAATACACTGTCTGCAGGTTGTATGTTATTGTGTGAAATAAATGATAACAAATAAATTTCGAACTTGTACAATTTATTATCTATTGCATTCACATTTATTGAAGTTTCAAAATAATATCAAGCTTATATTTTCACATACTATTTTACATTATTGAATAGAGAAATTTAGTTTTATTTTTAGTAGACCTTGTTCAGCATTGTTTTTTAAATTTGGATTCTTTTTTTAACTGTGTTTAGAATATAGTTTTTAATCGACTTCCAAAAAAGGATTAGGTTCTTAATTCGAATGTAGTTTTTTATGTATCTTACCTCAAAGCTTTTCACTTCAATGATTTTTTTTCAATCGAAAGGTGGTGGGTGTCATGTGGTTCTATTTAAATTTTTTAATTGATTTAGGCTAGTACTTTTCGAGTTATATCGAATAATGCGTACTTATTTGGCTATGTTTTCGTCGATCTACATTGTATTATACCGTATAAATTTTCACTGGGTTTACCGATTTTGTTTTAATCGGAAGCCGATGCTTGTCTGGTTGTTGTTTGTGGATGCTTGTCTTGGGTGGTGTGGTGGGTTGTAGTTTGGATCCAATTTTGGACCGGTTGGATGCAAATTTGATCGAGATGACTTTTTTTTGAGTAATCTTACTATACGAATGTTTGTCATGTGGTGGGATTAAACCCGCAACTACCAGCGTAACAGCCAAAAACCAGTGTTGTGACCGCTGCGCCAACTCGTCGTCACGTAGTTTGAGTTAATAAGTATATAAGTAATGAGCAATAAAGTAAGTAACTTAATGCTTGTGTTATGAAATATTCTAGTCACTGTTACTAAAATTAATCAAATTTAGTTATAGAATTATCACGATTCGAATAAGGTAAGACATCAGCTATAATTTTAAGCTTTCAAGGAATAAAAGTACTCATCGTTAAATAAAATTCCAGGCAAAAAGCACCCTGTGCTAGCTCAAGAATTATCAAGATACGAATGTGGTAATACACCGCCTATAATATTAAGCTTACAAGGAGCTTGCCGGCCAATGAGAAGGATTAGGCCCAGTTGTTACCCGCATCTGCGACGCTCGCTTACACGGCTGAGACTTGAACGGGAGCCAACGTTTGTTATCCGTTTTAATGGAATATTTACACTTGCTTAATATGCAAGAATTCATTTTTACACTTTCATTTAGTTGAATCCCGTAAGGAACGATGTGAGGCCCGTTGCATGAAAAAAAAGGAGAGTGAAATTGTGTGAAACAACTGAACGACACACTACACTCAGTGATGCTAACTTTTAGTCACGTTGACGCATAGTGATGCTTAGTAACGTTTTAGAGCGCTTGCAACTCTTTATGTAGGTTTCGTTTATATAATATAAAACTTGGGTTCATTTGATAACAGCCGGGATCGAAAACTCAAAGAGCTCTCCGAGGCAAGTAAAGGAAAAATAACTAAACCGTGAAGAAATATTTTTAGAAAAACAATTATTATTCCCGAGCAGGAATCGAACTCGATGCTTAGGCACTAATATGGCACCAGTCCTTCTACACCAGAGTGGTGTCGGTTTTTGATGATTGATGATTGAGTAGAGTGATACATGATATTACGCAGGTTCGATCCTTAAAATGCTATTTAACGACGGAACATAAAATTTACGTAAATATAGTTACTATGTAATTTTTTTTACAAAACAGTTTACAAAGGAATACGCTCACTTCAGCGTATTAGAGTCCACTACTCGACATATAGCTTCCCAAATTTGCGTCAAGCATCCCAGTTCTACGAAATCCTCACCCAGGCTCTGTAATACTTACTACGCTTCAGGTCATTATATAGGGTTTTTAACATTTATTCGCAATAACAAAATTAACGCAAATAATCGTATTACGAATTAAAAATCATAAAATAAATGAAGCTTACATAAAAATCGCAATAAAAACAAAACGACCACATTTGAAACACTCGTAGCTAGCGGAAGTGTACAAAAATATTCTTTTAATATTTTTCCTAGTGCAATTTTTGCGTATGGAAATTTTTTTAAATTGAAATTTATACCCCTTTAGGAGTAGTTAAATGTGACCAGAGAAAAGCGGAGCGTGTCCCGTTTATAATACTGTTTTATGTTCTTACTTTTGTTTTAATTTACTGTGTATTATGCAGCTTATTGGTTTTTGCTGCTCGGCGACGATTCGTTATGGTTTTGTTTCATTTATTTTTAAGTGAAAGAGTAATGTAACTAACCGCTTATAAATGTTACTGCAGAGTATTTAGAAAGTAACTATACAGTGCAATATTGTATTGTGCTATGTAATGCATTATAATATTGTGAACTGCATAGTAATCTAACGAAAACATTGATTGACAAACATTTTCTCTACCAACCTTGTCTTCGACAACGAACACAAAAAAAAGATTAACCAATTTTGTATAGGTAGTCGTTGGCGAGCAATGCGAGTAAATACTTTTTGGTGATTCACTTTTGTGTATATAGAAGATTTAACATGAATACCTGAGATCGGCAATCTTTTTTATATTTAATTTAATTAAAAAAATAGTAATACACGTAACAGTAAAACATGTCTGTTACTCAGATCTGGATGTTCTACAAGAGCTATTAAAACGTCATTAGACGCTATCTTGGCCCTAGTCACGTAGGTAGCGTAGCTTGTGTATTACCGTTTTTTTGTTCTTGCATCCCTTATGGAAGAGCCACGAAATTTGCGTATGCGTATCAAAAACTTTAAGCGTTTAATTGTGCCTTAATATTATTGTTAGTTTTTTTCCCGTCAAAGTCAAAATCAAAGTTTAGTTTAAATATATAGGTCGACGAATTTGTCGTCGATTTTGAGTACACCTTCAACCGAGAAGAGTTGGTTAACCAAAATTTTTAAATTATCACCGTACATTAATGTCACTCAATATAATATTTGCACACTAAAATTTCACCGATGCATCAGTATCGTATTATATTAACATTCTTAAAAATATATTCTGCATAACAAAGAGTTAATTGTCGCTGTCCTAGTGGCCATGCTCTAGAAGAGAGAGTGCTACGCGTGAATCGAATGGAAAACGTTCTTATTACTCTGCAGCGAGTGAAACTTTAGATTTTGCACTTAAAGTTACCATTTGAAGCGTCAAATCATACAGTATTGTATATGAGGGCTTTTTAACATAAAATATTCCATTAGGTTACAGTTCTATTAGCTCCCAAACGCAAAAAAAACGGACTTCCATTAACAACGACAAGTAATACAATGTAGGTATTCGAAAAAATACTTAATTAATTACGCACTATTAAGGATGATTGTAAAAGTTCTCTTCAGATCTAAATTAAATTTAAATTAGATCACACGAAAAGCGTCAACTTTCGATTAAATAAAGAACCATTAAATTTCGGTACACATAGTGACGAGGTAAGACATTTAAAAATAAATTCGAATAAAAAATATCCTCCTTTCAGTCGGTTAAATCCCGACGTTAATCATCGCAGTTCTAGTGACCACACTCCATACAAGGAAGTGTTACGCGTGGTTCGAATAGAAAAGGTTCTTATTATTCCGTAGGGGCCGAAATTTTTTGCACTCAACAATACTGTGCAATGTCTCAGGGTTAGGAATCCTGGTGTGTTACATATGTTACTACTATTTTTATTAAACAACAAGTTTTTCTTCTTATGAAAAAAAAGCATTCTCTGTGAGATAAGGCTTATAGAGGTAACGAACACAAAAAGGCTTATGGAGGTTAACATCTAAAGGTACTTTCCCTACTGTGAGTCTACTAATAGGTTAACACTGTTATTTCAATGGTCTTATCAAAACCTCAGAATGTTGCTGATACTTGAATTTTCTTATGGATACCATTTCTAAAAGGGTTTACTAGAGCGGACAGAATTATGGGTTTAGCACTCCATCTAAACCACTCATTTTCAGGATCGAGGGATTAGGTTGTGACATGAGACTCAATTTATACATGAGACGTCGAAAAGTCGTATATCACGAAGCTCTCGAAGTAAAAGACTTACACCAATTTTTTCGAAGAAGTTTTTTCCGTGATCATCTACAGAAACAAAATAATAGAAGTCTAACATGACGCATGCATCGTGAAAATACAACAGTACCTGTTGACACATTTATATAATGTCAAAGTTTTATATATCAATTTACTTGGATCTTACTAATAACTTACAACGTTGTAACATTTGAGACGCGTTGGCCCAACGGTCACAGCACTGGTTTGTGGCTGGTGCGCTGGGGGTTGCGGGAATCGACCGCATATGACGAACATTTGTGTTGGCCAGGCAGGTGTTTACCGTGACCTGGGTGTTTGTGCAGTCCTTGTGGATCTCCCCCCGTGCCGCCAAACCACGTTTGCATGGAGAAAGAGGCCTATGCTCAGCAGTGAGATATTACAGGTTGAAGCGTATTGTAACATTAAAAATATAATGAAAATCATAAAATTGTAAAATTAAATTTACCTAAATTTGGGAATGGTATTTTTGTATTGTTCTATAATTGATTGTGAATATTTTATTGAGCGTATGTAAGGCATGTGATTGATATAAGTTATATAGATGTAGTTGAAGAACTAAATAAAGAAGTAAATAAGTGAAGCCAAGGACTTACTAATATAATTCGTTTAACTATTTAAAGGTGGAGTAGAACCTGGTACACCTAAGTGTAATCCAAAGGTTTATTTTTAATTTACAGGTCAATTTTTTTATATTAGATATACCTTAGTATACGACTATAATTTGATGTCACGTACATTGATTTTGTGTTCAAATATTGAGCTGAAAAGTCACATGTCATTTAATACATTACATTACCGAGCCAATAAAAAAGAAAATGAATAACCCACCATAAACTACAATTAATTAAATATCCAAAACGTTAAATAGTCCAACATTCATCTTGAATTCAAATTAATACAACGTACCCTTAACGGCAAAAAATGTTAATCACAGCCAAGGGTGAAGTAATTACAACTTAATTCTCAACTCTGCAAGGGTTAACACAATTTACATACGGTTTGCTCCTAATTTTATCCACCTATTAGTAAATTATTTACGTCTGAGTTATTGTAGTTTTATTTAGTATGTAAAAAATGATATCTTAATTAAATTTTGACAATTTTACGGTAAAACGCAGTTAAAGTTTTGAAAATGTAGTACATTACAAAATTTTGAAGTTTTCATGGTTTCCAACATACATACATGACATAGTGCGATTATCTATGTTATATACGTGAAGCAAAAACATTGTACCCCTTAGGACGAAAATTGTGTGGACGGAGGAGTATGAAAATTCCCATACTTATGGTTTATATAGGGAAGAAGTGCAGAAAGTATTTTTTTTAAATTATGCATAAAAATACATTAAATCAATAAAAAACCCCTACACATGACGAAACACACTCGAATTGTATATTATTATAGAAGTATAGTCTTTGACAACAAAACTTTAATAATGTTCAAAATTAAAATTAAAATTAATAACGGTCGAATTTCGACCACTGGGTGATCACTAGTTATTTTTACACTGCCAATATTTTATGGTCAAGGGCGATTATCTCTCATCACTTCAGACTAATACAGTCCACTGCTGGACATAGGCCTTCACAAGTTCACGCCTAAAAAGGGTTGGTGACCGTAGGGCTTTGTCGCACCGAAGATTGTCTCTGTATGAGTCATCATCATCATCATTGGCCTTAGTCCGTTTATTGCAGACGATTTAGACAGTGTCAGACAGACACTGTATCGTCTAGGACACTCTTCACGAAAACGCAGAGTTGCCTAAGCTCTGCGCCACCCTCTCGACTTCACTGGTTAGGCCCATAGGAACGACGAATATGTGTGGAGCCAGTTCGGCTGCAGGAGTCTTTCGTTTTTAGAGCTATGCCACGCATTTTAGACAAATGCTTGACAGAGACCCCATTCCGGGTTTCAAATGAAGTTTTTCTTTCCAGGACCCTAATGATTTTGAGCCAGGTTTATCCCTCGGTCACCTTTTACGACCCCCACGGGAAGAAAGGGGGTGGTGTTATTCTACTCGGCCGACACCAGACGGCATTCATTTAACACCACTTTTATCTGTATGAGTAAAATATATTTAACGATGTAATTAATTAAATATTTTAACCTAATTACAAAAGCATACATAAAAAAATCTTTATTCATTCTTGTTGAGTTTTTACACAGTATAGTATAGCTAAGATGTTTAAAAATAACACCTCAGATAATTTATTTAGAGTAATACAAGGAAGATACCTGTTATTATATAGCTCGATTAGTTTTCTTCTTATTAGTTACTATTTTGAAGTAGTCATTGGTTTCTATGAAATCGCAAGCTGCTTACGAACAATACTCGTCAGTTTTAGCGTTTATCAAGTTAGATATCTAGAGGCATTTAAGCATTACTCGCGCCTGAGTAGTTCTTGAGTAACTTTGTTGAGTCGTCGTTCGTTCATCTTACTATCATAGCGATAAAATTTCCTAGAAAATAAAGGATTTTCGTGTTAATGTTTAAAATTATAGTTCTTATTCTTACGACGACTCGTTGGGTGCAACGGTCACAGCACTGGCTTGTGGTTGTTGCGCTGGCGGTTGCGGGGTCGATCCCCGCACATGGCAAACATTTGTATTGGCCATACAGATGTTTGCCGTGGTCTGGGTGTTTGTGCAGTCCTTGTGGGTCTCCCTACCGTGCCTTAGAACACGTTAAGCCGTCGGTCCTAGTTTTTATCATTTACACATGATAGCGATCGTCACTCATAGTAGGGGATATATCCGCCAACCCACATTGGAGCAGCTTGGTGAATTAAGTTCTGATCCTTCTCTGATATGGGGAAAGAGGCCGTTGCTCAGCAGTGGAATGTTCCAGGCTGAAGCGATACCTATATAAAAATAACTATTATTCGTGCAAATTGCTATATAATTAATCTGATGATGATGATGAATCTGATCTTTAACAAACTAAATTTTTAAATATACGATGCTAACTATAAATTTAAATTTTAATCTTACAAAAAATAGAACTTAAACAAGATACACCTAACTATTAATTTTAATTTCAACTGCAAAAAATTTAAAACTTATTCAAAATTTAAAAAAAAATATAAAATAATTGTGTTTGCTCGCAAACGAAAAAAAAAAAACTACTACAATTACATCGACGAGTAATACAGCGTAGATCGACGAAAAAATAGTCAAGTAACTACGCGTTATCAAAGATTACTCAAAAAGTAGTTATCAGATCTCGATAAAATTTATATGTAACCACATGATAAACATCAGCTTTCGATTAAATTAAAAATTATCAAAATCGGTACACCCAGTAAAAAGTTATTGCTTATTTTCGAGAGTTTCCCTCGATTTCTCTAGGATCCCATCATCAGATCCTGGTTTCCTTATCATGGTACCAAACTAAGGATATCTCCTTTCTAACAAAAAAATAATTATCAAAATCGGTACATCCAGTAGAAAGTTATGCGGTATAATACAACGTAGGTCGACGAAAAAAGCGGCAAGTAAAAACGCATTATTACATATAACTCGAAAAGTAGTTGTTAGATCTAAAATAAATTTAAATGGGACCAATCGACATACACCACCTTTCGATTAAAACAAAATTTGTCGAAATCGGTCTACCTGGTCAAAAGTTCTGATGTAACATACATAAAAAAAAAATACAGTCGAATTGAGAACCTCCCCCTTTTTTGGAAGTCGGTTAAAAATATTATAAAGGAAATCATGTACAATAATATTAAGCTTTAAACTGTTAAAATGCAATTTTGGATACGTCCGTATCCAAAATTGCGTTGATAAAATTACTCTCAGATTAAGAAACAAAAATTACTATATATTTTTTGTTTATAGAAGCAATTTTGATGTCAATATACAGTTTAAATTTTTAAATTTTAGTTAAGAAATAACAGAGCTTTGCATACTCTAATTCTAATCATGAATTTAACTTGACAGAAGTTTTTTTTTAAGCAAAGAGACATTTTATGGCAAAAAATTGTATTAAAAAAACGACTGGGGTAGTTCAAATGTTTTTGACATCGCTCTGGTTTAGTGGTGCGTGTACCGTGCATGCGGTCACTCAACGGCGATTCCGAGTTTAAATCCCGCTTGGGATGAATATTTGAATTTGTACAAATATTTCTTTTAGCTCTGGTTGTCTCTCGTTGTGGGTCTCCCCACCGTGCCTCGGATAGAAAGTTAAGCTGTTGTTCCTAGTCATTATCATATACACATAATATCGATCGTTACTCTTTGTAAGGAACATATCTTCCAACCCGCAGTGGAGCAGCGTGGTGGATTAAGGTCTAATCGTTCGTCGTTGGGTCGTTATCGGTAAGTAATTGGCATTTATTTCGTTTTTGTCATCGTAAAATTTACTGTTGTAGCCGTTGTAGAAGTTGTTAGAAGAAGTTTTAGTAGATTACTGTTCTTCTGATTTTGTTTCTACAAATTGTTGAATCTATTATTGGTTTTATTTTAATAAGGTTCTTGTCTTCATTTTTGTACCTAAGTCATAGAAATAAATAGTTAGAGGGGACCACCGCCCGAGTGTGAAAGTGGATGGATGTAAGAAAAATTAAGTATGTGGAATGGAAGTACGAGAGGAATACCGAGAACTGGCATGACAGAGTAGTGTAAATATCAGTTTCCTTCCCACCCATGTTTGAGAGCTAGCAAAAAAAAAAAACATTTAAGTCAAAATGCTGTCAACCACATTTATTGCAGCATTCTCATCATTGATGTTGAAGTCAAGTTTGTCCCGATCCAAAAGCTCAAAACTCGATCCGATGCAGCTACGAGGCATCGATGCATACGGTTTCGAGGAGTTTTTATATTTTTTTCGCATTCCATATACATAAATGTCTATGGGTAAAAAGGATTGATGTTTATTAAATGGATTCTATAATGCTACCTTACACGAATATTCAAAACTAAACCATTCTTATAATTAGTTATGTTAAGAATAATATCAAAGACGTTCTAAATTTATTTAACTTATAATTTATTTCTGTACTTTTTATGTTGTTTGAAGCGTAATTTGTGTTGTTGCGTTGTTGTAAGCGTGCGGACTGGCGCATAAGAGTGATGGACAATCTCATTTGTAGAGTATTAATTGCAACTTGTATACCACTGGCTTGACTGGTTTGTGAAACATTATAACATAAAATTAGATTAGGCCCTTTTAATTTTTTTTATCCAGAATTCATCTGCTACCTATTTTCATAAAAAAATATGTTGGTTTGGTGAACCTATATTATATCAATGTTAATATAGAAATTATTCTATCTCACGAGAGGGTTTTACAATTTTTAATTCACATTTAATTCATAATCTTTAATATCTAATGTTTATTTCTATTATTATATTTTATTCTTTTTAAAAATAATTTTGTGTTAATTCAATAAACTTAGATTTTATTTCAAATTATCTTATTTATAAAGTAGATAGTATTATTCTCAGTTATGCCAGAAGCCTACAGAAGCATTGATTTAGCGACGGAAGTCGCCAGACTGTCTGCTGCGCTTATGGTGTCCACACAAACGTCTATTAATTTGTTAACTTTAAATTAAAATAGAAATTGTACCGGTCACTTGTACTATAATAAAAATACAAAATATCTAAATTCAAAACTAATCAGGCTGATATTAATAATTAGAAACAAGTTTTCTTATTACGCTTTCATTCCTAGAAAGGAATACGTAAAAACCAGCACAGGTGAAGTGTTGAGAGGGGAGACGGTATATGACAGAAAAAATCTAAAGAAAGATAAAGCTTTAATAAGAATAAAAATGGAAATGGAATGTAGTGGATTAAATACCTCAACAGAATTGGAGTAATATTTATTCAAAATACACTTTTACATTATTTTAAATAAAGCAACAAAGGTTACTTGAAATTTCCAAATCATTTTTAGCTATATAATAATATACTCTGACGAAGAATCACGATCACGATTCAATCTGTAACGTCCCACTGCGGGGCATATATCTCTTTTTTCATGTATAGGAAGGACGAAGAATCATGCATTGTGAATTATTTTGGTAATATTTTTATTAATAAAACATCTATTTTATTGTTTACACATTTTTATTACTTTGCGCAGCGTTGTACATAATATGAAAATTTATAGATAAAATGTTTAACATAGCGTCAATTTAATGGTATAATGCCATTTAGTTTATTTGTTAATAACATAACCAAAAATATTTGTTCATATAATTTTTTCATCAAATTTTTTTTTTATTAATTTCTTAAAAAATAAAGACATTTATTTTATGAATATAGCAAACTAAATTTACATTTACGGGTTTTTAAAAATATTGGTATTTTACAGACATTGTAATTTTATTCACACCTAAGTCTCGTGAGTTTTTTAATTATATTTGCTATTTTTTCATTGTAAGAAAAATATCGGCCATTCAGGTTTCGTTATCAGTGAGATAAATAACGCAATAAATTTTCTAGTAGATAATCTTATAGCATAGTAATTTGACTACGTAATAATAATATTGTCTTATCATTCCTAATATATCCCGAGTCTTTTTGAGATATTTAACTGTCTAAGAATTATAAAACAATGTTGTTAAAAATTAAAAGAGAATTTTTTTTTAACAGACAGTAGCAAATATTTGACCGCTTCGGTCATTTTGTGAAAAATGATGTTATGAATTGATACACACCTTAAATAAAAAATTAAAAAAAAAAACAAATGTTAGTAAGTGTGGTCGTCCTATTCACGAGGTCAACATACAAATAAACGTGAAGTGACTTGTTTGTTGACTGTTACTGGGACGATTACATACATCCAGCTACCCTTTTTCACTGATAAAAGGTAAATATTTTGAACGAACATCCCTCTCCTTACCACATTTTTAATACACACTTTTTTGTTCGATTACTATTTGTAAATAATATTGATTCATCTGAACATTTTTAAGAAGCAAGCGTTCTACCATGAAATATAATATCATTGAAGGAATCACTTCCATTCTGGTTTTATCGTGGAGTAAATCGGATGTCTATGATATAAAATATTTATTTTTCAACGCGGAACGAGTGCTAAATATAATTAAGTTTTCGTACCACCAATGACGTAAGATTACGAATTTTTGAATTTTACATACAGGTATAACGAATGTATTACTTTGTTTATTTTATATTATCTAAGAAACATATTATATATGAATACGTTAAGTTTAAGATGATTGCCTCCATTTTTAGAAATAAACCTCATAATTACTTCACTTAAATTATATATCATTCTATAGATAATTGTTTACTGTACCGACATCCACAACTAAAAAAAATATTATTGCTTTTGTTTTTGTAAATTAATTAATGATTAAATTTATGTATATGACGCATTTAATTTTGAAATAACGTCAACATGATTGACGGTCGGTAAATTTTTTACTTATTCAATGTGAATTATTCGCACAGGCATTGCTAGTTTTACAATTATTGTAAGAAACGCGTATAACAATCACGCCGTTCCGCGCGGGAGAATCATGGCAGCCAATCATACGTGTGCTTAAATAATATTGATAACTGACAAAGATGACTCGCTATTTTCTTCACGCGAAGATAATATAGTTTACTTTAGTGAATTAGAAAAAAGGCTTTAGTCTTGGCCTTTAAAATATGGACAATTAAATATAAATTTTGATTTTATATATTTTAGAATGTACTTGAAAAAAATAATTTAAATAAAATTGTTCATAGCGTTCATCCGCAGTACGTATTCAGGACATATTTCCTCGTCTCTGAAGTATTTGTCGCTGACAGCGTCCCATCTGCAGCGCTGCAGTAAAATTGAATTAATTTATAAAAGAGACTTGTTCGGGTCCTTTTATATGTTTTTTTTTTAAATTTAGGTTAAGCAGCCACGTAAAACAATAACAATCAGCAATTAATTGTAAGTTGCTTACTTATTGTAAATTTAAGTTAATAGTTTCTTAATTGTTGCTACATCACAAAATGCTAACGGGTAGTAATGGTTATTCTATAGACTCTAAATTAAAGACAACACGATTGCAAGCTTTTTTTTTTTTTTTTTTTTTTCTTTTATTGATTTTAGGGACTTTTGTCCTACAAGGACATGCCAGTCCCATTATAACTTTTACAAAATAATCGGAACACGCACAAAAAACTTAAACAAAAATACCTCAATTACTAAAATCTAGTTACATAAATCAAACAAAGGATAATTTATAAAAATCAAAAATCATTCTAGCAGATTCTGATAAGGGATCCGCTAGAATACTTTGCACTGCCCCAACATCGAACGAACAAAGTTTTAAGTTCCTAAACAATACTTGTCTCTGAGTCTGCAATTTGATACATTCCATCAACAAGTGATATAAATCTTCTTTAGTTCCACATGTATCACAATTAGGAGAGCCAATTTTTTTCATAAGGAATCCAAAACTTTTTGATGGAATATGTCCCGACCTAAGACGATGAGCTATTATAATATAAGATCTATTTATTTTGTAATGAAGCTTGAAAATTGAAATTTAACAGTAAAAATTGTACAGTTTTGCTATCGCCTGATTTATTGTACATCAAAAAAGTAATTGCTCGGAGACTGCATTATTTTCATATTAGTAAAATCTATAGGATTTTAACAAACATTAAGTCAATCAAACAAATCGTCATCAAAGCTAATCTTAATAATTAGTTATTATAAGTTCCTAGTAATGTGTCATAATTCTAAGCCAATTCTGTTCTGATTACTCTATATGAATGTACATAATATAATATTAAAATGCATATGTAAAGCAATACAAATAATTTAATCTTAAAAAATAAATATCTCTTTCATTAAAAAATAAATAAAATTAAATCTCTTATTTTCTATTTTAATATTATTATTTTGACTACATTGGAAAACGACCAGCATACAACCTAACGATCAATAATGAAATTTGAACGAAAATGGCTAAGTCTATTTAGACAATATATTTATCTAAATTATGAAAATTGATCAGAAAATTGGAAAATTTCAAAAAACGCAACGATTACTTAAAATATGTGTTTGACAGTACATATAAGTCAACGGTCAAAGGAAATAAGGAACCTATAGGTATGACTAAACTGCTTTACTGCATTTCCGCATTTATATCGATCGATGACGGAACCTTTCTGTATTATTCAAAGCAAGAGTATTGCTTAGTTAGCATCGCTTTAGGCTATGTATACCCTCTTCTACTATAGATCAGAAACCGTTTTAGGGCTTTCAGATAAAATGTGACTGGCATTTTTAGACGCAACTGACACTTGTGCTTCATTTAATTGATGACTAAAGCTAATACTTGAAGTAAATATTGTTACGATACTTAAGTTTTTTGCTTGTTCCCATTAAATTTAGTAGCGATGGAATCCGAGAGCTATACTAAATGTATATATAAATATACCTACTTATTTTAAATTATATAATAAAAATCAAAAATCTCTATTAAATTAGAATTTAAAATTCCTTTTGAACCGTAATCTTAAAAATTGAAACCAATAAGTTCTGAATAAAAAAATTATAGTCAATGTGGAGCTAATATTCGGAATGTAGATACTGACAAAAAAAGTCCACATTTACTTTTAAAAACACTGTAAACTATTTAGATGTTACCTTAAAGTTGTCACTGGTAAACTGAATCATTGTATAGGTAATTAAGATATTAGGTAACATTGAAAATGTTGTTAGTGTTATCTAATGCCTTATATATTTTTCAAACCAAATGAACTACTGCGACACTATCTTAACCATGACAAACGACTCATTTATCATTAACAAGTTTGACTACATGTCTGTGTTTTGGGTTATAGCCGAATGTTATACAAATTCGTGTACTATTTTGAACAAATGTTCGTAATAAATTTATAAATATTACACCCAGACTTTGGGTGGAAATCATAGCTTCCAACCTCAGGGTTACTGCTGACCATACTAATGAACCAACCAATCTCTTCAAATATAGAAATTGCACAGCCAGTTGTGGCCATAAGCATCAAACTCTCAATCAAAACTAAATCACAAAAGAAATATCATTCAAAACCTACATTTCATTATAAAAACGACAGTAATTAAAAAAATTAATCTCCTCACAAGAGCGATGTAGCCAGTATCGGCCACCAAATGGCTCCGAGCCAGCGCTCTGTTTGAATAACCGTACGGGACAATTAATGTAATTAGGTTGCTTAAAACCATCAAATTAGCAACTTTATTAAACTATTTATACTTGTACAAATTAAATTTTCGGGTCTCGCTAAAATAATGAGCAATTACTGAATCTAAATTTGTAATAAAACTGCAAAAGAAAACAATAACAGAATATGTTTTGATCATTTTTAAAATGTTATTTTTTGATGCTACTCATTTTCGTAGTTTTATTTTATACAAGAGTTGTTTTGAAAGTTACGAACATAAAAAATAAGATAAAACACAAATCATTCAAATATGCGTCGTTAGATTACACGTTGTTACATGTCACAAACACCGCTACACGAGAATTTTATACAATATTAGATAAAACCCATTAATGAGGCAATATCAACAATGATACTACTGATTACTTTAACTGTCACGCCCCAGTTATATTTCGTTTTACATTGAATTTAAGCGTTTCAAATGTTTTTATAATATCGACTCAATTATATTATGTAAGTTAAACAAACTTATACAAACAACATTCAAAAACATTAAAATTTTCGCGTTCAAATTTATATTTTTGCTATCAACGAATACTTCAAACTTTGTGTTTGTTGTTTTTTATTTTATTTTCCTGCTTTTTTAGTAATGATATCCCACAGTCCGTATTATGTATTACCGTACTATATAACAACGGTATGTATATTAGCGTACAAATGTATTCATCTTGTTTTCAATTTCTTACTTTCTTGCTGTAACATCCTACTGCTGGACATAGAACTCTTTCCCCATGTAGGGAAAACATCGAAGCTTAATCCATCACGCTGCTCCACTGCAGGTTGACAATATTTATGAATTATTTATAATATTTTAAGCTTTGTGCTGTGTGGCTACTGTACTAAAGAATATAGCCACCCCCTATCTTCCCGTGGGTGTCGTAAGAGGCGACTAAGGGATAACATAGTTCCGCTACCACCTTGGAACTTAAAAAGCCAACCGGTGGCGGGATAACCATCCAACTGCTGGCTTTGAAATACACAGGCCGATGACGGGCAGCAGCTTCTTCAGTGCGACAAAGCCAGCCCTGCGGTCACCAACCCGCCTGCCCAGCGTGGTGACAATGGGCAAAACACATGAGTTCACGTTATTTTTGGCGTAAACTTGTGAAGGCCTATGTCCAGCAGTGGGCTGTGTAGGCCGTAATGATGAAGCTTTGAATTGCCACGACTTTTTTATTTATACAGAAGAATATTTACAACAAAAAATGAGTGACGAGTTAAGTGCGCCGTTGTGATATAGAAGATTTTTACCTTTTTTTATATATAGCATTAAGAGTAATGTTGACAAGCGGGATAAAAATGTAGCACTAGGGATTCAAATCACGTACCAAATTTGTAAACATAGTTTTCTCTAAAGCTGTGTATTGAAAGTGACAGCATACTTATATAGACTTATCCTTCATCACAGTGTGTACATTCTTTTATTAATTTTAATGAAACAACTCTTACGGATTTCATCGCGCTTTATTAAGTTTTTTAGATGCCCGACGTTTCGGATACTTTACAGGAACAAAAGGAGAGTCTAGTCTTTTTTCGTTTCGTTAAATTAATAATTAAAGGTTCATCTATTGGTGCAAAGTCTTTGCCAAAATTGATTAAAGACGGCAGATGGGTTAAAAAACTTTTATGGCATACTAAATTCAGCACGCAGTAGCGACTGCGTACCATTTCCAAAAATAGTATTTTAATCACTGCTTCCATTTTATTAGTTATAGCATAATTCTTATAGAGTTCGCATTATTTATTACTAAAAAAAGTAATCCCAATAATCCCAAAATCTCAATAATCCCTTTTCGGTTAAAATAAATAAGTTAACGCTATAAACCCAACAGCCCCCAGTACGTCCCGAAACACACACAGTAGAAACAAAACACACAGATTACAACAAATACCTGGCTTTTACAATCATTTATCATGTTCGGCGATCGAACTCGTGACCGCTAGCGCACCAGTCAATTTTGATCAATGCCTTGTCAAAAATAATATGAATCGAAATAAATTCGTTCAACGCTATAGAAAAAACAAGCTTTCATTTATGGCACTAGTTTTGATTATTAGAAATATTACACTGTAATCTCCATAAAATAACATCAAACGCATCAATAAGATCGTATCTAAAATAAGTTTATATCACAATCCAGTTCGGAATGTGACTTTATATAAAGTACTTTTCAGTTAAAATTGCACTTATCGTGAACTTATCGAGCAGTTTGAATCATGGTATAAATTCGGATACAGCGCGCGTCGGTCGTTCACTGTCTGAAACAAAAATTCACATTGGAAATAAACGTTTCGATAAATTGAAGAAAAATACTAGAAAATATATGTTTTACTTCGCAGAAGTCGAAGAGAATTTGTGTTACTAACATATAGTTAATTCAGAACAATATCTCTTTTATTTTAGTAATATATCAATATGATTATAAAAACGAAGAAGAAAAATAATTATGATATAATAAATGAAATAATGAAATAACAAAAATATCATACAACGCTCATAAAACACTGTAGTTTTAGTGACTTCAGACAGATTTCCTTTTCAAGTAAAAACTAAATTACTTGAAGCTAATACTGATAGTTATTATTTAAAAAATCTAATACAATTTATCCATTAATTAATATAACAATATTAATTTTAATACAATGTCCTATCAAAGAAACATCCACGTTAATACCACACATTTCAGCCGTACAAGACATCTGATACCGTATAATATTCGTATTGTATTCTTAACTTTTATTACTTTTTACACGTATTATTTATACTAAGATGTGATAAATAATTATTGTATAAAATAATCCTCACGATGGCGAATTTAAAAATACAATTCATATCGACTTTAGGGTCGTGATAGACAAATACCAGATTGATTTTTTAAGTTGTTATCGGTATTAAATATTAGATTCAGATTAACTTGATTGTTACAGCAATTGTTGACATGAACTGGATATTTCTTAGAAACTCTGTGATTATCAATATACATCGACATATTTAAAATATCCGGATAAAAGATCCGGATATTTATCAGTTTTTTTAGAATTTTTCGAACAAACGTTGTTAGTGTGTCAAGTCAGTGGCCGAGTCACCCGAGTTTTATCAGTGTTAGTTTTTTATATGCCCTTAATGGAAAGACACCTGTTTCGAAACATGTTTTACATATAAGAAAATATTACATAGAAACATATGTACAACAGAATTTCCAAACAAATATAAGATTTGTTTTAATAACTAAGAAAGTTATCTATTTTGAACAACAGAATAGATTGAATTCCATGAAAAAAGTTTACAATTTTTCCACGGTGAAAATTTTTAATGATAGCATTTTATTGCTATAAATACACTTTTCGGTAATTTCATGTTCTACAAAATAATAAAAAAAAAAGATATTTCTAATAGAGCGTCTATTAGAAATATTTTTTTAATTCAGCTATCAGAAAGAAGTTTAACAGTTTTTTTTTTTATTACGAAAGAGCTATATTACATAGTTCAAATTATTTAGTTTTAATTTTTAATAGATACTTGATAATTTGTTATGAGTTTTATTGAGATTTTTACTATAAAAAATTAAATTATTCATAATTGGGGCTTCAAAAATACTACAAAAAGTTCTGTTTTGAACATTATACTAATGTACAGTAACATTGATTTTGACCGAAAAAGTCCCATGCGATTGACTGACTTTAACTTGGCTTGCATTATAAACACATTAGTTTTATAGAGTTAGTTAAGTTAAATCTTGGATTTATATTACAGAGAAAGCGTTAATCTTAATATTGAGAAAAATATTATTTTTGTTTTATTACGTTTGTTATAAAATAGTTATTAATTATAGAATTTGATACATATTTAATTTTAAAATTTTTGATAGAGATAATAATCATGAAAGTCTTATTTTACTTTTCACCTGTTTGCTCATATAATATATTTCAAATGTATAAACAGATACTATATTTTTTTGGCTTTTATTATTTTATAAATATTAAAAAGCAGACAATTATTACCACATATGTTTGAATCATTCCAAAAAATATCCTTAAAAAGTTTTAAACCTCAAAAATTTACCTATCGAAGTGTTGTTAATTTTAATTTCGCCAGGTTCGGAGCAGATAAAATAAATTTAAGCTAAGTGAAACTTATAACCGGTAAGTGTAAATCGCGAATCCAATTGGAACGTAACTATGTTTTTGCGAGTAGTCTTAGGTTTCACAAATAGGCTATAGACTAGGCAGGCGAAAGACGACAAAATTTAATCTTGGCATATATTAGAAAATAATTAGTAAAAATTTGTATTTTTAGTCAAAATATTTATAGCCTTTTGTGTTATAAAAAATAAGTAAGCAACAAGACGATAACAACCGCGACCAGCTTTTATACCTTATAAATTGTATTAGCAATAACCGTGCGAATCATCATCATCATTTCCGCCGATCACAGCTCACTGCTGGACATAGGCCTCCATAAGTTCACGCCAAAAATGGCGTGAACTCGTGTGTTTTGCCCATAGTCAACCGTGCGAATACGCTTCAGCCTGTAATATCCCACTACTGGGCATAGGCCTCTTTCCCCATGTAGGAGAAGGATCAGAGCTTAATCCACCACGCTGCTCCAATGCGGGTTGGCGGATATATTCCCTACTATGAGTAACGATCGCTATCAGGTGTACATGATAACAACCGGGACCGACGGCTTAACGTGCTTTCCGAGGAACGGTGGGGAGACCCACAAGGACTAAATAAGTAAAAAATCTACCGATCGTCGATCATGTTGACGTTGTTTCAAAATTAAAGCCATCATATATATAATTTTAATTAATTAATTTACAAAAAAGTGACAGTAAGTTTTTTAGTTGTTGATGCCCGTAGAACGAGCAGTTATCTATAAAATGATATATAATTTATGTGGAGTAATTGTGAGGTTTTTTCTAAAAAGGGAGGCATACATCTTAACCTTAGCGTATTGATGTATTTGATGATAATGACGTTGTATGTTGAAAGTAAAGAAAAAGTTTATTTTAGTAATTTTAGCGCATTTAAATAAAAGCTTGTTTTTTAGTAAACGTGTACGGTTTGCAAGAACATAGAAACATCGTTTGAAAGTTTTCATTATAATATTACATTATATTCAAAATTTTTAGAATTCCCTAATGTGTGGGTAACACAAAAATAAATCGTACGAATTATATTATGTATTAAAATATTTAAACATTATATAATTTAAGATTTAATTCATAAAGTCACAATAACCCTTCGTTCATTCACAAAAATCATTATCGTCACTTTTTCCTCTTTCTTTATTTACTATCAAAATATATACACGCAATACAAAAAAAAAAAAAACTTAGAACATTTTCACGTTCATTCAAATTTTAAGTCAGTCCTGATCAATTTTGAAAGTTCATCCACACAACCCATTGACTGACTGTCAATATTCATTAGTTAATTTTTTTATTTACAGAGCTATACATTTTTTAAGCTTCGCTCATAGTCGAGCGGATGCATATTGATCGGTAGTATCAGAATTTATTCGCTCGGAGTAACGCGATGCTACAGGAATCCAGGCTTTCAATTGTACGGAATATTGCCCTCGGTATCCTGGGGAAAGTTTTGACAGTTTTAAATTGTGAGCTGCTTAATCGAATATTTTATTTGTTGGACTTTTGATCTACTTTACTGTTTCTTCGCGTACGAATCCGATTGCAGTTATTTAAGTTTTTTACTTTTAGTTCGATGCAAAATTATATAGTGGTTCTAGTTGCCTTAACGTTGGTAATCATGGGTTAATTTTCGACTTGGGATAGATATATGGCTTCTAATGTTTACGTGAACTTCATCATCGTCATTGCTGTAAAGTATCCGAAACATCGGGCTTTTAAAAACTTAATAAGCCACGATAAAATCAGAAAAAGTTGTTTCATTATAATTGAGGTGGATATTTTTTATGAGTAGTATAAATACTTGTTTCTAATTTGGGTTTATATCCTTGTGGGTCTTACTTACCTACTTCGGAGAGTACGTAAAGCTGTCGATACTGAATTTTATCACAGACACCTGATATCGATCTATCATCTAGATGACGTCTAAAAACAATCGTTACGAGTAGGGAAAATTGTCCGCCAACTTGCAGTGATATATTAGCTCCAATCTTTCTCCTATAATGAAAGAGACTTAGCCAACAGATGGACATCTACAGATTGATTTATTCACAAAATAAGGTTCTTTTTTAAATAAATATATAATAATATATTAAAAATTAATATATATTATATTTAAAAAAAAAATACTGGCTATAATAGTACCACTTGTCTTTCGTATCGTTTAGTTAAAACAGCGGTTTATGTACGTATAATTAATTAGTTAAAATTAATATCTGCAATTTTCGTTTTTTATGATATAACGTAAAAGTTATCAGATTTATTCGTCTTTTAACTAATTAAATAAAACTCGTTAACTGTGTGAAACTTTAGACGTCATAAAACTCATTTTGACCAGAAGTCTGGGCATAAAATATAGGTCAGAAAAGAGTCCCAGATGGTGTGACAAAACGTGACAAAAAGGGACGTGCGGTCGAAGCAAACGTGCATTTCTGTTATTTCATATAACGCAAAGTTCCATATTATACAGTCATAGAAGTTTTGATTTTACATATCGAAAATGTGGCAGTAGTATGAACAAACGGTTATTTTCTATGTTAGCCACTAATATCAAACAATGATAATTGATAAATAATCCAATTAAAACTTGTAACACTTAAACGAAAAAAAAAAATTTCGTCTATATTTATTAAACAATATGTTTGAACGACAAAACATCAAAAAAGTAAATTAATACAAATCGAAATTTAATCATATAACTCGCAATCAAAATCCCGTGTATTTGTAAAATAATTTTTTATCGTAGTGGAGACCGTGATACGGTATTTAAACTGCAATTAAGTATACTATTTTTTTCAAATAAATATTGTATGGTTATATATAAAAAAAATTGTTGTTTATTTTTACTAAAAATTACAAAAAAAAACAAGGAATCCTTGCAGTTCCTATCCTACTTGTATGTACTCTAGTTTTAAGTAGTGATGGTAAAATGAGTATCTACTTATTGTAAAGGCCATAGAATAGTACATTACTGATAACAATATTGTTCGGATTGCTTGTATTATTTTAAACAGTATTGTTCTCGTATAGCATCGTTTCCACTAGATATTGGGCATTATTTGTATTTACCAAATAAGCGATGAACTGTCATGGCATTTCATTCAATCCCCTAAAGTAGAATTACTGCACAATAAATGCTGAAAATCAGCAGCAATAAAGGCATGAATTCGATTTAATCGATTTGTATTAACACTACAATTTGAGTTGATGCGGAATAATACCATTTAACCATGTCCTAGAATTTTTGATTGAATCAAAGTACTGAAATATATTTCCGCTATACTTGTTAAAATAAATTATACCTTGTATAAATTTAACTATAAAAATATATTTCACAAACTGTTTCTATAAGAGACTAAGTACCCAACTCGACTTTGCATGGAAATATATATGGAAAAATATTGCATGGAATATATATATATATATATATATATATATATATATATATATATATATATATATATATATATATATATATATATATGTATTTATATACATTATTTTAGCTACAAAAATGTCTTTAATTTGTGATAGCTTAGGTTTAATTTTTTTCACAATTGTAAACTACTCAAGTAAATTACTAAGGCCTTTTCCAGCTAGCCATAAAATTCATCATCATCATCATCATCATCATTACAGCCTATACAGTCCACTGCTGGACATAGGCCTCCACAAGTTTACGCCAAAAATAACGTGAACTCATGTGTTTTGCCCATAGTCACCACGCTGGGCAGGCGGGTTGGTGACCGCAGTACTGACTTTGTCGCACCAAAGACGCTGCTGCCCGTCTTCGGTCTGTGTATTTCAAAGCCAGCAGTTGGATGGTTATCCCGCCATCGGTCGGCTTCTTAAGTTCCAAGGTGGTTGTGGAATCTTGTTATCCCTTAGTCGCCTCTTACGACACCCACGGGAAGAGAGGGGGTGGCTAAATTCTTAATAATTCCATAAATTAAATATATTAAATTATTGCCATAAAATTGCTGAGCATTAAAAATAGGTTTTCTATCGCGGTATTTTTAAGTCTAGCGTAGAGCGACGATTCTTCAGGATCATTAGTGATCAGGTTCTTAGGAACACAGTACGTTCGCTTGTTAGCTGTAGACGTACTATAACCCTGCGACACGTTAACGACACGACAAAAGGAAATAAAGGGCATTTTTTAAAATTAATATCAAGTAATTCAAGATGTTTTATTTTAAATACTTTTGAGATAGTTATTCAAAGGGAAAAAGTAAGACATATTTTTCTTTATATAAAACAGTCAAATGGAAACAATAGTTTAAGGCTTATATATATAAAATATATCTTTTGACTTTTTACAGTCACAGCATTGAAGAACAAAGATCAGTTTTAACGCTGTTTAACGTTATTTAGGTTTCGAAAACTTGTCGGCACGTGGCATCAAGTGCACGTGAAGTTGATCTTTTGGGAGCTAAGATAAACTTCTTTACTCTTAATGTTTGTCTTAACTTTTTTTGTTTATGTTATATATGATGCACCTGTTCGTAAATATCATTGTATATTTAGAAACAATTTATCACGTAGCAAGGATAAAAATGGTTTTCGTTATAACAGTGCTAGTAAATCCTTTTTAATCTTTACCAGCCATTATTGTATGTATGAATAAATCGGATACTAGGTTTTTTTCGATCCATTTTTAAGACTAAGCCGCTTAACCTTTCTATGAAATTCGTCATGTAGAACATAAGCTACTTTCTATCCCTGAATGCTTAGTATTTTCAATGAAGTATCGATAAGCCGTTAGTCCTCTATTAGTAAAAATGTTAGTAGATCGATTTTTTTCGTGTAAACTTTCAAATACCAAATGAATCATTGAATCAAAAGGTAACAAAATTACAACATATATTTATAAGGTTCTTAAAAAAAAAAAAACTATTACTAACTAGAAATTTTACCTATAACAATTGCAAGTATAGCTTTATAATTATATTCTAATACTTAAAAAATAACACTGAAAAACATTTCTATTATATTATAATACTTAAAAAAATAACACTAAAAACATTTCAAATAAATTTTCAAGTAACTTTTTAATGGAGTGTTTCTAGTCCATTGTTTCTTTTTACTGACGACAATAAACATTTTAAAGATAATGAGTTTTGAACATCAAATGACAGATTTCGTTGACATTTTAGTTTATTATTTTCTTTGTGTTCCTTACCATTACCTAGATATTAATTGCTTTCAACTAATATTTAGGTACAATTTTTTAAAATTCGTTTAAAGAATAATCTTTTTTTTTTGCACAGAGTAATGACTTATTGCTGTGACGTAACATTGTTTTTCAACGTTCCCTACTTACATCCTGTGAATCTTTTTTGAATCTAGTAAATTACAAATCGCACAATTAAAAACATTCAGACCACGACAAAAAAATGTAAAGAGTATAGATTTTTGTCGTGTGTAAATATCGAATCGGTAACAAATAGCGCATCAGGTAGTTGCGGTGACCACTAGGCCAACATCGTCTCAACTGCTTTACTATTACATATTTTACGACTTCGATGATATGTCGTATAATTTACTTCTAGGTATTATTTTTGTAGGTAATACGACTACAAAATTACAAGGAGTACACTACTTCGACTACAACTATTGTGTATAGAAAATTGAGGACATATAGAAAATTGACTACAATACCTGATATTAAATTTTCAAGTTACTTGACTATCAGAAATTTTCTATAAGGTTATGGAAAAAAAAGTATATCATGGACAGAAAATATATTAGATGTACGATTAAAACTATAGTCGTCAAACTGTCAAGCAAAAAGATTCCATTCTGACGGATTATAGCTTCAAGCTATTCTTGAAAACAAACTCGCTCTGGTGTCGAGATTTAAAATTACACAAGGTTAAATTTAGCAACTGAACAATATTGTGGATGTACAAAAATTAGTTTCTACCCTCCTATTCAAAGCGAGTAGGTACTTAAAATTATTTTATCACGATAATTAACTTAAGCATTCGGACGGTAAACTTAAACATAAAAAAGTGTGAAATAAGGGAATGATTTGATGTCTACGTCTTTCTAATCAATATATAAATTAGTAGTTTGCCCTAAAGCGTAGCTTTAATGTTTCAATTAATATGCTCGTTTAAAAAAAAAGTTATAGGTAACATTAGTTACAGTCAAATTACCCTAGTATCATTAGTACTGATACAAGATACGTGTATTTAGCCATTAAAGAGTTGAGTCACGTTTGATGAAATTTGACTCGTGTTTATATTTTTAATTAAAGAGCCCTCATCTAGCAAATGGTACGTACAAATGTTTGCAAATTTGTGAAATCGTAGTGGAGCGGTGGCTTGCTTCATTAGCGTCGATTAATCACCCTGTCCTTAAAACGACCTTGAGCTTTTGAAGATAAGACGCGTTTAAAAAGTTAGGGTAAAATTATTGTTTTAAGTAAAAAAAAAACGTCTTCACTGTCAGATTTGTAAATGAGATTGCGATTGCAATTAAAATCTCAATATATACGATTTTGGTAAAGAGCCACTTTTACTGTACTGTTTTATTAATTACTCATAAATATTCCACTGTTGAGTAACTTTCTTTACTTCTGTTTGCAGATTTTCTTATGAAAAAGACCACGAGGTGTATTAAAGCAAATTCAGCGATCGAATTAACCGTGTTAAAACCGTGAGTCGCAACAGTCCTTAAATATTGTGAACTGAGAATGATTAATGACATCATTGCTGACATTCAATTTTAAATCTTTATAATTAGAGTTTTAAAGCTAAGTTTTATACAATCGTCTGTTTAGAATTCTCTTTTCGTGTAATATGTAAACTCTCATTACCCAAATAAAAAAGATCCGCCATTGTTCTAAAATTTTTACTCAAATTTTTATAATTTTTTTTAATGGCGTCAGTTATGATATAGCGACAGATGAAATTCTTTTTAGAAACAATTTTATTTAAATTACCAATATTTATTTATTCAAAATATAAAATGAAATTACAATTAGAAAAAAAAAATAACTGTTCTATGAGACGGTTGATACAAGATTAATTTAAAAAATATATTATAATAATTAAATTGTAAAACAATCAAATTGCTGAGCCGCTTATTCTATTGTTCCGATATTCGACCCACTCTTCCTTCGTAAGCGGGATGGTATTATGGCATGGTAACTCGTCACATGTTTTGTTATGAATGATTCAAACTTTATTAGTTGTGTCGTGTCAACCCACCAAGCACATACACAAAATAATAGTTTTGTTATAAATTATTAACACAAAATATTATTTATTATAAATTTTAAATAAAAGTTGTCATAAAGTTACCTTTTAACATAATTTAGTTGAACATGCAATTTTTAATTTCATGGTGAACACATCACATCATTATCATCATAACTTCTAAATGTTGGTGAAAAATTAAATATTTATCAGGATTCTTTATATCCGTTGGCGAGTCGGTGGTAATTGAGGTCAGCTTAACCGTCAGCTTATCTAAACAAAACGATAAAACTTTAACAAAGACGCGTTGTGTAATGAACCTTACCTACATTCTTAAGGTCCTACTTCAAGAACGTTAATTTTGGTTTGGAAACTTCAGTACTTATTGGATTTGTCTACAAGAAATGGCTAATGAGCATTATTCATAGCCATAAATAAATAAATGAAAGTGTGTTTGTTAGCTAGCGCACGACTGGAGTTTACTCCTTCGGATCAACTGTCTAAATAGGCACAAAAAAGGCTTTCTTGTGTAAGAAAAAGATTATTAGCATAATCAGATGATAATAAAATAATCAAATAACGCCATCGAATAAAAAGTGTCGCCGTCTACCCAATAGGGTTCCGATATACAAGATGGCTAGTCATGTAAAGGTACGAGAAACATAACGAGATCATTCGTTCAGTAGATTTTACACCTCATATTATTATTTTTTTTATACCGGGGGCCTTATATTATTAACTCCAAAATAATAAGTCCATTCATTGTACTTCATAATGTATACGTAATGTACGTAATGTATTACGTGGTTTCTATTCGACTGGACCGATTCGAATAGAAATATTAAAGTAATTTATATCGCCTTAAAATTTACAAAACCATAACGATCTACGACTAGTTTTATTATAAGATTTCCTGAGCGTGGCGTTGCCGAGCAATGACGGCGGCCTGAGGCAAGCAGCCGGGTGCCCCTGCAGGGGGTCTCCGTGCTGCCGACGCCGCAGCAACGCCGTTATAGTGACTTTATGTGTGTGTATTTAAGTGTACATTGTTTAGTGCGATAATATGTCAAATAGTTTTAAAACAACCAATGTATCTCAACCGGAACTTTTCACTTGTCCAGAATGCACTAACGAAAAGTTGTTTAGGGGCCGCAAAGGCTTAAAAATTCACACCACCCGTTGTCACAGCGATCCATTAGTGCATTCATTACCTATTTTAACTGATACTTCATCAACCGTAACCAGTGATAATAATTCGGTTCCATTTGAAAAATTTATTTTAAAATGTCACAAAAATATCCCGCTTGTTAAACGAGTTCCTAGAGGAGCGAGGATGTCTCTAGCTAGATCTCTATCATTTGTGATTAACAAATGTATTTCGGACACTGATTCGGCCTGGCAAAATCTTTTTTGATTTCCTACAAATTTTTACATGTTGACAAAACCAAAAATGGTTCTTTATCAACCAAATTAAAACAGAATAGCTTGTTAGACATTCCGATTATCATTCCTAAAAACCCACGACTTTTATATTCTAATTCTAGTAAAATTATTGAAAATAAAGCAATGGATGGAGATCTTAAGAATGCAGCTCGCATTCTTTTCTCTAGTGATACCCTCGCACCTTTTGATAATAAAACGCTAGAAGCCTTACGCGAAAAGCATCACTTACCGAATCCGGCGTCCTTGCTCCCAAGTCCACCGATTTTCAATAATGTTTTACAGGTTAAAGATGAAGACACTTATGCAGCAATTATGTCGTTCACAAGTGGCTCTGCTAGCGGCATAGACGGCATTACACCACAACATCTTAAAGATCTTGTGAGTGTCTCAGCCGGTGACGCTGGCAGGGCTCTCTTGAATGACATAACCAATCTTTGTAATTTCATGTTATCTGGGAAGGTATCTTCATCTTTTTTGTCTCATATTTACGGTGCAAGACTATGTGCCTTTAACAAAAAAGACGGTAGTATCCGTCCGATTGCTATTGGGACCACATTTTGCCGTCTGGCGTCTAAATTGGCATGTAGACACATAGTCTCCAGTCTAAAAACAAAATTTCAACCAATACAATTGGGCTTTGGAAGCAAAGGAGGCTGTGAAGCAGCAGTTCACGCGGCTCGTACTTTTTTAAAAAGTAATGAGGCTGAAGTTCTGCTGAAAGTTGATGTAAAGAATGCTTTTAATTCTTTAGACAGAGCATTCTTGCTTAACGAAGTTTCATTACATCTTCCTGAAATTTATCCTTATGTTTGGCAATGTTACAGTTCACCATCTAAGCTACTTTTTGGCGAGAATACAATTTTTTCTAATGTCGGCGTTCAGCAAGGAGACCCACTAGGTCCAGTTCTTTTTAGTCTAGGTATCCACAAATGTATCTCAAATTTAAAATCAAAATTGAACATATAGTACCTAGATGATGGAACCATAGGAGGTAAAGTGGACGATGTCGTTGAAGACTTAATCAAAATTAAAAACAAGTTTGATAAAATTGGTCTCAAATTAAATTTTTCAAAATGTGAAATTTTTTTCACAGATCTTCTATCACTTTCCAAAATTAATTTGGCAACGGAATTATTTAATAAAATTGCTCCTAATTTAAAAATACTTCAAAGAAGTACACTTTGTCTTCTAGGTGCACCACTTTTTGATGAAGGCATACAGCCAATTTTGGATAATAAAATTAAAATATTTGTTGAAAACACTGACAAATTGGGCACTCTAAATTCTCATATTGCCTACACTATATTAAAATATTGTCTATTTGTTCCAAAATTAATGTATATTTTACGCACAAGCCCAATCTGGAAATTTCCTGGAATGACCGAAAAACTTGATGTCACTTTAAAAAATTCATTAGAAAAAATGCTAAATTTATCTTTTGATGAAAATTCATGGACCCAAGCTACTTTACCAATTAGAGATGGTGGCATCGGCGTGAGAAAAATTTCGAGTGTCGCTCTTCCTGCGTTTCTTGCTTCTGTGCATAATATCAAGGGTTTATGTTCTGACATCTTAAAATCTAATTCGGTCCAAATTACAGATGCTACAGACGCAATAGAAAACTGGAAGTTAATGTGTCCTAATGGCGATATCCGAAAGGACGTTACAAAACAAAAACTTTGAGATATACCAATAGTTCACAATACTCATATAAGTTTGACGCAAAATCTTACAAGTGACAAAAACCGTGCCAGGCTTCTAGCTGTGTCAAATAAAGAGTCAGGTCACTGGTTACACGCAATGCCGTCAAAAAATCTTGGGACACTTTTAGACAATGAAAGTTTTAGAATTGCTCTCGGTCTCCGGTTGGGAGCTCCACTGTGCTTTGAACACAGATGTCCGTGGGGAAAAGAGGTCGATTCTTTCGGACTACACGGCCTTTCCTGTAACAAGAGTTCAGGTAGGTTTTCCCGCTACGGTTCCCTAAACGATACCATAAAAAGAGCTCTTGCCACCATCGACGTTCCTGCTCTTATCGAGCCAACTGGAATTAGTCGCAATGATGGCAAGAGACCTGATGGATTGACGTTGGTTCCCTGGGAAAGGGGACGGGCGCTTTGGTGGGACGCAACCTGCGTTGACACACTTGCTCCGTCTCATGTCAGGGAAACAGCCTTAAAAGCGGGAGCCGCAGCGGAAAAAGCTGAAACGACTAAACGGCACAAATATTCGTCACTAATTCCAAATTACATCTTTGTCCGTTTGCAGTCGAAACACTTGGACCTTGGAGTAGCAGTGCTAAAAATTTTTTAAATGAGATAACACCTCGCCTTGTTGCCTCCACTGGTGACAAGAGGGCTGGTGCATTTTTTGCCCAGAGAATCGGCATAGCGATTCAACGGGGAAATGCTGCCAGCATTCTTGGCACAATTCTACGCGGACATGATTTATTCCAAAACTATCTGTAAATATTTAGTTCTTAAGTTTTGAATTGTAAATATGTATAATATTTTCTATAAATAAAGATTAATTTTAATGTATAACTATCTTTAATATATTTTGTTTAGATATAATGTATTTGTGGTATACAATAAAGTATAAAATACGATAAAATATAATAAATACTTTGATATTATAAAAGAAATATCGACATTAACTACTATTTCACAGTTATTCAGTCAGGTGATTCGTTAGCGGTTGCAAATTCGGTTTACGTAGATGACAAATATTTGTATTGATCATACAAATCTTCATCGTTGTCTCGGCTATTGTGCTGGTGTTGTATGTCTACGTATGACTGAGGCCCCGACACAGATTCGTTGAAGGTGAAGCACTTGTACTATTAGTATTAGTTGTAACTGCTCGAATGACCGCTCTGGTGTAGTAGTGCGAGTAGTCGCCTAAAACACCGATGATTTTCGGGTTCGAATCGCACTCTGGATGGATATTTGTATTTTTACAAAAATTCCTTACCGGTTTGGATGTCTGTCCTTGTGGATCGCCCCACCGTTCCTCGGAGAACACGTTAGCCGTCGGTTCCGGTTGTCATCAATAAATACCTGATAGCGATCGTTACTCATAACAGGGAACATATCCGCCAACTCGCTATGGAGCAGCGCGATGGATTAAGCTCCTTCTTCTACGTGGATAACGAGGCCCAGCAGTGGGATGGTACAGGCTGAATTATAATATAGAAATATTAAACAAAAGTAGAATAGGCAGCAAAATGTTCCTTATGACTCTCATTGGAACTGTATCAGATAAAACCACGTATAATATACAGCAAGGTTTTATTTCATACACTTAGTGTAGTATAAAAATTGCTTGTTTAATTGAATGTTTAGGAAATATCGTTATTGTCAATATTTATACGAATATAATATTTCTTTTTAAAATAGATTTGTAGTTAGTTATATTTGCCTTTGTAATATAGTATACTATTGACCGCGTCCAAAAGTTTTAATTTTTCTCTATCACACAATTTTAGACTCAGCGAATATCACCGTGGAACACACATCGGTTTATTCTCATTTATGTACTTTTTGTCCCATTTGTGTAGTTTTCCTTTTATTCCCATTAAGTTTTTCTTTCATTGTGTTTTCATGTCTGTAGTCTTAGCAACTAGCTGTAACGCTATAGGTTACAGGTTCGATCATAAAATATTTGTTTATATATTGAGGTTTGTCATTGTCTGTATTATATTTATGCTTATGTTGCATGTATTTGGACTTTCAACACAGTATTTAAATCAACTAAGAGACTTTATGTCTGAAGTGTAATAAAAAGAACAAATAGATCATCAATATTTTAAATGTAATTTTTTATTTTTTATTTTTTTATTTGTTCAATATACAAAAAACACATAGTTAAAACTTATACATAAGCCTGCCACGAAAACTCACAAGAGTTTATCCGGACAAGCCGCCGCGTCGCATATCATATTATCATATGATATCTTTATCGTACCGTACCATGTTATAGCCATCAAATTTAAACTAAGGTAATTAATTACCAAAATTTTGTAACTATTAAACGCTTAAAGATTTTAGTAAATGTTCTTTTAGTGATCTTCTATATTTTCGTTTGTCCAGGTATAACTCTTGTAGGTCTTCGGGAAGTTCATTAACAAATGCAGGTATAATAGTGTTTAACATTCTAGCTCTGTAAAAATTCCTAGCATTCGGCACAACAAATTTTTTTGAGTTTTGAATATTTCTTAGGGTATTGGGTCTACATTTTTCGATTAATAAAGAAGGATCATTAACTTCATTTATAATCGTGGTATAAATTACTACATATAAAAAACTGCATTTCAATAGCAAATTGTATTTAAGTATAACTAAGTTAAGTAAAATATCACATCAGATAAATAAAATTACGTAAGTTTAGTTACTTAAATTCATAAACATCGTTAGCTTAAAAAAGTTAGTTACGGTAATCTGGACTGGAGTTAAAGAGCTTCTCAATTTAATTTTTTTTGTTGATTTGAAATGTTCCGGAAAATAACTAAAATGTTTTTAATTTTAAACTCGCTGCAGTGGATGCTCTTTGTAAAATATGTAAAAAACGAGTTGTTAGCCGGCATTTTAAAATATTTCAATAATTAGAACATCTTTTAGCGAATTATGTCTTAACCACTAACAGTAACCTAATTTGGTTCTTTTACGAATTTTAATTTCTGCATCAGTATTCATTTTAATATTAGATTGGTACATTTTTAAGATGTCTTGGGCTTTTTTAGTATTTATACATTAAATTTGGTACAAAAGGTACGGTGAACAGTTAAACCTAAATATTTTTGAAATTGTTCGTTAGACAAAATTTAGCTCACCTTCTGGTCTATTACGTAAAACGTAGGCATGCTGGCCGCTGCGTCTTATCACTAAAAGCATCGCTAAGTACCGTTATATCCACGGTATCGGCAAAACTTTCCTGGGAACGGTTTTAGGTCAGCGAGTTCCAAGATATTGATGGTAGCGGAAAATTCATCTTCTAAAAGTTATCTCTGGTATTTGCTGTGTTGGGTTGAATAAATATTATAAATTTAATTTTATATCAAGTTTTTGATAGCTAGGTAAAGTTTGTTTCAGCTCTCTAGAGTAAATGTTCTAGCAGGTTAGAATAAACTTGGGAAATTGTATGGCCAATGGTATAAATAATTATGTAAAAAATATTTTTAGCTATACATATATTCGTATTCTGTGTGCCTGATAAGACGTTATAAAATCTGATGTGGCGTATCTAATGCATATAATTAATGGTCGAATTTTGAAAACTTGTCAGTGATGAAGCTTGGTAGTCAAGGAAAAAAAGTAAAGTTTTTCTATATCAGAAAATGCATATTTTGTTAACTTAAATTTGATTCAATAATATCAAAGAAATCAACAACAGAAACTGTTTAATAAAATCATTTACTCGTATTATAATCATTTTAAATGATGAACTAAATTAAGTCAAGCTAGCACCGCCTAAAGCAGTGACATATCTGTTTACACCGAAACTCACCAGAAGTGAGGGACAGAATTCAGTTCTCATCTGTTTAATTTTAACCACTATGATGTCGAATTCAAGCGTTGCAGCTCACTTTCCGCAAACTTGATAACTATATAGAGATTATCGTCCATTCTAACATTATATTTGATAGCGACGAACTGTCGAATGAAATTAAATGTTACACACGGTCGTCTCTTCCTAAGGTAAGCAACTTGTAAGCTTGTGTTATATGTAACAGCCGGCTGATATAACTAAACATTTTTTTACAAATATACATGGAAACAATACATAAATAAAAATATTACACCCAGACGCAGGCGAGAATCGAACCCACATTCCGCGGAGCATAAGCAGGGCCACTACAAACGGGCTGATCAGTTTTTAGTTTACTTATTTTAAGCGATTTTATAACTGTAGCTCTTTTATTTAATATTCGTATTCTATTCAACTTTTATCACAATGATACTAATATAATTGTTTGCTCGAAAACGAAAAAAAACCGACTTCAATTACATCGACGAGTAATACAACGTAGATCGATGAAAAAATAGTCAAGTAACTACGCGTTATCAAAGATTACTCAAAAAGTAGTTATCAAATCTCAATAAAATTTATATGTGACCACAAGACAAACATCAGCTTTCGATTAAATTAAAAATTATTAAAATCGGCACCCAGTAAAAAGTTATTGCCGATTTTCAAGAATTTCCCTCGATTTCTCTGGGATCCCATCATCAGATCCTGGTTTCCTTATCATGGTACTAAACCAGGAATATCTTCTTTCCAACAAAAAAGAATTATCAAAATCGGTACACCCAGTAAAAAGTTATTGCGGATTTTAAAGAGTTTCCCTCGATTTCTTTGGGATCCCATCATCAGATCCTAGTTTCCTTATCATAGTACTAAACTACTCGGTACATCCAGTAGAAAGTTATGCGGTATAATATAACGTAGGTCGACGAAAAAAGCGTCAAGTAAAAACGCATTATTAGATTTAACTCGAAAAGTAGTTGTTAGATCTCAAATAAATTTAAATGGGACCAATTGACACACACCACCTTTCGATTAAAAAAATTGTCGAAATCGGTCCACACGGTCAAAAGTTCTGATGTAACATACATAAAAAAAAATACAGTCGAATTGAGAACCTCCTCCTTTTTTGGAAGTCGGTTAAAAAGAATATAAATGGTTGTTTGTCTATAGAATGACTAGTTATTGGGTATAATGACTACTGGTCAATGGTTTTAGGGTTTAGTAGATTTCAAACTATGGAAATAAAGACAGAAATTCTAAGCTATTAGACATTTTGTAATGTCTTAAAATACCCCTTTGCAAGTTCCAGTTGAGTAAATTATCGAAGTGCATTGAGGCTATCGCTTCAATGCAATTTTCTCAGTATTTGAATGTTTCGGGGAAAGCATTGACAGTCCAGCTACAACTTGCTGCCAAATTCCGATTGCTTTGTGGAATACCTGACGTATTTTGACACGTTTATTATTCGTCGAGTGTCTCAAGGGGTGAATTTGGTTGACCTTTATAGTAATTTAAAGTTTTCGAAATACAGCTAAACGAATAAAAGAATCGTAACTGATAAATAGTATGAGGTATGAGTAAATACTTAAAATAATTTATCATCAGTAGAATTTTTTGATAAGAAAGTATGATCGTAACTTATCCCTCTTCAATCTAATTATTTGAAATTGCTATTTTATTTGATAAAATATTAATACGTGAAGCTAAAATATTGTAGTCCTTTTTAAGAAAATTGTACGGACGGAGGACTATAAAAATTTGTACACTTATAGTTTATATAGAGAAGAAGTGCAGAATGATATGAGAGCAATAAAAAAAAAACATAACACAAACTACCATGTACCTATTTGACACCCATACGCATATATAACACACGCCTTGGCAACAGAACCAATAATGTTCAGATTTATAATTTAAATTAATATGGTCAAATTTCGACCACTGGGCGACCACTAGTTTGAAATAAAATATCGATTGGTAGTATTAATGTACTAGCGTATCTTAAAGATTAAAGCTGACCTAAATCAATGTATACAACGTTGTTGATGTTACCCTAGTTCCATCATCTGATTTTTAAATTTCGAACGATAACAAAAGTATCAATTTGTATTTTAAATAATTATTTTTAATAGATAAATAATATTTAAATTAATTTTAATAGATAAATATTTAAAAATCAATAATACCGTTGATGTATGAAAAAGAAACAAAGCTTTGGCATTAACAGTCAAATTTTTTGCTTGATTAAATATTTTTTAAGGTTTTATGTTGTCAGTTTGCTATAATACCTGAACTACCAATTATATAGTAAGCGCGAATAGAATTGTGGATGAAGTCTATATGTAAAATTACTAAAATACAGGTAATGTATATTCTCGTGTTTGAGGTTATTTTATGTAATATTTTCTTAATATTTATTAATTTAATTATTGATTTTATATTTATTTGTGTCAGGTATGCGTATATTTGTCTATATATTATAGTCTATATATTATAATTTAATTTTCATACTAAATATATATAAAAAAATATTCATTATTTTTATTTGCATTGTAAGCATCTACCGTTAAGAATGTAACTATTATACTGTTAAACTTCTGTTATGATTATTGGTCCTAAAAAATTAATGAACGAAACGTCATAAATATACAATTTTACAAGTGCCTGAAATGAAAATTCTGGAATTGGATTATACCTAAGAAGCTTACTAAAGAGCTATCTAAAGAGGTAAGAATGTCAATATCAAACATGTCGAGAAAGAAACGATTTTACGTTCAGTGACAAAAAAAAAAGGAAACCACGTATAACATTCTGCATCAACAACCACATTAATTTATTTACAATTCTCATTAGTGTTTTACCCGTACCGGTTCACATTTATTAAACACCCCAGTATTTCATCCCTCGTATTTTCAGAAAATTCCTCCACTTCGCATATATCTGCCACGAAGTTCATTCGTCCAAATATACTACGTGTAACTGCGGCCACGAGAAGTGTGCAGCCATTAAATAATTTTGACTGATAGCAAATGTCAGTGGACTGTTAAAATTTGCGAAGTTACAACGATAACAAATATTGTCACTTTGTAACAATCCAACTTAATTTGATGCTGACGGCGGGTGCAACTTGTTCGGAATTTACTTTCTTTGACTTGTATAGTAAAACTACCTTTTTAAAATATAGTGTTTTAAATAATCTTGGATACCAGCACATTGTCTTATTTATCTACGTATTAAGATATTATACTTATTAGTAGATATATTTACTATAATAATTATGTTTAGAATAAAATAAAGAATAAATAATAAACTTTAATCAAAGGCTTTAATGAAATTTAAAAAGGCATATTAAATAAAAGAAACGGTTATTCCAACAAACGGTGAGAGTTTATTGGAACGAAGTTCCAGGCTTGACATTTGGCTGGGCGACCGAACTGAAAAAAAGTGTGATACTAAAACCGTAAGAAAAATATATAACGGAAGTGACGTAATATCAGTCACACGACTGTATAATATGACGTTTGTAAAACTAAAATATTACTAGTAAACTTTTTTTTAAATATTTATGTATATTTTTATACTGTCGACAAAAATATTTTTTTTTATTTCATTTAATAGTTTAAATTATTATTATTATTATTTTGTTTGATTTATTTTATTTTACGGTATTTTTTATTTTCTAAAATACTAAGTTTCCTAAATACTTTTATGTACTTAATTAAAGACCTATCAACAAAACTAAACAAAAATCAAGAACTAGAAAGTATAAAATTTAACATTTTTTTTCAAATTGTGTTGCTTTTATACTATCCGAAGGAACTTCGTTCGTAGGAACGAAGTTCCTTGACACCATATTTTTTTTTCTTAAAACATACCCTATTACATAGCTTAAGATAATAATATAAAACTTACCGGATTTATGATGAATTATAATATTGACTACTCAATAGACGATGTGAATTGGTGTCGGTAGTGAAGCGAACATTGTTGATTTTTCGATTGTTGCACTGCACATATAATGCACCAATGACGGACTATCTATAAAAGTAAGCTGTACTTTTTCTCATTTATATTTCCAGGGTGAATAATAATGAAATACAGAATTTATTTATTTTTACTAGATAAGACTAAAAAGAAAGCTTTGCCATTGAAGTCCAATCTGGTTGCTTAAGAAATACAAATTAAATTAAACACAAGCGATTATATAATATATGAGCGTAAAAATAATATTTTGTCCGAATATGTATGAGACCCTGGAATAAATAATGCGTGCAGTCATTTGGTTAAGTCAAGTATTCGAGGCGTCTGAGCACATCGTAAAGTTTTCTAATGCGTCTGCCGTTTACTCGATCGTGAAGAAAACTACCACACGTTCTACAATTCACTTAAATCCATTTAACTCTAAAAAATAATGTCTAGCCATAAAAAAATAATGCTAGAAGAAAGATATTTTTTAGATGTATTCGAGTCTAGCTTGCCAATCCGTCAATTTGTTGTGCAATAGTGTAGCGGATGTTCTGCTCCTTAATAGGAAAAGAAGCCTTTGTTAATTTTAATAAAGTATGAAACTGGTAAACCAATTCAAAGAATTAATTTTTCATAAAATAAATATTTTTCCAGAATTTATTTAGGCTTCAATTAAACCAATAAAATAAATAAATAAATATCTTATAACATAAACACACGGTCGTCAGTTCCTATGTTAAGCAACATAATGATTGTGTTACAGGTAACAACCGACTGTTATAACTTTTTTTTTTGATAAATATAGATAGAAATAATACGTATATAAATTTATATATGCACATATTACATCCATACTCAGGCGGCAATCGAACCCGCAACCCGCGGACCAGAAAACATGGCCACTACAAACTGCGCCAACGGACTAGTCAATAAAAACGTAAGTGTATGCGTAAAGATTGTTCTTGCAATAGTACCGAAGTATAGGAAGCCAGAAAATGACAATTTAAAAGTAATTCAATTTTAAGTTTAAACTATTACTGTAAATACAAAAAAAAAGAAAAATTCATAATTATACTCTACTAATTACAACACTACTAAATACTCCTAAACAGTTAACCAAGTCTACATTAAGAGTCACACTTGATATTCCGAAACAAATTACTTTGATATTTTTTAAATGGTAAGTTGAGAAAATATTAGCAGAAAATGTAATCGTTTCAGCCTGTAACATCGCACTGCTGGGAATAGGCCTCTTTTGCCAATTGCCGCTAAAATTAGCCTAACGGATTATGACCGTATGTTAGAAAATATACTATGCCAACACGCTAACTCACCAATACGCCAACACGCCAACACGCCAACTCTCCAATACGCCAACTCGCCAATACGCCAACACGCCAACACGCTAACATGCCAACATGCCAACACACCAACACGCCAACATACCAACACGCCAACACACTAACATGAATAAAAAACGTTAGAACCGAACCGTTATTTAGGATACACGAAAACCATCTGTATGTATGTATAGGTATTATTAAGTCATTACTTACGGGTAAAACAGAAAATTCAAGGTTATAATATATATAATATAATATTGTTATCAAAATAATCTTACAATAAAAAGATATCAGATCTTAGAATCATCATCATTCCAGCCTATTGCAGTCCACTGCTGGACATAGGCCTCCACAAGTTTGCGCCAAAAATGCGTAAACTCATGTGTGTTGCCCATAGTCACCACGCTGGGCAGGCGTTAGAATAACAATAATAACAATAATAATAAGTTTTTAGAATAACAATAAAAAAAGCGAGAGTTAAAAAAATTTGCAAAACATGCATCTTATTCTTCATCTTATATATAAAATTCTCGTTTGACAATGTTAGTTAAAATGCTCCTCCGAAACGGCTGGATCATTTTTTATGAAATTTTGTGTGCATATTGGGTAGGTCTGAAAATCGGTCAACATGTATTTTTCATAAGTTATACGGGGGGAGGGAGGGATTAAGGGAGTTAATAACATATATGGCAAAACAACGTTTGCGGGGTCAGCTAGTATACCTAAAAGAAAATGTTTCCATTCTTTAAACTATTCTAGCGTTATGAAGACTTAACAAATGATGAACTATCGGAGGTCAAACATAGAATGTTTTGCTACTGCACACTATCTACAACAAATCCTTAGAAAATTCTTGCGGAAATAATTTAAACTTTATGTACCTAATAATAAGGTGTAATATAAATACCGTTTTGTAGAAAATGTCGACCGCATTTCGTCGCAACGGTCTCAATTTTACGGAAGACGTACGCTACTGGTGTAAATGGATATAAAATAATACGATATTTGCAGGAAAAGATAGTTTTTTTTCCTTTCTTAAGAATGTGTATCTTATTCCACGTTTTAGGGGTCTGTATCCAAACTTTACTATTAAGAGTTTGTCGATACATTGGTTTTATCTTTAGCTTTTGTTGTATATTTGGTTTTGTCTAGAAAGACTTATAAGTCAAAATTATCAATTTTTTAACCAATTAGTAACTTATATTCTAATGTGTTTTTTATATTTTTAACAGATTATGGCGAGATATTTTAGATTATAACATAAAAAAAAAATGGAAGACCGAATTTTTTTAACAAAGTCGAATGTAAAAAAATAGCAAAACGAATATTGCATCTTAAGTAAAGTGAAATAAAATTACAAAAATATACCTTATATAAGTATAACGCGCTGATTACAATATTTCTGTACATATTTATTTATTTGTTTATTTACAGAAAAAAGAAATAAATGCAATTTATGTGATAAGCAGTGCATATATAAATTTAAATGAAAAAAAGTGATCATTATAGTATGGAATCAATAATATTTGGTTTCAAATCGCACTTGTTTTTAATAGTATTAAAAAAAATTAAATTCGTAAAACAAGCGTAGCTACAAAATATTTCATGAAATTTCATTAGTAAGAGATATTGTTCGCGCCAATCGCATTCACCGCCCTCGTTAGCAATTTCAAGGAAGATAAGGGTGGATCACGCGCCCTCGGTACGCAGTTCAAATAAAGGCCACTTTCCCCGATCCCACCGTCGGCATCAATGCCCTAACGCGAAAGAGAAAAGCACTCACCTGTGTGTCTTCTTATCCGCGCGTTCCAGGCGCCTGGGATTCACAAGGGTCGGGTGCACCAGTGCTAAACTCTGCTGCAGCGGTAAAAATAATTCAGCGGCCGTACTAAGGTCACACGCGAACTTATGGTCACACCTTAGCGGCTATTATAAAAACAGATTACGTCCGCCCACGTTGCAAAAAATCGGTCGATTAAAGGGCACGGCCGATGCGCGCACGAGCATAGACAACAACAAGGGTCGTGCTTTCTCGTACGTCATAAGCATTTCCGCCAACCGGAAGGAAACAGCGAAAATGGCCCAAACAGATATGTTTGGGTAAACCGAATATTTTTAGAGCACTTTTAATTTATATTGAGTTGAACATACGTAAATAAAAATATTATTTTATTGTTAAATCCAAAATTTTAAGTTATATGTGTAGTCTTTCGACTTCATTGGAAGCTCCATCTTTCTATATTTGCAGGGCGCGGGCGTAGGTTATACTCGCACTCTTTACAATATTATGTAGGTAGTACTTAAAAGATTATAACAAAATTGTAACGTTCATCGAACACGTGGATGCGTGCACGCTCTTCAGCGTTCCGATCGAGTCTATCGCGTGGCGGAGGGAGTAACTCAGAGCAGTGCCTAGGACTTGCGACCCAGGTGTAGGTTTAAGGAGATCTCCTTTGAGATACGTATCAACGCTCACCTTCACTGCTCGAGTTATCCGCCATAATATGTAACAATTAATTCGTATGCACAAATTAATTATCGAATGAGTCTAGGTTAAGCTACTAGCAGGATACAACAAATGTATCGTGCCAAGCCAGAGCCAAGACTACCTTAGCGGCGGTTGCACTATTCGTTTTATACACGTCAGAATAACTCGAGTAATATAATAAATGAGGGTAGATGAGTATCGAACGATGTGCTAGGTGGCGCGATCGTTGCTTCTATTGTTTATAAATTCCTTTCTAATTGCGTACGACATTGCTATTGCTGACACGGCCAATCCTGACAATCGCACGACCTCGTGCGTCCGTCCATGTCGTGCATCCGCCAACTAGGCGTTACTACTCCCGACCTATACAACAGTAACGGGTAACATTAATAACTGTTCGGCTATTCCTGACCAAAACGCTGAGACCGTAATTGACTAGCGGGTCGGGCGTACTGGCTCCCTTCATCCCTTCCTAACATAGCGTGGCCCGGGCGTACGTGGCCCCTTCAACCAGCTTTCTAACCGATAAGAATACAACAGAACGAACGGAAAGAACTAAAATACCGATGTACCCACAAATAAAAGAAAATAAAATGATCGATGTACCCACTAATCACCACCAAATATTGCAACTAGCTTGCACATTAGCTAAAAACAGATGTATCGTCAGGAGGTGGGCCTATAACTTCAGCTACTTTCTGAAATAGCTTCCATACCGGAAGCGTAGAGAAACATTTCTTCGTTCAATGTAACTAACTGAATTAGTTAAATTTTGAAAGTGGGGGTGGATCTTATCCCGCTTCTGATGTAGTCTTTCGACTGAATTGGAAGCTGCTTTTCTATATTTGCAGGGCGCGGGCGTAGGTTATACTCGCACTCTTTACAATATTATGTAGGTAGTACTTAAAAGATTATAACAAAATTGTAACGTCATCGAACACGTGGATGCGTGCACGCTCTTCAGCGTTCCGATCGAGTCTATCGCGTGGCGGAGGGAGTAACTCAGAGCAGTGCCTAGGACTTGCGACCCAGGTGTAGGTTTAAGGAGATCTCCTTTGAGATACGTATCAACGCTCATCTTCACTGCTCGAGTTATCCGCCATAATATGTAACAATTAATTCGTATGCACAAATTAATTATCGAATGAGTCTAGGTTAAGCTACTAGCAGGATACAACAAATGTATCGTGCCAAGCCAGAGCCAAGACTACCTTAGCGGCGGTTGCACTATTCGTTTTATACACGTCAGAATAACTCGAGTAATATAATAAATGAGGGTAGATGACTATCGAACGATGTGCTAGGTGGCGCGATCGTTGCATCTATTGTTTATAAATTCCTTTCTAATTGCGTACGACATTGCTATTGCTGACATATGTAATTTAAACAGTTTGTAAACAGTAAGTAATTGATTTTATTTTTAGTTTCAATTATACTGAACAAAAGGCACGGGCATATTATATTCATGGCTGATATAAAAAAAAAATGCGAACAAAGTCATGGGTACATCTAGTACATTATATATTAGGTAACAATTATGTTAATGTGTACAAGCGTATGATATTGAGTAACTTTGAAAGTGTAAGAACAAGTTGCTTGCAAGTTATACTCTGCAATATCCACGTTGCATTTATAACAATATTAATGAACAGGTAAAACTAAATCAAAATTAAGTTTTAACAAATTGAACATGTCGTTTGAATTAGTTTAAATTTAGCGTATGAAAATAAAATGAAGTCACTCGTGGTAGGTTTATTATTTGCCAAGTCGCAGTTGAGTCGCAGCCTATTGGATTGAGCTCTGAACTTTCTACTACATGTAGAAACGGGTCCCCATGGCCAGGAATGGGACGTTACAGACTGTATCAGTGAAGAAAGTTAAAAATTCAATAATATCAGAGAAATCTTAAATTCATTACTATGTTTGAGTTCTTTTCAAGCTTATAACCTTTTCTTATATTAAGAACTAGTCTTTGGAAGGCAGGGTTACGTTTACAGGCTGATTAAGTTCAAAAGAACAAGCAGCAGTGAGATAAAAAACGAACAAGATAAAAATAAAAATTAGCATTCATTAAAACACCTTTTTTGTATTGAAATCTATTGGGCTTTTAAAAGTGAAATCCTGGTTTCAGTTTTACCCTTTTTAGTTATAAAAAATGCTAAATTCCAACGCTTCGGTGAAATCCAATACGCACGGAATAAAAACGTTGCGTAAAATGTTTCCATCCGACGGATTACCCACTGCGGGCTATTTACTAGAAATGGATGACCATTTTAATTGTGCACGGTTAACACTGGACACGAATGATTTAAAATGTTTTATCATTTATGTAGCTTATATTGGATTATTAGAAACTGGTTAGTATATGTAACTTCTTAAATGACACATTGTAATTAATAATTGTGTTTGCCCGCAGACTAAAAAAGAAACCGACTTCAATTACATAGACGTTCGACTTCGTTAAGCAAAGTTGCTCTGTCTAAAGAATTAAAAGCATTCTTTACATCAACTTTCAGCAGAACTTTAAGCCTCATTACTTTTTAAAAAGTACGAGCCGCGTGAACTGCTGCTTCACAGCCTCCTTTGCTTCCAAAGCTCACTTGTATTGGTTGAAATTTTGTTTTTAGGCTGGAGACTGTCTACATGCCAATTTAGACGCCAGACGGCGAAATGTGGTCCCAATAGCAATTTGATGGATACTACCGTCTTTTTTGTTAAAGGCACATAGTCTTATACCGGAAATATAAATAAAAAGATGAAGATACCTTGCCAGATAACATGAAATTACAAAGATTGGTTATGTCATTCAAGAGAGCCCTGCCAGCGTCACCGGCTGAGACACTCACAAGATCTTTAAGATGTTGTGGTGTGATGCCGTCTATGCTGCTAGTAGAGCCACTTGTGAATGACATAATTGCAGCATAGGTGTCTTTATCTTTAGCCTGTAAAACATCAACCTGAAAATAGGTGGACTTGAGAGCAAGCTCGCCGGATTCGGTAAGGGATGCTTTTCGCGTAAGGCTTCTAGCGTTTTATTATCAAAAGGTGCGAGGGTATCATTAGAGAAAAGAATGCGCGCTGCATTTTTAAGATCTCCATCCATTGCTTTATTTTCAATAATTTTACTAGAATCAGAATATAAAAGTCGTGGGTTTTTAGGAATGATAATCGGAATGTCTAACAAGCTATTCTGTTTTAATTTGGTTGATAAAGAACAATTTTTGGTTTTGTCAACATGTAAAAAATTTGTAGGAAATCAAAAAAGATTTTGCCAGGCCGAATCAGTGTCCGAAATACATTTGTTAATCACAGATGATAGAGATCTAGCTAGAGACATCGCTCTTCTAGGAACTCGTTTAACGGTGGTGTGAATTTTTAAGTCTTTGCGGCCTCTAAACAACCTTCCGTTAGTGCATTCTGGACAGTGAAAAGTTTCGGTTGAGATACATTGTTTGTTTTAAAACTATTTGACATAATATCGCACTAAAAAATGTACACTTAAATAAACACACATAAAGTCACTATAATGGCGTTGCTGCGGCGTCGGCAGCACGGAGACCCGCTGCAGGGGTACCCGGCTGCCTACCTCAGCCCGCCGTCATTGCTCGGCAACGCAAAAAACGTTAAAGCGGAATCTTGTAATTTATATATAATTCCGATATTGTCGGAATTATTTTATGCAATTTGATGTCAATTTTATTATTATATATTATATTTTTATTCTCAATACGTTTAGATTGTACACGCTAATTTTGCGACTGTTTTATAAGTTTCCTGTGGCAGGACTACTGGAAGAGATTCCATCATGGGGTAAGTAGTGCCTTTGTACCAGCATTTTTTATAAGAGCTATTTCCTTTTGCTATCCTAGTGTACATAAATTGTTAAATAAATAAATAAAGAAATATGATCGAAATAATAAAATTTAAAAATAAAATTTAGAGAGAAAATTTTTGAAGTTGACATCAAATTGACAATATACTAATTTATTTGATCTCCACCATTTTATTAAATCTAAAAATCTGCCAAACAGGACATAATATTATCTGAAAACCCCGGGTTTCTTTTGAAAAAAGAAAACTTGTAAAAATATTAACTATTTACATCTTCCTTTTATGTCAGTATCCATATATCAATACGTGAAGCAAAAACTTTGTACTCCTTTTTACGAAAATCGAGCGGACAGAGGAGTATGAAATTTCGCACACTTATAGTTTATGTAGAGAAGTAGTGTAGAATGCTAATATTTTTTTTTTGAAATTATGCATAATAATTGTGTTTGCTGGTGAACGAAAAAAAAACCGACTTCAATTACATCGACAAGTAATACAACGAAGGTAGACGAAAAAATAGTCAAGTAAATACGCATTATCGAATATTACTACAAAAGCTGTAATCAGATCTCGATGAAATTTAAATACGACCACATGACTTATCATGTGGTCGTATTTAAATTTCGATTAAATTCGGCTTTCGATTAAATTAAAAATCATCAAAATCGGTACATCCAGTTAAAAGTTATGCGGATTTTTGAGGGTTTTTTGCGATTTCTCTAGGATCACATTTCAGATCCTGGTACCACACTTAAGATATCTCCTTTCCAACAAAAAAAGAATTATCAATATATATATATATATATATATATATATACTCGTATATACGGTAGAATTGAGTAGCCTCCTCCTTTTTTGAAGTCAGTTAAAAATACATTAAATTAATAAAAAACAATACACATACTACCATGTATTTGACACAACACGCTTATTATATTCTTTTGTTGATTGTCAAAGTCTGTAGCCAAGTAAAAAATTTGAAAAAAGGTTATTAATTTTCATAATTTTTTCGTTTTCTTTAATTTAAATTTTTAATTATGGTCGAATTACGACCACTGGGTGATCACTAGTTTGAATTTAAATGTTAAAAACATTTATTTAATAATTTATTAGCTGTTTAAAATCTGTATATTAGAATGAGCTTTTTTCTTCGTTCTGTAAAAAGTTAATACTATTTTTTTTTGTAATTTAACCTTCCGCGGACCTTAAGAAACATATAAAAAAATAGCCGAATTAGTCGAGCCATTCTCGAGTTATGCGCTTAGTAGCATTCATTTTTATTTATATATCAAGATAAAACAACTCCTAAGGCTAAAACCGAAAACACCGCGGGGCAGATTTCTCTCCCATATTGTTTGTTCCCTTTGTGATTTATTAGCATTATAATGATTTGTATTATACTCATAATAAGGAAAACCGTATTTTATTGAATCGATGAATTAAAATCTCAATTTGTCTTTTCATTATTTATTATTTGATTGATAAATAATTGGATGAAACCTTTCTATCTTTTTATTATTTGTTTATCTTTATTCTCTATTTTATTCTTATTTGTTTATCTAATAATTGATTTTACTATTACTTGGATTTATTATTTTAGCATCGCAAGCGCGTTGCTGACCCCATCCCCCAGGAGCTATGGTACCTTATTCACCAACAGGAACACAACACTACTTGAAAACAGTGCCATTCAACTGTGGTCTTCTGTAAGGTCGAGGTACTACCCCAGTCGGGCTGCTCTATTATTTAAGCAGGAAATTTCCTGCTGTGCCCTACCTCATTTAACGTAGTTAGTATAAGATGAAATGAAATGAATGAAAGAGATTAATAAGTGAATTTTCGATTGTGATATGCGTCAGTAACGCCAAAGTCTATTGCTAGTGCACTATATAACGATATCTCCATATATTCTACAAATTAGATAAGCGGTCTTGAGGATATTCCGTACATCCTCAAAGACGTATGTAGATTGTAGATGCAATCTCAGTTTGAGAGAATTTACTATCATCTGCATTTAAATGCTCGTATATCAATATCATTTCATTTAATTTAATTTTCATTTCATTTCGTTTCATTTAATTTCATTTGATACAGTGTCACTATTACTTGTCTAATTTTAAAATTAATCTTGTGTTCAGTTTATTGTTTGCTGATAAAGGTTAGGCTATATGACATAATGTTTCGTGTAGACGACCCGTTATTATAAACTAACATTAAAAAACTGAAGAGTTTTGGATTCCATGATATACGTTTTGAATTTAATGTGGATGAACTTAATTGTTACGTACCATTGATATTGAATTATGAAATTACAATATTATTGAGTGCATTTGCACATTATTTGCGTATCATGAATTTTCTTATCATCACAGTTAAGAATGAAATAAATAAGGTTATTGTTTCAAATGTATTATCATTAACACAAAAATATGCGGTATCGTTAACATTAATATAAATAACAATGGTCCTTTAAGCCGGATTTATATTTGATACAAAATTCTGCTAATACAATTCATACAAAATTTTGATTATGTAACGTTACTAACTTTAACAAAGCTGACATGCGTCAAATTTCATTACGCGGTTATACTAAATAATAAATATTAAAACATACCATTCACAATACGGCTATTGCCTAATGTAACAAAATTTTGAAAAAACAGACTAAGTTTAGTAGATTGTATTCGCGACTACCCACATCATGCACCATATTGTTATTATAAGAGTTAATATCATTTTTAATATTAACTTCGCTTCGTACTGTTACATTCTAACACTATATTATGTAATAAAGAGAAGAATTGGAGTTTAATCAACTGTGGATTAGCGTGTGTACGTATTTCAGATTAGATAAAAAGTTGAGGTATTTTTAACTATATTTTTTGTATTTAAAAATATATCAATTTCAAAAAAGGAGAAGGTTATCAGTTTGACTGTATTTTAATTACGTGTAACGCTCATAACTTTGTGTTATCTCTAATATTGCTTATTACTTGACTACATTTTCGTCTACATATGTTGTATTAGAAAAAAGTGTCAAATTGATGCAGCTTTTCTCGAGTTTTGCGTTTAACAACAAATTTAGCGATTAATCAGAATGGTAACATTTGATCGATTAAGTCTGTAGCATCGGACTGATGGGTCTCTTTCTTCATATAAAAAGGCATAATGCACATATAAACATAAATTGCACATATAGGTAACCTTTGTGTCTTAACTTGTATTGTAAATTTAATGTGGCGATGTGGTACAAATAATTTGAAAGCTGTAATAGTAATTGACGTTCTCGTTTAATTAGTAACTATTATATAAACATAGTCACCATAGTTTCGATTTTCAATTTGTTTGTAATCTTGAATTTGATACCATGATTGGTCAATTACTACGGTTCTTGATTATGCTATAAACTACGAGTGAATTAATCAGTAAATGGAGCGTAATTCGGTTTCCTAATCGACGAAAAGCTTAGCCGGGTCGGATTTTAAACTCAATTTATTTTGTTTTAATTTAAATAATCGAATGGTTTAATATTTCATACCTTTACCAGCTTACGTTATCCATCTTAAATTATTCCATCCTATTTCACAGATAAGAATAAAAAATTACTTAGCAATAGGAATGGCAGTATTTTTTATTATACGGAAATAAAAAAAATTACGGAATGCATTTTAATAGATTTAATGATATTATATTCGTTGGTTTAAATGCTATTATGTTTAATGAACATCTGTATTAAACAAAAAATACTGACACTATATAAGCACTGTGGCTAAATTTAGTTTTAAAAAAAGTCAAGTATTTTTATATGTGCAACCAAAACAAAAAAAAAAAAACATAAATCATATTGAAACTAACATTTGTTATTGTCTAAAATTGTGTCTAATATGGTCATGTAATAAGAATAATCAAATAAATAATATTTTACTTAGAATTAAAGAAATAATTCCACATATGTTCTAACTGATGAAAGAGATTGAACTAAACCTTTCGTCGCCAACTAAACAGTCTTTCCCGTGGGAAATATCTCAGCGAGAAAGAAATTATATTGAGTTAATCACAAATATGTCTTACATCAGATAAAATCTGATAATCGCGCTAACTCTTACAGATTACATAGTCCTTACTACTGAGGTTACTTGAAGCTTGAAAGGTACGAAAATCCCTTTACTAAGCGGTTCTGTTCTCGACTGGTGGTTATACGAACTAATATATTTTTTGAGACACAAAAACACTATTGTTAAATTAGGTTCGTAAGACGAATCTCCAAAAGAAAATTACCCACATGATTTGTTATCGATGAAGATTTAATATCACATACAGTATGATAGTATCAGCCAGGTATATAGGTACTATAATACAACAATCAAAATATATAACTTTGATCACTCATTACTTCAGCCTATCGCAGTCCACTGCTGGACATAGGTCTCCACAAGTTCGCGCCAAGAATGGCTTGAACTTATATGTGTTGCACATAGTTACCACGCTGGGTGGGCGGGTTGGTGACCGCAGGGCTGGCTTTGTCGCACCGAAGACGCTAACTTGAATAACTCATCATTAAATATGTCCAAGCACATTTATAACACACCAAAACCTTTTTCTTATAGAAAGTCAACCAAAACACTCGTGCTACTGAAATATTCAGAGAGGCCAGATTGTAACAATTTCGTGACACATATAAAAACAATTGCGGTCCGCCCTAATAGCCCATGTAAGGAATTATTCAAGATACGTCGAAGTTAAAAGAACCCGCCTGAGATATATGTAGCAGTTTTAATGTCACCTTCACATAAAAAGAAAAACTAATGCTACGTCCACACTGAACTTAAAGGACTATGTAATGTGTTGAAGCTTTGGCCACGATTGTAAGCGTAGTTTATAATATCATGCTTATCGCTCCAGCATGTAATATTCCACTATTGGGCATAATCCCCTGTAAGAGAAGGATTAGAGCTTAATCGACCACGCTGCTCCAATGCAGGTAGGCGGATACATTCTCTACTCTGAGTAACGATCGCTATCAGGTGTACATGATAACAATCGGAAAGAATTTATTTTTTATTTTAACAGACTGATTGAGAAAAATTACTATTAAAAGTTACGAGTCATTATAAAATGAAGAAATCTAAATTGTATGTAAAATTTGTACTTTAAGTCAAAGACGCTCATGAATAAAAGATTTTTAGCTACGCGATGTTCCTACTAAATGAAAAGAGAAACATTCAAATATTTTCACTTTTGAATGTAAAGGTTATGTTACATTAATAAACCAAATAAGAATCTATCTTAACCTTTTAGATTGATGGAGTGGCTCAGGCCATATAAGAACGTATATATCAAGGTAAGTGGACTTACGAGATTTCTCGCATCAGCGCTTTGAATCAACGCTTGCAATAATTATCGGAAAAAGAAATCGTAGCTGGGAGAATTTACGAGTGGCAGGACTGGGTACATACGTCTTGATTACAGCTACTGTTACGTGTTAGGGCGGGAACATATAAACTTATTTCGCCCTAAATAAAGCGAGTTACATAAACCGTTATAAAATCAATAGATTTTTAATACTGCTGATTATTATTTATTTATTTATTTTTATTTGGAAAACAAAGAGTACAATATAACCCAAATAGACGCTGTCTTACCTTGCTAACTGTTAATCATATACATGTACATAATGACAAGAACGAAAACAGATTTTAATATTGGCTGGTAGGTATTTCTAGCTATTTTCTAGTCACGTAAAACAGCTTATAGCATTTTGTGAGACCTACATACATCTAACGGCACCATACGTCTTACTCATCCAGTGTCTAGATGATGTCACTGATAAGTATAATATGTATGTTAAAAAATATGAGAGAATATTTGACAAGAACGCGTTTATTATTTATAATTAATGAATTAACTTTTAAATCAACCGGGGTTAAGTTTTTTCGTTCTTCGATTCCTTTGAGTCAAAATCGTAATATTTCAAAGCCAGATATTTCTTAAACAATTTTTTAGCCTTTTTAAACATTTTTTTTTAATAAATTTATTTGAAAATTACATAAGCCAAGATTATTTTACAAATATCTTATTATTAATTCTAATAATAAGTAATAATTATTTAAATTTACAAATCTTTACCAACGTTATAAAACTATACAAGTTATTTGTGTCTGATTGCGAAGATCGAAGACAGATTTCATTGGAAACGCCGAATCTTCCGGATGAGGGCGACAAATTGACACACATGTCATATTCTGTCGCTTGATCTATTATATTGATGATCTATTATTTACTGAAAGGCGCAGTTTTTGATGTAATAAATGGATATAATACTGTAATATATATTCAAATATATTATTAAAATTTGTTATGTTAAATTTTTAAACAGCAGTATAGTTTGTATAAGATTTGAAAAGTTGTTCAAAAAAGAGAAATCGCGCAAAACTTGAAGCCCCAATCTAAAGAAGTACGTCATTCTTCCAGAATAACACAGCAATAACACTGGTCTCATTTAGTGTTATAGTCCTGTAGTGAGTAAGGTAACAGAGCTTCTAGGGATGCGCTATATTGGAAGCGGGAGTATGACAAAGTTCTTGTGATACTTCATTTGATGTAACAAGCTATGCAAGCTACGATAATCGCTTACTATGGATACAAAGCTACGATAATCTCTTACCGTGAGTCAGAAATTAAGTTTTTTTGGCACCCTATTATGATAAAAAAGTCAATTTATTTTTGAATGGTGTCCAAGCTTGAAAACGACGACTAAACAACAACTTTATATTCATATACTACCATTCGACAAAGACAGAGATTTCGTCTTAGATACACAAATGTATTTGTCCTTTAAGTGATAGTTGAATTAGTAATTTACAATAATTATTTTATAAGGATCCATCCAAGCGTGGGTTCCATAGACCCGACTCAGTATTTATGACACCGCGTCAACTGTGCCAGACCACGCACGAACAATGTTACGTGCTTATATGTTTAAATATACTCGTATATGATATTAAATCGTAAGGTCAACGCTTCATATAATTTTGAATAAAGTAAAACACCCTGAAAACATTTGCCCAAAATATTCATATCAATAATAGAACAGAAGATATTAAAAAAATGGTTGTCTGTAAAGTTGGTTTACGGACGATAGTTTAAAGTGACAACGTCATAAAAAAACAGCTCCTCGGACGCATAGATCAATCAAGTGGAAGAGAGATAGATGCGGTGCAAGCGTACAATGAAAGTAACGAGACAATGAGTCATCCTTTTACGTCCATGCAGCCTGCGTTCATCGGTTTATTAAACGTTGTAACGTCAAAATGACTATCAATAAACAGTATTTACTGAGGAAGTATTTTTCGTCTGTCCATTACTTTCTGTTTGTATATGTCATGGTATCATATGACGCCAAAACTATTGGATGAATTTAGAAAAAAACTTTTCATAATATTAATTTATATTAAGTAATGTTTACTTTTGTCCCAAATCTCTTTACATTTTTCAAGGCAATAAATGTTGAAGTGTGGAACTGCGAACAGTTTCGCGAATACATTATATTATTATCTTAGTTTACATATATTGTGAATGAATATTTGTAGTAATACTGAAACATGTTTCAATCAAGAGATGTTACGTATAATTTCGAAGAGATAGCTGAGTATAGTTTCTCTTCAGAAATTATACGCGATTCAAATTCAAATTCGAAATCTATACATATAATAAAATGGTAGGAAAGTCAAAACTGTACATTAAATATTTTTTTAAAAGAATACTTGGGGTGTGATCTACAATCGATACCGAAGCCAAAAATATAGTTTTTAGAATTTTTGTCTGTTTGTCTGTTTGTCTGTATGTATGTCCGGGATAAACTCAAAAAGTACCGCATGGATTTACTTCGAATTTGGCACGAATATTATTAAGGAGTCGGGTCAACATATAGGCTACATATTATCATGCATTCTGTAACAACGTGTAATCTAACGACGCATATTTGAATGTTGTTGTTATTATGTTAATAACCATGCTATATAAGCTAGCTTCACACTATATAAGCAACTAAGCCGATAAACGTAATTAAGTGAATATAAGTAGACAAGTGTACTGTGTGGCTACGGTACTAAATAATATGGCCACCCCCTCTCTTCCCGTGGGTGTCGTAAGAGGCGACTGAGGGGTAACACGGTTCCGCTACCACCTTGGAACTTGAAAGGCCGACCGGTAGCGGGATAACCATCCAACTGCTGGCTTTGAAATACACAGGCCGAAGACGGGCAGCAGCGTCTTCGGTGCGACAAAGCCAGCCCTGCGGTCACCAACCCGCCTGCCCAGCGTGGTGACTATGGGCAACACACATGAGTTCACGCATTTTTGGCGTGAACTTGTGGAGGCCTATGTCCAGCAGTGGACTGTATAGGCTGTAATGAAGTAGACTAGACAATTGTAAAGCAGCGCCATCTATGAGATTTATCTGTTGATATGAAATGTAAAGAAGAAACGGGTAAATGAATGTTATTTTAAAATATATAATCGTAGGTATTTTTGGTGCTGTATAGCGTTCACGCAGACGACGTCGCGGGCAGCAACTAGTATACTATATTCAAATTTGCTTTCATTGAATTGAACGATGGTGCGTGTGCCGTGTCGGTCGCGGGTTCGAATCCCACTCGGAGTGGATATTTGTATTTATACAAATATTTATTTCCGGTCTGGTTGTTAGTCCGTGTGAGGCTCCCCACCGTGCCTAATGGACAATGAGGCGGCTCGGTAGCGATTTCTTTCAGGCAACCTTAGAGTTAGAATTAGGAGAAAAGATGGTGTATTATAAACTTACATCAAACAGAGTATAGAATGTTTGTAGTGTTAAAGAGACTTCTGGTACCAATACATTTTAAAAAATTATAATGATTAGTAGCATAAAAAGTGTGTTAGACATTTTTTGAACAATCCTGAGGGAGCTTGTGTTCTCTATCACATATATGGTATTTAAATATTTTCTTAGATTATTCATGGAAGGTGTTGCGATACACATACTTTCTATTTTATAAAATAATAACAAATTAATAAAATCTGTGAAATATACCTCAGTACGTATGATATATTTATTTTGTTTTAATATACAATCGACGATAACATTTTTTTAAATTCGTATTTATATATTAATCTTTATTTATACAAAATATTATACATATTTACAATTCAAAACTTAAGAACTAAATATTTACAGATAGCTTTGGTATAAATCATGTCCGCGTGGAATTGTGCCAAGAATGCTGGCAGCATTTCCCCGTTGAATCGCTATGCCGATTCTCTGGGCAAAAAATGCACCAGCCCTCTTGTCACCAGTGGAGGCAATAAGGCGAGGTGTTATCTCATTTAAAAATTTTTTAGCACTGCTACTCCAAGGTCGAAGTGTTTCGACTGCAAACGGCACAAAGATGTAATTTAGAATTAGTGACGAATCTAATAATTCGTATTTTAATAATTCGTATTTTAAATTTGTGAAATAAACCTATGCTGTAGCTATTTAAATAACTATTGAAACATAGCTTCAGTTATAAACAGTTGAGCATAGCTCGATAAGCCTTTTAACCGCGCCTGACGAGACCACGCTGGTGCCACCAAACATTCAGACTTAAAAAGGATAAATGAGAAAAATATTTTTTTTCTCTATTTTATTTTAACAGAGTCTAAACCTACGAATTTACTTGTATGTCATCATATCAACGTATATATTAATACGCTAAGGTTAAGATGTTTGCCTCTCTTTTTAGAAAAAAACTCACAATTACTCCACATAAATTATATATCATTTTAAACTGCTTGCTCAAGCGGCATCGCCAACTTAAAAAAAATATTAATTGCTTTTGTTTTTGTAAAATAATTAATTATTAAAATTATTTATATATGACGGCTTTAATTTTGAAACAACGTCAAGAAGATTGACGGTCGGTAATTGTTTTACTTATTTAATGCGAATTATTCGCACGGGTATTGCTAGTTCAATTTAAACCAATTCACAAACATTATTAAATGTTAGTCGTTGTTAAGGTCGTTCTGTATACTGGTACTGATAGTATTAACGTTATCACTGACTTTGATAGCAACTGCTGTTTTAAAAACTATTCTAATATTGTAAATAACACAAAATTATTTATTTAATTTTAAATAAAATAAAACCCCATTACAAAGCTTGTTTTCATAATTGTTTGTTGCGACATCTATCTCGCAACATACGACTTAGAACTGACGTATCCTAAATCGCAATATTAAAGTTATTAGAGCGATTAAACAATACATATACAAGAACCCGACAACAACCGTCATGAGGCACTAGCCCACCAGACTCAACATCCGTCTGGTCGGAGGATCCTCCCTTTTCAATGGCGGATGAGGAATTTTACACCCTGTTCCATCCCCAAACCGGTGACCCCGACGTGTTCTTCACATCCCCAAATGTTAGATGATAAGAAATTTTAGCAGGGCTCGAAATAAAAATTAATTATTAAAAACCAAAACCCGACTGCTACAAATAGCCACTTAAAAGAGAAAACTTTACAATTTGGTGTGAAGTGTATTCAGTGCACCGTGTATTGTTCCATTCGATACATTCATAAACTACAGATATTTTAATGTATTAATAATATCATTATACACTTCATATTATTGCTCGCGGAGTCATAAAAGTTCTACAAAATACTGGATTATAATTCATAGTAGTCAATAGTATACTATCATTCGAACAGTCACAAAACTTAAGTAAACTACTATGAATTAAATTTTCCTAGGTAATTAATTTGTCGCCGCCTGCGAAAACATAGAAAATATAAAAATCTATATACCTACATACATACACACTTACATACATTCGAAAAATATTAGCCTCCTGGTGCAGTTGGGATAAAACAATAATATCGGTTTGCCTAATATTTATTACAAAATACTTTATTTCTGTCATAATATTTATTACAAAATACTTTATTTCTGTTTTTTAAAATAGATTTCTATAGCTATCATTTTTTTTTTAATAGTTGATATTAACGTGATTATAAAGAAGCCTATGATTTATTTCAAGATTGCTTATTATGTAAGGATACTTTTATTACCACCCGTGGCCGGGATTTAATCGGTGTTGAGAAAGAATTTTCAATTTTTAACCCACTTCAATAAAAGGATAAGGTTACTCAATTCGACCGTATATATATTTTTTCTTGTATGTTCGGGGATAACTCCGTCGTTTATGAACCGATTTTGATAATTCTTTTTTTGTTAGAAAGGAGATATCCCTTGTTTGGTACCATGATAAGGAAACCAGGATCTGATGATGGGATCCCAGAAAAATCGAGGGAAACTCTCGAAAATCCGCATAACTTTTTACTGGGTGTACCGATTTTGATGATTTTTAATTTAATCGAAAGTCGATGTTTATCACGTGGTCACATTTAAATTTGATTGAGATCTGATTACAACTTTTGGAGTAATCTTTGATAATGAGTTACTTGTCGATATATATAGATATATATGCTAGGTTTGAAACTAGGGGACAAAATCGGAGGTGCAGACATCAGGCGCAAAACAAAACTGACAGACATACGGTCATGTATTGATCGACTCAAATGGAGATGGACTGGACATATGCTCCGTTGCAAAAAAGAAAAGTGGAGCAAACAGGTTACAGTTTGGTATCCGAGGGATGGCAAAAGGAGCAGAGGACGCAAAGCAAGAAGATGGGAGGATGACCTGAAAATGACTTTAGAACCCTACTGGTTAAGAGTAGCAACAGACAGAAAGCAGTGGAAAGAGTTGGAGGAGGCCTTTGTCGTAAGACATACCGAAATAAGTGATATTTTATGAGTTTAGTTATTTAAATTCTTATTATTTTCTTCTAAACTTTGTTTTACTTCATAAAAATTTTGTGTAAGAATTTATAGTAATATGTGAATTTCGGAAAATAAAGGCTTTATTATTATTATTATTATACTTGTCGATATAATTGAAGTCGGATTTTCTTCGTTTGTCTGCAAACAAAATTATTTGTTGGTAAAGTAAATTGTTGTGACGTCAAATGTCACAATTTTTTTTAAATATATCTGATGAATAGGTTTAAGACCATTTTTCAAAGGGTTTAATTGTATAAAATGAACAACTTTTCTTTTCTCTATGACAAATTTTTCTCAAGTCAGTAAAGTGGTTTAGTTTGGTAGTCATATCTGTTTTGAATTATTTTTAAGTAGAAGACCTTGGATATTCAAAAGGATACATTATTATTAGTTAGTTGTACTATCAGGGAAAATAGCTCCTCCAATCTATCCATCCATCAGCCTTTTGAAGTTTACAGCTGGACGTAGCCCCCCCCCCCCTCTAATGTTCGCCACTCCGTCCGTCGGATTCTGTTGAATAGAGAAATACCAAGTATAGCTTTCCATCGCTTGCTGAGTGACCTTGAACTTATGAAAAAGGCTAACGGTAAAAGATCACGTCTCAGCACCGTAGGTCATCACTGGCAACACACACTGCTCAGACACCTTTGTCTTCAGGTACTGAGGTATACTGGACGTGAAGAAACCTCCTTGAGTAGGTACTTTTGATTTATTTATAATTGATCACTTAACCTTATGATTAACTTCACAAAACCAGGTATTGACTATGATTCCTCCATAAGACACTGTAAGTAGTCGCATTCTTATGTGATAAAATTCCAAATAATGTTTCTCGTCCTTATTTTACGAAACTCAAGGCATGGAACACCCTCACAGCATCCTTATTCTTATAAAGAAAAAGAGAAACAAGTAAATATTATCTAGGGAAGCCTTCTTACTTCAAGATCACATCATTATTTAAATAAATTTAAAATTACTAAAAGTGACATCTATAATTGTGTTTGCTCGCAAACGAAGAAAAAATGACTTCAATTACATCAACAAGCACTAAGAAGTATAAAAAATAGATGTTGGCCTATTCTCAGACCGACCCGACATGCACACAAAATTTCATAAACATTGGTGCAGCCGTTTCGGAGGAGTATTTTAACTAACATTGTGACACGAGAATTTTATATATATATACGGTTGAATTAAATAACCTCCTCCTTTTTTTTAATTCGTTTGAAAATTATTAGCTTTTTAAACTAAACGTGATAATTATGAATAAATCAAATTGTTCATAAGTCGATTCAATTATTAATATTCAAAATACCGACCAGGTCTTATCGAATATATCAATTGAGGATTCCATTAATAGGGTCGCTAAATTTAATTGCCAAACCAAAGGCCTTTGAGGTTTTGCTACGATCTTATTCGTGACCTTGAAAGCCTGTATCATATCAATTTATGGAGTGACTGTTGAGTAATTTTAGATATTATAGGACTCATTATTTGTATCGAAATAGATAAATATACACTTACACACAAATATAATATTTTGTACACATTATTAATTTAAAGTCACATTCGAAATATCTATAAAATTACTTTGGCTTGTTGAGGTTTATCTCAAAGAAAAGATTTGGGGTGCGTGGTGTGAGTAGTAATCTGTGGAGTGAAATCGTGTGAAATAGTAACGTTGACCAATCACGCTGAAGGCTGTATTGAAAATGACGTCTTTACCGCGCAACGTGTCTTGCGAAAAAGTGTTCTTAAAGAGTAAACTGCAGTCACGTTTTAAATATCAAAATTACTAATTAGAGACATATATTTACACTAGAAATATTACGCTCATTTGATCAATAGATAAAAAAATAAATAAATAGAGTATCTATTGTATAAACAATTTTATTTTTTCATTTTCAAGGCATGGTAACCCTACCGGAGGCCCATTAGTAAGTTCAAACATTTGTACTTTCACTGTCAGATGCGGAGTTCGACGAAATTGAGACGATACATTTAAGGGTTGACTTACTTTTGTTTCAGTTCTGCTTACTCGCTTAATGCTATCAAAATAGCAACCACACAATATGAGATTTTTTTTGTTTTTGTTTATTTCAAACATGTTAAGTTGTATGCTTGTATATATCTATATGTGTTTGTATGTTTGTATGTATGTACGTATATATAGATATGTATTTGTATGTATTTACATATGTATATTTCGTATGTTAACACTATTATGTCTCACTTTAAATTTTTATATCATAATTTGTACACCTATACAGACATAATACCAACTCCTCTGCCCCTAGGTAGGCAGAGATCGCTTTTCAGTGATAAGGTCGCCCTTTGTACCTCATGATAGTTTGTTTAATCCGTTTGTTTAAAATTAGTATGTAATATTTCTGTTTATGATGTACAATAAAGTGTATTATTATTAAAACCATAAAAATAAAGATGAGATGGTCCAGTAGATTATTGGCTATTTTGGGATCAAAAGAACATTTAAATCCGGATCAATCGAGGCTTACAGAGTAAATAAAACAAATATGTTAGAAAATACAGGAAACGAAATACATTAGTATAACTCAAAAACCAATTTATTTTTAAGTCATTTCTAAAATGACCTCAAATTCAACATTTGATAAACTAAAATATTGTTTTGTTGGTCCATACTAATCGTGCTTATTCAATTACCACTATAATCCTCTTACTATTATCCTTATGATGCATTAAATATACGTATTTTAGTTTTGTGACGTTTATGAGATCAAAAGTGAAATAAACATTTGCTTATTAAAATTATATTGGATTAACTTTAGCTACGCTTTCAGTTATTTTGTTAATTTAGATTATGAAACTAGCTACGGTTGAATCAAGTTTTATACAATTCCATTTTATTGAAATATTAGAAATGGTAAATACAAAAATAATAAAGGCAAATTGAAAATCTTCTGATATATTTTAATATTAATTTAAAAAATATATATGCTGTGTGGTTACGGCAGTAAAAAATATAGCCATCCCCTGTCTTCCCGTGGGTGTCGTAAGAGACGACTAAGGGATAGCACCGTTCCACTACCACATTGGAACTTAAAAAGTAAACCGATAGCGGGATAACAACCCAACTGCTGGTTTTCAAATACACAGGCCAAAGACGGGCAGTAGCGTCTTCGGTTCGATAAAGTCAGCCCAGTTTACCAACACGCCTGCCCAACGTGGTGGCTATGGTCAAAACACACGAGTTCGCGCCATTTTGGGCGCGAGATTGGGAAGCCTATGTCAAGCAGTGGACTGTGATAGGCTGAAGTGTGTGTGTAAAATATTTTTATAACTATTATATCCAAAACAGCTCACGCTAACGCTTAGACTATTGAATACTTATCATGTTAACAAAGCTATGAACTATTTCTATTAAAAAATCGACAGACTATGGTTTTTTCACACCCACATTTTAGTTATTGAGCCATTCTCCTAGCCTATAGTTTAGCCTGTAATATCCCACTGCTGGGCATAGGCCTCTTTCCTATGTAGAAGTAGGATCAGAGCTTAATCCACCACACTGCTCCAATGCAGTTTGGCGAATATATTCTGTTCTATGAATAACGATCGCTATCAGGTGTATACGATAACAATCGGAAACTACGGCTTAATGTGCTCTCCGGGGCATGGTGGGGAGACCCACATGAACTAAAACCCAGAGCACTGCAAACATCTGTATGGCCAATACAAATGTTTGTCATGTGCTGCGAGGATAGAACCCGCAACAGCCACAAAACAGTGCTGTGACCGTTGTGCCAACGTGTCGTCAACTCAAATTAACAGAATCAAATTTAAGTATAATTTCGACAGTTGATAAACTAGTCGTAAATTCCCCTATTAGAAAGATAATAACCAAAATTATGTGTTCAGTAACTACGCCCTGAAGACCGTGGAAAAGTAACAGGTGATCGTGCATGTGAAGAGGTAAACCCTTTGCCGAAATTCAGATGTTTACACAGCCCTAAAGATATTATTCTCTTCTAAACTTCAAGTACATACATAATTGTGTTTGCTCGCAACCTAAAAAAACCGACTTCAATTACATCGACAAGTACAACGTAGGGACACAAAAGAGTAGTCAAGTAAATACGCGTTACCAAAATTTACTCGAAAAATACTCATAGATTCTCGATCAAATTCAAATGAGACCATATGACATACTACATTTCCACGTTGTTTATTACACAAAAGATTATGAATACATTTTTAAATCTTTTTTTTTTAGAAAAACAGCAAAATTTCTGTTATGGCGGAAAATACGAATTTGTATGTCACTCAATTTCAACGACGCGTATGGACCAGGTCCGGTAAATGAATGTAAAATACATTCTTGGTTTGTTCCATTCCGCTCTGGAAATTTCAATCTTTCCTCTTCGAAATTATAGGATGATGAAAATACTTACAAAACGCTTGCCCTTTGCTGATTTCAACATTTCAATTACAGACCTATTAATCAAATTTCTTTTTTAAATAATCGTAGTAATTATCAAACCTATGCATTAATTATATTCTTTAAACAATAATCCTTATACATATATAATTCTTATGCTAGAGCTTCAGTTTATCATTTTTTCATTAAATAATTAATTTTAGCTTTTTTGATTATTCGACCATACATTGGCTGTTTATCTTATAGCGTTTGTCCTACAGTAATTTTTTTATTACGATTAAATTTTTTAATAACGCTATGAACAACTTTAAACGAGCCTACTTGTAATCACAATATATATGTACTTTCATTGACAAAATAGGTCTAGGTATAATTATTGACAAAAATCTTATTAAATAGTATAATATTTTTCATTATTTACAATACCAAGAGAAGTGTTCAAACTGACCAGTTGAAATAAGTCCTTTAGACGGGCGTTTTTATTTACTTCCACTTCATTCAACAAGACCCGTGGCTAAGCTAAGTGTTTCTCAACACAGTTTCTTAACATAAATAGACTATTATTGTTGAATTTATTTTAGTAATTACGTAACTCAGCAATGCATAGGATTACACATATTGTAAATGTATGTAATGACTGTACGGAAACGCCAATCAATGTTAGAATAGTGTTTGAATAATTCTTAGGAATCCGTTTTCGGGATCCGGTCATTTCTCATTTGGCCCGAAGTGTACAAATTACGGACATTACCGCGTTGCGTCAGACATTACGTTCCTACTACGAGTTCTGACAAGTCCAGTTGTTGCAGATATATTGTAGTGAGTTGACTGGTATATAACACATATAAGAACTTTAATGTTTAGCTTTTATTTCCAATACGCGATCTCCTACTTTCAAGAAAATCAGTCCTCAAGTAATCCCGAAATTATTTGAATTTCATAATATAGCGTAAACTATAAATAAATAAAACTGTACTAAGTAACTCATATGTTGTGTGGTTATAGCATCAAAGAATATAGCCACCCCTTCTCTTTCCGTGGGTGTCGTAAGAAGCGACTAAGGGATAACACAGTTCCACTACCACCTTGGAACTTAAAGTGTGTGTGTGTGTGTGTGTATATTATATTATAAAATTAAGGCATTGATATTACTAATGACCAGCACATAGTAAGGGATTGGTTTGAACGATGTGAAGCAATGCTGATCCGTAACTACCCTTAAGAGGAGTGTTTAGCTAATGAGCGTTGTAAAAGAGTGTTTGTTCTTTTCCTAGATATGTAAGGCTTTTTAAAACCAATTTATTCATGCAATAAAAAAGGATCAAGAAAGTTTGTAATGACTCTACGAACACCGCTCTGGTGTTTTGGTGCGTGTAGTCGCCTAAAACACCGACGCTCTGCGGATTCGATTCCCACTCGGGATGGATATTTGTATATGTACAAATATTTCTTTACAGTTTGGATGTCTGTCCTTGTGAGTTTCCCCACCGTGCCTTGGATAGAAAGTAAAGCCGTCAGTCCCGGTTGTTATCATAAATATCTGATAGCAATCGTTACTCAAAGTAAGGAACTCATTGTATATAGTACTATAGTAAGAAGGTAATCTTCTAACCCGCAGTGGAGCAGCGTGTTGGATTAAGCTCCAATCCTTCTCCCATATGGAGAAAGATCCCTACGCTAAGCATGGGAAGTTACAAGCCGATTCGTCGACTTACGGACATGGGTGAATATTACCTTAATATAAGTTAACCAATACTAACTGACAATACGTATACATTTTTATGAACTATCGATTGTATATTTAACTAATCGCTTTAAAACGCCTGAATCTAAAGATTACCTTCAAAGTGATTTGTGGCATGTACTCATTTGGATTTTTGTTATTAATAAAAGTTCAGTTGTGGTTTCTTGGAACAGAAAATTGGCCTTTGAAGTAAAATCGAAAGAGAAATCTAAGCATTTATCTTCAACAATATAAATGATATTGGATAAATTTGTCTGTTTATTGTATTATGTATGGTTCTTTTTGTTTATTAGCAGAAGTTGCATTTGTTATTCTAATTTTTTATGTAGATTGTTCATTGGTGTAAGTGGGCTAAATAAAACAAACACACTACCACTTACAGAGGGACAGAAAGTAAATGACATAGTAAGTAAGACAGGCCAGAAAGCCTTTCATAAATTTGACATCCACGTGTGCCAATGAAACGTTTCGTGGGATAGACTAGTATTTTTTGTGAAACATAAATTCGTAATGATCATCAGTATTAGGAACCGTTTGCTCAATTACGCACCAAGGTGAACTAATTGCTTTGTGGAAAATATTTTGGCGTGACTTTCTTTTGAATTCGTCTTTTTCTTACGTTTAAGGCTGACATTTTGAATTTTACGTACAGTTTTTAACCGATATTGAATGAAATTTCTCAGTTCGCTGTACCAACGATGAAAGCTATTCGAAATGTAACATTTTCAAACTAAGTGTTATATTTTTCCGACTCAATTTTCCACGTTATCTTCGAACGCTTATCGATTTTGTTAAACAATAAATACTTTAAAAATATAAAATTCATATACCATGTATCTTATTCGTTGAATATAAATCTAACTAGCTGCACCCGCGACTACGTCCGCGTGGAATGAAAAAAAAATAGGCAGGCAGGCAGGCAGGCAGGCAGGCAGGCAGGCAGGCAGGCAGGCAGGCAGGCAGGCAGGCAGGCAGACAGGCAGGCAGGCAGGCAGGCAGGCAGGCAGGCAGGCAGAACAGAACAGAACAGAACAGAACAGAACAGAACAGAACAGAACAGAACAGAACAGAACAGAACAGAACAGAACAGAACAGAACAGAACAGAACAGAACAGAACAGAACAGAACAGAACAGAACAGAACAGAACAGAACAGAACAGAACAGAACAGAACAGAACAGAACAGAACAGAACAGAACAGAACAGAACAGAACAGAACAGAACAGAACAGAACAGAACAGAACAGAACAGAACAGAACAGAACAGAACAGAACAGAACAGAACAGAACAGAACAGAACAGAACAGAACAGAACAGAACAGAACAGAACAGAACAGAACAGAACAGAACAGAACAGAACAGAACAGAACAGAACAGACATAGAACAGAAGAAACAGTTATATGTATCACGTATATTTAGTAAAAAGTGGTTATTTTAATATTACAAACAGACGTTCCAATTTTATTTATTAGTATAGATATATTTAATTAATTGATGTATTTGAAAAATCGAGTGTCGAATTTGGAAAATATAAGTATCTAGCCGTTTCTGTTTTAAATTAGGTACTAATTTACTTATTTACAAGAGATTAAGATAGTTAAGTGGTAATTGGCTCAATAACGTGATTTTATTTTTCAATTGAAAAGTTATATTATATTAATAATATATACATAATATATACATATATAATTATATTAATAATATAACTTTTTAATTTAATTAATTTTTAATTTAATTATTCAAAAAACAATTGAAACATAAAATACGAAAAACTCATCAAACACACTTTCATGAAGAAATACACGTTATAATAAAAAAAATAAGATTTAATTTTAAACTTGTCCGTGGGACGGTGGCGTAGAGGTTTTTAAAATTGCTGACATTTTATTTAAAATGCAATTATGTTGTGGAAGAGATTACTATTAAAAGTATTTTAAGGTTTGCAAGGGGTTTGAAAAAATTCTTACAAGATAATAATATAAATATTTTTTGTTCTTTTTTGTACAGATTCGTAAATTAAAATCAATTCAGCTTAATACTCTAATTCTGATAGTATAAGACACGCCATTATGTTCTAGATTCTACATTACTTCAGGATATGGTTTTATTTTGAACTAACTTCAAATAAAAAACCGGCCAAGTGCGAGTCGAACTCGCGCACCGAGGGTTACGTACAAAGTTACAAACAAATAATTAAAATATTTTTATTATATGATGTAACTAAAAATATATGATTTTCGCAATTGGCCTATATTTATGCTATAAAACGTTACTTCGTACCGAATTTTAAGATTCTGAGTTCACGGGAAGTACCCACAAATTTGCAGTTATGGAACACAGATACACACACAACACAGATGAATCACGACCTTATAATAAAATGTTTATTGGTTAATATTTGCGTATTTTTGAGTTATAATTTTGTAGATGGTCATACTAAATGTATCAAAATAATTGTAGGCTATTTATTAAATGATTATATAGCAGAATATGGTCTATTGTTTTGTCTGTTATATGTGACGCATTTTGAAATTCATGATCATGCAAATATTCCACGAGATAAATACATAGAACGAAAATAAACAACAGTAAAACAAAATCACGTTGCTGATTCTTGAAACACACGTTTTTCTCTCCGACAGAGATTGATGAGGTCCTTTGTTTGGCATCTCGGTACCTAATGATAAGTAATATTGTTATGAATGTCATTCACCGGGTACATGGAAATTATAAAAATGGAGTCGGTAATTCAACAGGCCTTTCATACACGACGCGTGTAATAACATCCTTTTAGCTTTTAGAATGTTATCCTCATTCGAAATATTTTTAGCTCAATGGATATATTTTGTTCCACGTTTTTGTTGAATTTATTTGGGTTCTATGTATGAATAGTTTGCATTTTGAAATATTTTGTTAATTTTAAATCCTTGTTTATAATTAAAAAGGCATTTTTACATTGGCAAACTCCTTAAATTTTGTGTTTAATTATAAAACTATCTTTTATATACAAGTAAATGAATTCATAATTTATAAAACTTGTTTCAACATACCAATGAACCGTAACATTTAGTTTGTTTACTTATTGTTTACACATAAATTATAAACTAGTATTACTAGAATAATATCGAAGGTACGGCCCTAAATAAAGCATATAATGTATAATTTACGTATGGTTTAAATTATTAATATTAATATATTCTAAGCGTTGTTTACGCAAACATCAGAATTAACATATTTGTATAATTTTATTTTAACTTTATTTTCTAATAATCCCTTGCCTATAATAACAAACGTCCCAGAGGGGTTCGGGCAATCAAAACTTTTCTCAACATAAATAAAATAAGCTGAACGCAATATTAGCTTAAGCGAGTGCGTACCACCTATCCGTCATTCTTTCGACGAGATTTTACAGACTTAGAAAATAATATTTTTGCAAGAAATATCGCTTGTTGTTAAGGGAATGGAACGTTAGGACGTGATGTATGTGTTTTTATATGATAAAAATATAGAGAGTAATGTTTTAAAACTATTCGTTATATCCTGGCAACGGTAAATTTTATTTTATTAATGGATTTTTATAAATGATGGATATTTCAAAACTGTTGGTATCGCAGTTTGTCACCTGTGTCTGGTAGTAAAATCGTAATAGTAAGGTTTTATAACATAATATAACATAAAAATACACCTTATTGTACACCAAAACAGAAATAATAGATATCAAAATGATTTTAACAAAGTATCATAAGGTACAAAGTATTAAGTGTTGTATATTATAAAATTATCTATAAAAACAGTTATGATACTTATTTCCTTACAGTCACCATTCTTCAGGTATCACGATTCCAAAAGTTGAAGGTGTTATAGTCTGCATTATGTGCACACATTTCCACACCACGAGCTAAGTAGGGGAGAGAGGGGCTTGTTGTAACAGGGGTAAGTAGTAACAGGCTCTTTTTACTAGGATCTTAAACTTTATCAACGCATTTCTTTGACTCGATTTAACCTATAAACTGCGCTGCATCATGTTGCCATAGCCAGTGTCCCGCCAGCCAGCGCAATGAGCGAAATTGTGCACGCGCATCATTTTTGCCAGGTAATATAAAATTGTACTGTCGTAAAATTTTGGTTTGCATTATTAATATCGACTAATTTCAGACTTTCTATATCTTATTTACATACAAATTTATCTATCTTTGATAATGTGTAACAGTTTTTAAGGTTGCTAAATTGTTTAAATAGTTATGTTGATAAGTGTTAAAAATCATACCATGGGGTTAGTTGTAACAAAAACCCGGGGCTAGTTGTAACAAAATTCCAGGCTTGATGTAACCTGTTACAATATGCCCCAAGTTATGTTCTTCTAGAATGAGGGTGTATAAAAGAAAGTCAGAGCGGGCAACACAAAGCCAAGAAGTGTACGAGTTAGCGGCAGCTAAAGTTTTAGAAAAAAAATGCAATATTCGGAAAGCTAGTCAGACTTTCGGATTATGTCACGTATCTCTTTATAGATACATATTGTCAGGTATGTGGTGAAGCTTACACAGATTCAAATAAAGAAGGTTGGGTAGAGTGTATCATTTGTAAGATGTGGGCACATGTAGGATGTGTTACAAGAAACACTATTTCTTTTATTTGTATTGATTGTTGCTCAGATGAAGACTGAATTTAATTATAATGAAAACTACCAAATGTTGATTCTTATATAAGTACAATACTTTGTTAGATAGATATTAAAAAGAGATATTTACGAAGCATACCTTACATATAAATAATTTAATTACTTACTGTGATATAAAAGTGCAATGATGATTATAAGTAGTGTTTAAGTACATAAAACAGTTAATTATTTAATTTTTAGGCGTTGATTATTTAAAAGTCTATTTGAGTTGATTTTTGATAAGAATTACATAATACCTACTTTAAAAAGGTGTCAATTTTGTTAAAAATAAACAAAGAATAAATGATTACAGGTATTAGTGTCGTTTTTTTTGTCGTTACTACTTGCCCCGGTAGATGTTACAACTTGCCCCAAGCACGAGGTAAGTTGTAACACCGCACTTCATCTAGAAAATAATTGATTGTAAAATAATGACTAATAGTTATGGTATTATTTTTACTTTATTGGGTAGAGGAAGAGTTACAGCATCTATGCATCTTTATTTAGTAGCAATATAATCAATAGATTTCAAGATATATTAGTTTTCATGAAAAATGTTACAACAAGCCCCTCGCTCCCCTACTTGGAGCATTTTTTGACGTGGTTTAAATTTTCATTTTACTCGGTGGGTTCAAAGAATATTAAACAAAACATTAAATATCTACTACACAAACAATTGCTGCCGTGAATTTCTAAATTTAGAACTATTCTTTTTGATTTACGTTTTTTTTTTCATACCTGGCTTGACTTAAAATGTCTTTACAATGGTCGATAAAACAAATCAATTTTTATTTTCCCGACTATCTCTGTAATAATAATAATTCTTTTACCATACTTCAGTTTCAATCGTATTTGTATAGTTCTGGTATATAAAGCTAAATTTACTAGTAATAAATATATATATATAAATTAAATAAAAGCTTTTAAAAACGAGTAAAACTGTACGACGCATCTAGTTAATTATATAAATTCGTAAATTACTGTGAGTATAATTTAAAAAAACGATTTCCTTTTGTTCGCCGGTGCCGCAAATACAAACAAATGTGTCCGGGACCTTTTAATGAATACAAACGACCGTTCCTTTGAAATTCAGAAAAAAAAATTAATAACTCTTATAACTTATTGTCAGGTAAAATAAATCAAACAAACTGGGTCAGCGAGTACAAGTACTGGGAGTTCGTTTTTCTGTTTCTAACCGTATGGTTACATCTTTGCTTCTAATAAAAATGTGAATTTAAAATTTTTTTATGGAGAGTACTTTAAAAAAGATATTAAACATAAATTAATTTTTTATAGTTCTTCTATAGATCAAATACTTTTTGTGTACACGGACCTAATTTACTACGTTATTTCATTGTAAGTTGGTTATATTTTTCCTTACTAAGTATCCTGCTTCAGCCTGTAATATCGCACTACTAGGCAGGCCTCTTTCCCCATGTAGGAGAAGGGTCAGAGCTCAACTACTAAGTATAACCGTCTCAATCGTATTCATGGTTCGTGTTGATATCATATCTTATATTTTTTAATTTTGTTGCTTGAACTTGAAAAAAGAACTCAAAACGTTTTACCGTTATTCTTTTAATTACGTCGTTTGTACGTTTTGCGTTAAATTAAGAACTTTTCGACTAATTGCTTCATTGCTTCGCCTTAATTTAGGGCAGCGATATTAATTCGGTAGAAAGACGTTGTTTGAAGAGAAACGAGATTTGTCTATGGAATGTGTGTGACTTTTGTACGTGATATTAGCGTATTTAGAACATGTATATATTTACTTTGAGGTTAAATTAATTTTGCAATTTTTTTTATTATGTGGTTATTTTTCAATTATTATTTTTTATGGAATAATTCCTAAATTAAAAGTTTATTAATTAAGGTGAAACAAGCCATTATATCCTATTATACCTTCTGCTATTATTGGACCTAAGATTAAGATTAACTAAAATCTTTAGCCGTAAGCTAAGCTGCGACGATTGAGTCACCTGACCACACGCACGACCGCAGACTTATCCACTCCAAGCTGCATCCTGATGGAACTGCTGAACTCCGTAGTGATTTTCAGCAGTTCCTGCAGGCGTGAAGCGTTAGGTGCCAGCAATTTGAGGTCGTCCATGTAGAGAAGGTGGGAGACTTTAGTACCTCCTCTCCGAAACTGAAAGCCTGTCCCCGAACGCTCCAGCAGGGTGCTTAGAGGGTTCAAGGACAAGCAGAAAAGTAGTGGACTCAGGCAATCACCCTGGAAAATACCCCTCCGTATCCTGATTGGGTCATCCGCGCCCGTCAGTCGCTCGCCCTGGAGGCATAGGATCGTGCTCCATTGCCCCATACATACTCCGAGGAAGTCTCGAACTGCCTGGTCAATCTTGTACAGCTCGAGGACCCTCAGGAGCCATGAATGAGGTACCGAGTCGATCCTGGTCATCCTGGTGTATTAAAAAAACCGCATGGTGTCGTGAGACCACCGATACTTTTTTGGTACAGCAAAATGGGTTATTGGTTTTTCCTCCTCAATATAATTATATTCATAATCAAGTGACACATATATATACATTAGACTAGAATAAGTTTAACTGGTAAAAGTAAAAATTGGTAAAAAAAAAAAAAAAAATTCGTTGAAGATTTTGAAATTTACCAAAATAAGTAGCTTACGAGATAGCAACTCTATCTGTCAAAGAGACTGGCTTTCAGAAAGACGTAGCGCTGAGGATTTAAAATCCATTTTAGTTTTCAAAGCAAACCCTCAGTGACAAAGTGTAAACTTATAGGAGCAAATACAGTGTTTCTGATTTGTTATTTTTGTGAAATTTTTGTTATTTTTATGTTTATCGACTTTAATTCGTATTAAAATAGTAAGCGTGAAAGATTGTTTTTGTTATTATTGCGCGTGTAAAAAATATTGAATTTAAATTTCGTTATAAAATAAACCGTGAAATTGAACAATCGTCTAATCAATCTATCAATCTATCGTCTCTTCTACTACACGGAAAAAGAGGCCTATGCCTGGCAGTGAGATGTTTCAGGTCTAATCAATATAAAAGAACTTTATACAAATATCATGTATTCAACATGAAGATCAGTCAGTCAGTCAGTCACTTCAGCCTATTACAGTTCACTCTGGAAATAGGCCTCCCAAAGTTCGCGACAGACAATCACGTTTTCTGCTATCCTCACCCAGTATAAAACAACAGTAACAGTAATAGTAAGTAACATTAATAGTATTAAATTATTGTCTTAAATTAAATTATAATAAACTGCGAATTTTATAACACGAAATTAGAACTTTAAACCCTTCTGCGGATGCTTCTGACAGGATATTACTTTGCCCTTTCTCCTTGACATCTTAATTAAAATCTTTCAACTAAGGGTCGCGGTATTTGTTCTGTGACGAACGTAGATGATACTAACGATAATAATTAAACGTCTAGTAAGAGCACGTATGGCCCTTTTAGTATTTTATTTATTCGTAGATATATTATTTTATAAGCTATAACTGGATCAAATCAAAACTTATGTAGTATGGCTTAAGACATCATTTGTGGACCTTTTTATTATTTAACTAGTTATAATAGTTAAGTTATAACTGCGCACATTGCCACACTTTTTTTTGGTTGTACCAACTCAGAAACCCTTGTGGGCTCATGCACAACACTTTGTTGAAGATCACGACATGGTCAAATGCTTAAATATATATAAAGATTATTTTACATTAAGTACTCGTAGCACACTAAAAGTTTACACGTTGCGGTAAACTTTTCTCAGTAAGCATTGCATAAAAATACTTGCATTTCCTAGTCTTGATTTTTTCTAATTTTTGTATCGGTCGTGTGTTTTTTAACAGACTTCCAAAAAAGGAGGAGGTTCTCAATTCGATTGTTTTTTTTTTTTATGTATGTTACTTCAGAACTTTTGACTAGATGGACCGATTTCGACAATTTTTTTTTAATTGAAAAGTAGTGTATTTCATTTGGTCCTATTTCAATTTATTTGAGATCTAACAACTGCTTTTCGAGCTATATCTAATAATGCGTTTTTACTTGACGCTTTTTTCGCCGACCTACGTTGTATTATACCGCATAACTTTCTACTGAATGTACCGATTTTGATAATTATTTTTTTTGTTGGAAAAAAGATATCCCTAGTTTAGTACCACGATAAGGAAACCAGGATCTGATGATGGGATTCCAGAGAAATCGAGGGGATACTCTCGAAAATCCGCATAACTTTTTACTGGGTGTACCGATTTTGATAATTTTCAATTTAATCGAAAGCTGATGTTTATCATGTGGTCACATATAAATTTTATCGAGGTCTGATTACAACTTTTTGAGTGATCTTTGATAACGCGTATTTACTTGACAAAATTTTCGTCTTCCTATGTTGTATTACTTGTCGATGTAATTGAAGTCGGTTTTTTTCGTTTGCGAGCAAATACAATTATGTTATGTATATAATACAAATTTTTAGTAAAATTATTTTGTGTTATTAAAACTATCGTGCGAAGTACTAAATATTATTCAATTGAATTAAAACCCGTAATGTAGATTTAGCTGAGACGAATCGGTAAGTAACTTCGGAGTTAATCTTTTAACATGTCTTTTTTATCGAATTCACAATCCACTCAATCCGAACGTCTCTGTTTACGTGATCTTCTCGTAACACGATCCAAAATAAATGCGTCTGTCACGAGGGTTACAATATCTTCGGGCTGTCGCTTGCAGACTAATCTCATCGCTTCGAAAAAAAAAGAACAACAGTGACGTCATCACGTTTTCCAGAATTTTTCACGACAATTTTCGTTCACGTGTACGAATTAATTGGTATCGAACCTTTATATAAGGTTTTGTTTTCGTTGAAGAGTAAAAAACAATATTAACGTTTAGTTTCTTTCTTACTTAATTAATATTTGAAGAGAATTTTAATAGGCGTCGTTAATTTATGTTTTTTTTATATAATTAGCTAAATCTAATTTAAAACAATAATAAGGAAAAATATATGTACAACAAAGAAACTGAAATTTACTGTAACATATTACTGTAACTTCAAACAAAATGCCTGGTGACAAAATAAAGAATTTTCCTTTCCTAATTCATTCTTTGCATGATATTGATAGTAGTGATTGATTGACGAGACGATTCAATTGTTCGTGATAATGTTTTAGGTAACTTTGTCTGTCAATAACTATCTCCTGTCCCTTTCACGTGTAATTTTAAAACTTAAACTAACTAATACACTAATTATTATGTATTAAATATTAAGATGTAATTTTTTAATCGACATATTAATACGTGAAGCAAAAACTTTGTACATATTTTTACGAAAATTGCGCGAACGGAGTATGGTTGTTTGTCTTAAACTTTGTTTGTAATGGATAAACCCAAATTGACCCGATTATATTAAACCAAATAGCATGAAATTTTTTATATTTATCTGTCATCATAAAGATAACTTATATTACTTTTTAAAGAATATCTAAGGGATATCTCTCCAAGGGCGAAATCAAAACGGTAAAATATAGAACTCTTACGTTTTATCGCGTGACAATTTGTTCGGAGTGCTTACTGAGGATTTTCTTGAAGTAATCACGTATGTCATTTATAATAGTATTCAGAACTACATAATATACTTTAATAGCGTATAATTATTTATCGATGTTAAAAGTATTTTTGATCACTTTTAAAATTCTTGTTTATAATCAAGCCAGAGTACATTAGTGATGAATTAATAGGCCTGTTACGAAACGCTCTACGCCAGGATTTGGTGACTGATTTTATTACCTTCGGCTGTCGCTTTTATAATTGGCCAGGCTATAATATTTTCTTTTGGTCTGGCTAAAAACATTGTTTTTAGTATATTTTATTCATATCATATTTTCACTCATTATCTGAAGTAGGGCACAGCAGGAAGTTTCCTGCTCAAAATCTGGAGCAGCCCGACTGGGGAAGTACCTCGACCTAAGATCTTGAGAAGATCACGGCTAAACAATACTGCTTTCAAGCAGTGTTAGGAAAAAAATTTAGGTGCTCAAGTAATAAGGATTATAAGCTTTAGATGTGGCGTTGATAAGTTGTTCACCGACAAGGAGATCTATTAAACGGATTTATATTAAGGCAGACACATAATTATAACGCGATAGTTAAAATAATAATTAAACACATAATATGCGGGGGTTACCACGCAAACGTTGATATGCACACAAAATTTCATAAAAATCGGTTTAAACGTTTTGCAGGAATATTGTAAATAACATTGTTACACGAGAATTTTATATATAAGACTAGCTGTCCCCGCAAACGTTGTTTTGCCATGTATGTTATTAATCCCCTTAACCCGTCCCTCCCTTATCACTTAGGGGTATAAAAAAAGATTTTGGCCGATTCTCAGACCTACCCGATATGTATACAAAATTTCATAAAAATCGGTGCAGCCGTTTCAGAGGAGTATTTTAACTAACATCGTGACACGAGAATTTTATAATTATATAAGATAAGAAGATGACGTGTTGTCTTTATTTATCTAAGTTTTAAGGCAAAAGTCTCTAATAATCTAAACCGCACTTCCTTTTGTCTCCAATTAACATCGACGATCAACACAAAGTATTACTAAAATAGTAACAAAGTTTCACATCACAACAATTACGCAAGCGAACAATTCAAGTTAAACATAGCTTTTTAGATTAAAGCGTCACGTAAATTCCTTCGAGCTACGTCGGAATGAGAGTTTCAACGCCAGCAAACCGTAATTCCACTTACAAATACGAGGATTATTGAAATTTTATACGGACACTGAATGCGTCTCGTGATGCCTCCCGCATAGTTGACATCTGAGGAGCTCAGGAGAAGAGTAGCTCAATCTAAAAATCCGTTAGTACATACTAAGCCTTTATTTACTGATTATTTTTTGTCCTTTCTAACAAATTCAAAAGGTTCCATATTTAAAAAAAAATATTGACGTTTTGGTATTATTTGAGAATCGGTATTTGGTTATTTTCTAATATATGTTTTTGTTGTTTTGTTCATTTGGTTATTAGTGTGTTCTATGTAGCGCTACTTCTGTAAGCCGTATGAATTTTTTTGGGGGCAAAAATTGTTTTTGAAAACACATTGTTTAATTAATCAGAACCAGGTACACTTAGTTTGTTTGTTGTTTTGAAGAAATTTAAAAAGTTTCTAATTTAAATTAAGGTTGATTTTTATGATATTACTGAAATGTAATCTACAAATCACTATTATCTTTTTACTTACTACGGCTAAACTTCATACTTTTAGTGTATCTCCTTACTGTGGTATTAGGTCAGTAAGAAAATAAAGATTATAAGCTATCCATTTCGTAACAAAAATCAGTCGAAACAAATACTTTAATCATAAGATCGCATAAATTAAAAAAGTAAAACAAATATCTTTATCATACTAGTATATATAATACTGTTAATTATAAAGTAGCAGATTAATTTCAGAACTTAAACACCATTCGAGTTTACTAAGCACCCCATCATCACATTTTCAGTGTTATAAGTTTATAATAATGAGAGATGTTATATTACTATATAACATACCTATATAACTTGTGACATAACACTTAACAAGTTTCATCTCTTGTTAATTGTATGGTATTAATACAATGCCACGAAGAATTAATAATCTTTGTCAACGCGATTGCTTAAAACAAAGTTCTAAATGAGTGTTGTTTGTGTAGGTATTTATACTCCTAGGTATAACATCAAATGGGTGTACTATTTTAAAACAATAGTCCTCTTTAATATTTCATAAATTTTGCATCATTTTGAATTGTTGCCGATATTCTATAGATTAAGGAGTAAGCTGGTGATTGCGTGACGAGAGCGTTACGAAAAGTGTGATCGGGCAAGGTGAACGGAGCAAGAAAGGAGGAGAGAGGTACGAGCACAAATTTTCTTTCTCTCTTTCTCTCATAGCCAGTTACATTTCTTATATCTATGACACAGTGCAGACTTATGGTGCAATAGTTACTGTAGTCGTGTAGTCTAAAGCACGCTCGTTTGTTTTGGAGTTTACTCCTTTGAACTGATTTTCATATAAGGTCCCCGGTATGAAAAAAATATAAGAAGTAAAATCTACTGAACGAATAACCTCGTGGCATTTTTGTGCGCCATCTATCGGCGTAAAGCTATACGACATAAACGGCATTACGACGTTTTCTAATAACGCCAGCCAATAGATGGCGTTATTTGATACTTTTATTTACCATTTGATCTTGTATTAACCTTTTTCTTAGACTAGTAAGCCTTTTTTGTGTCTATTTAGACAGTCGATCTGAAGGAGTAAACTCCAGTCGTGCATCGGAGCTGATACACACATTTTTTTCTTAATTAAACCGAGAGTATTTCACTGTCACTACTTATGTAGTACTACAGTTTAGCCGTTAGATCAAAATCAAAAAAATCAAAATCAAATCAAAATTTTTTACAAATCAAAATATTAATCATTTTTAAGAGGGTAGCTACCACCGCCACCGGTTCGGAATACAGATTCTGCAGAGAAGAACCGGCAAGAAACTCTGTAGTTGACGAATGATGATTAGGGTTTTACTATTTTGTAATTATTTTAGATATTCTTTACTAACTAAACTAATTGAAACTACTTTCTTAATCTCTTTGAATATTGTAAGTAGTATATTTTAACTTTTCTAAGTTATTATATGAAATAACTATCTACTTATATTCAATTACTTGTCGTTTATTTTTACGGTCACTTTTATAGAGCGTCAAATTTTCTACAAACGCCTGTATAGACAGTTCAACACAAAATTTTACTTATTCAGCGGATAGTGAAATATCAAATTTTTACGGTAGTTTTGTTAGTCATACATTAGAGTTTACGTTTTGCTTCAAGCAATTCTAAAATGATTGCTATAAATTAAGAAAAAAGACGCAATTTTTACAGTCTCTCTGTAATAAGTTATAAATATATATTTAATAATGAATTGTAGTTATTTTTATTAAGTGATCATATAATAGATCTCTATATTAGCTTCTAATAACATCAAATTTTTATACGATTAGGTCGGCAGACAAACACGCGGTCCACGTGGTAAGCGGTTACCGTAGCATATAGATGCCTGCAATACTCTTGTGTTATGTTCTTACATCTCAAACACGTTGCCAATCCTACCCCTGCCTTCTTCCCAGGAGATCTGGCCACCTTTCTTACTATAGGAACACAACACTATTTTAAAGTAGTATTATTTAGTTGTGACCTTCTGCGAGGTTTAGGTTCTTCCCCAATAGGTCCGGATTTGAGCAGGATATATCCTGATATATGCCGCGTCACCAAACCGTCTGCCCAGCGTGGTGACTATGGGCAACAAACATGAGTTCACACCATTTTGGTGTGAACCTGTGGAGGCCTATGTTCAGCAGTGGACTATGATAGGCTGAAATGATGATGATGATGATGATGATATGCCGCGTTGGCGCAACGGTCACAGCCATGGATTGTGCCTTTTGCGCTGGCGGTTGCGGGTTCGATCAAATACAACCAACTAATGAAAATAAACTGTGAACAGTTAAGAAAAAAACATTGTATGAATATATAAATGAGTATACTAGTTTAACGCAAATTATTATTTTATTTGTTTATCAGATTATTTTAAGGTAATGTCTAAAATATAAAAAAAGTACAGACCCGGTACAAAATCGAAAGCGTGACGTTAAACATTAGCTAATTCGGCTAAAATTGAATTTGTTCGTAACAAATTTTACTTTAATGAGCACAGCAATTTCATAATCCTAATGAAGTAAGCAGCGTCTGTTTTGTGCTTGAGACCCTTCGCTGAGTATCCAAGCGTTAAATTGAACTCACGAATTCCGCCTTTTATATGTTATTTATGTATTATATGAACAAGCGTAAAATGTTTTGTGTTTTATTGTTGTTGTTTTATTCTCTCTCTTCCAAGGCATTTTGAGCACGAGTGAGATTTCATATTTAACGAAGACGATGTTTCATCGTGTACGGAATATTTTTCGTTGGAATAATGATTTTGGTTGCGTCTTAATTGTTTTTAATTACTGTTTGTTTTTTTTTTCCTTTATGATTTTCTTTTATTTTATTTTCGATGTTAAATATAAAAAAATAGGTTTATTAAGAGGACAATGTTCATTGTAGCTAAGAAGTACACTTAAGATTAAATAATATAATCTTATAATATCTAAAAAGTAAATATTATGGCATAAACTCAGCTTATTTGTACTGTAGCACCTAAACAAAGTAATACTAATTGTATTTTACTCATATAATGTAAACATCTAAATGTAAAAATATCAATACCACTTGACGACGACATTGAGGCGATTTGACAACGCATTGGCGCGGTGGTCGCAGACACGACAGATATTTGTATTGGTCATATAGGTGTTTGTCGTAGTCTGTTTTCGGAACCTCGATACAGGTGAAAATCCTACTGGGGGCCGTTATGAAGCTGTTATTATCCGTATAACAGATCAAACCTACTTTGCTACTTATTAAATTGTAGGACATTAAAATTAGCCTGTCCAATTTTGCTTCACTGCGGAAAACGTCTGATATTGACTGTCTAATATAAAATTAGTAATTCTATACTCGGGACTAAAATAAATACACATTAGTTATATTCTAATATAAGTTTCACTACAAAGTTGTTCATAGTTCATTTACGAAGTATCTTTTAACAATTTGACATCTAGTGTCTATGTTACAATAACAAAAAAAAAAAATGTTGCGTACGTACAAAGTACACATGTCAGAAGTGAAACTTCTTTGGCAAACTAATTGAAAAAAAGTTATTAAAAAACAAAAACAAAAAGCCAATGTCGTGTGTGTGGTGTTCCCAGGCGGTCACCCATCCAAATACTGACCGTGCCCGACGTTGCTTAACTTCAGCGATCGGACGAGAAACGGTGTATTCTTCGTGGTATAAACCAGGCGGTCATCCATCCAAGTACTGACGCTTCACACGTTGCCGCGTTGCCTTTTTTTCAAATTTTACCCTCATGCGCCTAAGGAGTTTCACTTCAAAATATTGTATTAAAAAAAAGTATCCTAAACGATAACATAAAAGATTACATATATCATGCAAAATAATATTTAAAAAAAGAAAGTAAATTCTCGTCTACTTAATTATCATAATAGATTAGATTAAAGATTACAGATTTACCTTCATTTGTCTAAAAATATATATACAATACTTTAGGGTATAAGTTATTGTAATTAAGTTAGGGATAAGGATAATAGATAGCTACAGCTACGGTTGCCGTCCACTTGATGTTCAGTGCTATTAGTTAAGAGGTCAATTTTAGCTAGATTATATAGATTAGTAGCTGATTAGAGCGGTATGTGGGAAAAAAAAGTGATTAAGGGATGTTTATTTAAGGCAAATAATCAGCATTAAATGTAATTTAGAGTGGACTTATTTTTTTATACTGAATTTGATTTCTTTACTTATATTCCTTTAAAGATTTTTAACATTAAATGACCTTTCAGTATATACTTGACGCCGCATTGGCGCAACGGTTACAGCCATGGATTGTAACTGTTGCGCTGGCGGTTGCGGGTTCGATCCCCGCACATGACAAATATTTGTATTGGCCATACAGGTGTTTGCCGTGCCAGGTGTTTGTACAGTCCTTGTGGGTCTCCCCATCGTGCCTCGGAGAGCACGTTAAGCCGTCAGTCCGGGTTGTTATTATGTACACCTGATAGCGATCGTTACTCATAGTAGGGAATATATCCGCCAACCCGCATTGGAGCAGCGTGGTGGATTAAGCTCTGATCCTCCCCGTGTAGGAACACGGGGAAAGAGGCCTATGCTCAGTAGTAGGATATTACAGGCTGAAGGCTACTTTAATATTACACTCATGAATTAATTTAACAGAACATTTTATGTATTAATCCTCAAAAATTTAATTGTTGAAGTATTAATTTTAACTAGTATTTTAATACTAATTTCTAGTAACGTTATAATTTAACTTTATTACATGACATGTACAAAAAGATAGTTTGTCCTTCTAATTCATTGGATGGCTATAATGTCAAGGTTCATTAAGGATGCGTTGGCGTAATTATGGGCCAAGGTTGGGCATAAAATGTCCATGAAATTGATTAAACGTTAAAGGTTTTACAATATTGTATTAGCATCACAACGATCATTCAGTTACGAACGAATTTATGGATATTACGTCTAAACGAGCGATTTCTATGCATTCTCTAGTTATTCTGTTATCTCCTAAGTTGGTATTGTTGTTTTCTTTATTTAATGTTTTTTTAGATGTGATTGAAGATCTGTGGATTGTGTTTTGTAACTCGGCGAGATTTGTGGCTTACCAGCACTTATTTTAATTGATTCTATACTTAAATTTTTTATTATTTAATTATTTTTAAGGTAAGCACGTAATTACTGCTTAGGTGAGATTAATGGAATATTTACTAATAGAGATCTAAAACTCACATTCACCACAAAATTTTTGTTAACAACATTATAATTAAAAATTAAATATTAATTATGTTGGAACTTAAAAAGCCGACTGGTGGCGGGATAACCATCTTACTGCTGGCTTTGAAATACACAGGCCGAAGACGGGCAGCAGCGTCTTCGGTGCGATGAAGCCAGCACTGCGGTCACCAACCCGCCTGCCTAGCGTGGTGACTATGGGCAAAACACATGAGTTCACGCCATTTTTGGCGTAAACTTGTGGAGGCCTATGTCCAGCAGTGGACTATATAGGCTGTAATGATAATGTTGGATAGAAAGTAAATTTGAATTCAAATTTTAAATACATTAATGTCTATAATTATAAATAATATGTTATGAAATATTAAACTTTCTTAATCAGAAATGTGTCTTTACTGTCCAAAGCACATGAATGTACAATTATATAAATGACAATAACGTGTGACCTTAGAAGTGCTGGATTTCACGCAGGACATTTGACTAAATTAATAATAATTATTGGAAAGTAACTGGTAAGATTTTTTTGGGATTTTTTTAGCAGATTATATATACGACCAGCTTCACATCTATCACACCTATAACAATATAATGAAAAATCTTCTAATATATAAAATTCTCGTGTCGCGGTGTTTGTAGTTAAACTTCTCCGAAACGGCTTGACCGATTCTCATGAAATTTTGAGTTCATATCGGGTAGGTCTGAGAATCGAAAAACATCTATTTTTCATACTCCTAAGTTATGGGGGGGGGGGTTAAGAGGGTTAATAAAATATTATGAAATTTTGTGTGCATATCGGGTAGGTCTGAGATTCGGCCAACATCTATTTTTCATTCCCCCTAAGTTATAGGGGGGGGGGGATTGAGAAGGTTAATAAAATATATGGCAAAACAACGTTTGCGGGGTCAGCTAGTATTATATATATGTAGCGACTATACGAAAAATATTATTTTTACTATTTATTACACGCAAAAAGCACTAATTAAGTAAACATTAATTAGTAAAAGTAATTAACAATAATTAGTAACGTTGTGTGACGAGAGTAGTGATAATAACAACTCATAACTAATTAATGCAGATTTTAATTTATTTAGTGTACCACATAAACACATGACAGTTAGGTATGTTTGTAAATAATTAGTTTTTAAGATGCGAATCGTAAACATGTATTTTCAATTCGATTCAGCCTGTTGCATCCTACTGCTGGGCCTAGGTCTCTTTCTCCATGTAGGAGAAGGGTCGAATCTATTAATCCACCACGCTGCTCCACTTTGGATTGGTAGATATATTCCCTACTATGAGTAAAGATCGCTAACAGGTGTATATGATAACAACCAGAACTGATAGCTTAACATGCTCTCCGAGGGATAATGGGGCCGGGGGAATGCAAACTGAGGTAGGGCACAGCAGGAATTTCCTGCTGAAAAATATGGAGCAGCCCGACTGGGGTAGTACCTCGACCTTACAGAAGATCACAGCTAAATAATACTGTTTTCAAGCAGTATTGTGTTCCTGTTGATGAGTAAGGTGACAAGAGCTCCTGGGGGTGGATTGGGGATTGGCTCGGCAACGCGCTTGCGATGCTTTTGGTGTTGCAGGCGTCTATAAGCTACAGTAATCGCTTACCATCAGGTGAGCCGTACGCTTGTTTGCCGACCTAGTGATATAAAAAAAAAATCTACCAGAACAGTCATCCAAACCAGAATAAATATTTTGAATAAATACAAATATCTGACCAGAGTGAGAATTGAACCCACAAACCATCGGTGTTTTAGGTGCAATAAAATAAAATTTCAAGAAAAAATTATAAATTAAAAATAAATTGACCTAGTTTGACGTTTGTTTGTACGTATTTTTTTAATATACAACTAGGTCGGCAAACAAGCCAGTACACCTGATGTTAAGCAATTACCGCAGCTTATAGACGGCTGCAAAACCAGAAGTATCGCAAGCGCGTTGCCGATCCTACTCCTAATCTCCCCCAGGAACTCTGGTCACCTTACTAACCACAAGAACACAACATTACTTGAAAGCGGTAATATTTCATTTCACTGTATAAATTATCTTCTGTAAGGTCGAGGTACTGCCCCAATCGAGTTGCTCCAAAATTGAGACATTTCCTGCTGTGCCTTACTCAGTTAACGGCTTTATCGTTGTTTTTTTCAAAATACTCTAACAAACGCTCGTGGATATAATTAAACTCTTAATTAATTATTATTTAATAGTTTCATCACGTAAAGATAATCCTTTTTTAACTTGCGATGCCTAAACAAAATCAAACAATATTGATTCTGATGTGAAGTTTTTGTTTGAATAGTTATTACAGGTAGTATGTAGGTGTTATAGATAGGTCTAAAGTATTTGTTTGAAATCCGCAGATTCTATGTTTCGGTTGCCTTAATTTGCTGTCGCCTCTGTGTTCTAGTTTGGATATTTGAGTGTTATTACACATTAAGTGACAAAAAAAGCAAAATACTTATCAACAGTTTTACCAAAATAATTTAATTTGTAATTCGCACGATTACCTCACACACGCACACAAACACACACACACTGCCACATCATGATTAGACAAAAATTTCTTTCTAAATAGCTAACGTATTGTTCAGTTTTGTAGGAAAATAAATTTAATGCACAAAGCAGGTAATATTAAGAGTGGCAAAGTGGATACAGGTCAAGTCTCGATCTCTTCATTTAATCTCGCGGGTTTCATCTTATATAAAAATTACAAATCAAATAAGTACATAAGGTTTTAAAAATGTCGCGGGCTTCAAGTAATTCGGTCAGTGTTTGTTTAAAGAAGAGGTAGATAATCTAACTAAATTTGTTACAGGTAGCTTTTTTTCGAAATAAAAAAATTGGTTTTTGTTTTGTCGTTTCTATTAAATTTCCAAAAACCCTAAGATTATTTCAAGTTACTCAATTAATTTCTATATAGATTAAAGAAATGTGCTTCTAACGAAGTTGTATTTTAAAACTTAAATTGTAATATTAAACAATGATTCCATGCTTATTCAAACATACGCAATCGTCAGAGCATTATTAGCTTCAACGACCAGTTTTATGGTACGATTCCTTGAACGAAACTCATGAACGAGTTATTGCACTATATTTATACATATTTACAATTCATAACTTAAGAACTAAATATTTACAGACAGTTTTTGGTACAAATCATGTCCGCGTGGATACCAATGCGAATGTTATCAATGAGTTGATTTCTTCTTCATTACAAGTTATAGATTTGAACTATTTTACTGGATATAATGAAATCTTGAAGTTCGATTGATTGAAGGTATGATGGCTCATTCTTTTCCGAGTGAATGAAAAACACCGATTCAATGGGAATATGTCGTAGTGCTTTGGTTACCTTAGACATAATTATGTTTAATTATAATTACAAAAATATTTATACACGAAGAAATTAATTTGTGCACTAATTATTAAAGTGTAAATTTTATCGAATCATGTTCCTGTAAAGACAGGAGAAGTACGGGTGAATGATTAAGGATTACGTAGGAATGATTTATTATCGATCACCATTATCCTTTCTGCTTTTGTTCGTATACATTTCAAATTAAAAAAAGTTCGATTGAGAATTGTTGTTGTGTATTGAAAATGGAAGTACTATATTTTTAAAGATAAATTATGAGTAAGTAGTTAAAAATGAGATTAAAACAAGTTCTATGCCACCATGATAATTTTATTAAAGTTTAAATCCCTCTTTGTTGTTTGTGTATTTTTTTGTACCTGGGTGACCGAGCTTAGCTCGGTATTTTTAGTAAATAGTGTTTTTTGGAAATCATGTTTCAATACGAATTACATATTGATAAAATATGAATAATATTTTCCAATTTAACCGACACAATAATAAAAAATATGAACGGGTTATTTAAATAAAAAATTAAGAGTGTAATTAGAAAAAAAAAGAAAATATAATCGATCTGGAGACATGTAGTTTTGAATCGTGGTCTTCTCGGTCGATCTCGACCGGCTGATATCCCACTTGAGCTATTACAATTTTATTGACGATTGCGAAATTTATCTTCGTATTCTAAGGATATTGTAGCCATTTTTTCATTACCTAAAAACAGGGATAACACGACATTTTCTAAAAATTAATCCTAGCTATATTAATTTATCGCCCCCGATATCCCCTGCATACGAAGTTTCATGAAAATTGTTGGTGCCGTTTCCGAGATTCAGATTATATATATACACACAAGAATTGCTCGTTTGATAGTATTAGATTAAATAGGACATTAGGTATATCATTGTTAATTATGTACAAAAATTTTAGTAAATTTTAGTTAAAAATCGATTATATTAACTCACATATGCTTGTAAAAATATACAATTTTTAATCCGTACCTATTTCGCATTTGATCTTGGTACGTAACCCTACTTTTTATGGTACTTGAGTACTCATAAAATGCTGTTTTATAGGCTAGTTCGACACCGCCACTGTATTCAGTTTTACCGAGTGAACCATAAACTGTAAGTAATGATAAGCGAAACACTTGAGTATAAATACAGGACTTAAGTAGTGGCTTTTAGCATACTACAATAAATGTATTGTTTTCAGATATAGCTTAAGGTAATAAATTGTTATAGGCCTTGGGCTTTTGTTGCACGATATTGGGGTTATTTTGTGCGTAATAGTGAATGTTTAATTTCATTGCTGCTGAATTTTGAAATAGTAATTTTTGTTTTTAAATTATTTTACAGTTCATTTCATATTCTACGCTAAAGGGGAACAACACCAGAACGTTTTTCGTTAAATCATTATTTATTTATTTAACACTTAATTGCAAATTTGAATAACATAAGGAGAAATTAAAATATTCTCAATCTCAATATCCTAACTTTAAAAAATTGCAAAGCCAGAATTATCACTAATAGTATAGTGATTTCGTAGAGACGATCCAAAAAACAAATAATAAAGTATGAAAATTAATTATTTAAAATTCATATCACATACGTTCTTATTGTATTCTTAATACCTTTTTGTCGTGTAGCTTTTGAATAAGATTTATATTGAGCATAATAAAACCTGTGTGTTGTTTACTACGGACATAGTAAATACAAAATAAAAAAAAATACTATAATTTACAATGACAACGCAATATCAACAACAAAACAAATAAAAAAAAAACTTAATAAAGTAAAGGGACTATCCATAGTATTCCCGAAGTAATTCTTTTAAAATCCATCTCATCTGAAACACGTAACCGAAATAAATACAAGTAGAAAACAATGAAACATTTTCCCGTACAAATTATATAGCGGGTTGTTACCGGACAAAGCCCTGTCACTCCGGGTTACGGAGGAAAATACTTTTAAAGAAACTGAATATCTAGATATCATAGGAGATTATGTTGACACTTAGTGGATTATGTCGGCGAAACATGAAAACAATTATTGCATAAAATATTTATTTTGTTACGTTAAATAAATTTTACTATAACAATAATTATGGCATACACTGATAAATGTCATAATCTTTCAATGTAAGTCTGTTCACGTAATAATATACATTATTATTATTATATTTATTCTACAAGCAATACAAGTAGGCTACGAGAAGCCGTTACAGAACGCTGTAACAAGACACATTTGGTCTAATATTCGAATCAGACACGATCTTTACCCATTTTTTTAATACTCTAAAGTTCCTCAACATAAAATAATTGTTTTATATTAAATAAATCAATGAAGGTCGCTTCTAAGTCAGATCTCTCACTAGATTAATCATAGACCATTGATGAACACATACATTGATATTGTATAGATATACGATTAATAAGACTAAAGATCGAAGTTGATTGATGCATCTTGTACCATTCCGCGTCTGAGCAAAGCCTTCTATTTCCATCTAAGAGAAGGTTTGGAGTTTAATCCAATAGCTCTATATCATCAGCGGTCCTTACTTAAAACAAAATAATAAATCTTCCTACCTCCGGAACAGACAACCGTGTCTATGTTTAAATGTATCTATTTATCATATTTATACGTATATTGTATACTTTATATTTAAATATATATCGAAGCAAACAATAAGCTACTTATTGGATTTAAGAATCTTGAATTTTTCGAACTGCGGATAACATTACGCGAATACGAAAAGTCTTTTACAGTTTAGACGATAAAAACTTGTTTGTCGTTTTGAGAAGAAACAATGGCACATAATTTACAAAAAACAACGTAAGGGTTCAGCGTTATATTGTACGAGTATGTGTGAACGTGTGACTGTGTATATTTTATTATTTATTTAATTTAATTCCATCAATTTTAACCGATTTCCGAAAAAGGAGGAGGTTCTCGATTCGATTATTTATGTTTTATTTTTTTTTGTTATTATTTTTAATGATACCTCAGAACTTTATGTATTTAAAACCTGAGCATACATGTTAGTAATGTACTAATTACCTCCATATCTTCTGTATTAGTTCCTGAAATGTTGCACAGAATAACACACTAGAACTTAGCTAATTAAACTTCGACTAAATAGTATTAAAGTCGTACTCTAGAGGTAAGATAACAAGCAACATTGCCACAGACAAGTCTTAAATAATTATTATCATTAAAATAAGGTAAAGGTTTACTTTCTAATTCATATGACATGTTAAGGACTAACATTACATTATATTTATCTAAATTAATTATTTCAGAGATAAAAATATCTGTCAAATCCTTTTATAGACCCGAAAAATTACAAACCCTATAATCTCGTTGGAATTATTAAAACCGGGATCTCATATTTTATACGCACATACAAGATATGTAAAATAATTTTTTAATTAGTATGTTTGTTTTGTGTACTGTTGTTCTTCTTGACACTAACAAAAAATAAATAAATTAACATAGCATTATACTATATACACTTTAATGTACACCAAAACAGAAATAATATATATCAGATAAATATTAAACTATTTTTAATATCATATCAAAAATCGACTATTCCGTGAGTGGTGGTGTTTCGTTTATGTGTGGGTAACACAAAAATAAATCGTACGAATATTTTAGATTGATTTTAACAAAGTATCATAAGGTATAAAGGGCGGCCTTATAAATATATTTTTATTTAGTCCTTTTATATTTAGTCCTTTATTATATATTTGAGGAAACTAACAATTTAATTAATAAAAAATAAACCCTTAAAAATAAATAATTGTAACACAAAATATGAATACATTAAATAGATAGGCGCCATTTCAATGAAACACAAAATCAAAATTCAATAAATCACTGATTAAGTCAAAATCGTGGTCGGAGACAGTAAATCTATACGAAAGTTAACAGGTAAATCTATTCCATATACATAAACTTGTACTATGTAATATTCGTGTTCGCTGTATGTGATTATACAGTCTAGAACGTGAAGCGGATTGCTGGGTGACTGCTTGGGGTTATAGACATCTGATAGCGATCGTTATATAGTACTTACAGTAGTATTCTACTGGCAACCCGCATTAAAGCAAGTAGTCAATTAATTTCTAACAAATAACATTTTGTATAGGTACGTATTTAACAGCACCATAATTACCTAAGTGTTCTTTAATGTAATTACACCTGGATTACGCGTAAAAATTGTTTTATTTTTTAACATGTTTTGCAAGCGATCTCTACCAGAGGTTATTATGATTAACAGGTTTTTATTTTTATTTCGAACTATCTTTTTACCCTGTTTTTTTATAATAAATAAAATAACCATTTATCACTTCAATTTTGAGTTGTTGAATAGTAAGAGTAATAAATGCAAATAAGGGTTAAAACCTGTAGTGTAAGCGTCGTGCCCTATCGCTCCTAACTTGACGTACGCTTCATTAGGCTAAGGACAGCTTAGGATCTTTTTAATAGGAAAAAAAAACAACTAAAGTAGGTTACATGATACTATCCAGTCAGGAATTATTGTAATATCTGGGACAAAGATAGCTGGCCCAGCGAATATCGTACCGCAATGTTTTATTATTGGTGAATATATGGAATATTTCTTTAATTTTATTTTATGTCGACCCTTTCTTGACAATAACGAACACAAACATAATTTATTTTTGTTTTCAAACCAAAACAAAAATACCAACATCAATTGATATCTACATATACTAGTAGCTTATAGACGTCTGCAACACCAGAATCATAGCAAGCGCGTTGCCGACCCTATCTCTAATTCCACCCAGGAGCTCTGGTCACATTACTCATCAATAAGAACACAGCACTGCTGGAAAGTAGTTATTTAGCTGTGATCTTCTGTAAGGTCGAGGTACTACCCCAGTCGGGCTGCTCTATGCTACCTACGTTAAACGAATAAATAATCGATTAAATGCGCATTATTGGATAATTTAAAAACATATCTACAAATTTTTCTCAAATTCAAAAAAGAACCATCAAAATCGGAACACGCAGCAAAATGTTATGTGGTAACAACACACTTAATAAAAAACAGTCAAATTGAGAACTGCTTTTTTGAACTCGGTTAAATAAAAGAATTATTCACTTTAGTGATTCATTGTTATATAAATCGCACCGTAGTATAACACCCATGTACACCGTCATGTAGTCAATGCATCCGTACCCATGGACCCTTGCTATAGAGTCGAAATATTGGACACTGCAATTGACCTATATTAGTATGTAAATCATTAAAGTAACATATAAATCGTAGTAAAGCAGCCTACAGACATCCCAATGCTGGACAAACTCTGTTTTATCTTATAAGAAGGTTCCCACAACTTCATCCGCCACGCTGCTTCATAGCGAATAAAAAAATTACACACACTTTTATCTATTACTTTTAAACTAAAAATAGTTCTGACATTTAATACATATTGATGTTATCACATCAGAAGAAAAATAAATTTATTTGTAGATTGCTTAAGTACAAGAACTAAAATGTACCGAGTATTTATATCACAAGATCTCCAAGGCACTGTTTTTATTTGTTTATGATCTATTTTGAAGCAGAAAGTAAACGAAAGAAGCCTTTCACAAACACATATATCCAGATTACGATTAATATTTATATGTCTGTTTTACCATGTGATAAAAAAATAACGAGCTGACATATCTGATTGTCGTGTTAATTATATGTTCTACATTTATGAAAGAAGTTCTAAGTGTACAAATCATCTCTCCATTATACATAGATAAGAACTAAACTTAGCTTAAGAGAAGAATTTTATATAGTAGGTGAAATACGAAAGAAAAAAAATGAATTCAAAATGCGTCAGAAGTTTTTCACTGAAGATTTTAAACACAATCCAAACCCATATTCAGATGTACGACATGACATGTATGTGACACTGTATGAAACTTTAGCGAGTCGTAAAAGTGCTAAAATATGAGAAAATTGATTTATATTTGTAATATTGTTTATGGTTCCATAAGCCATTTTGTACGAAAATTGAAAACTGTTAATTTTTCTCACAGAATGATAAATTTAATAAAAATCTTTCGGCAAGATCGGCGGCCGTCAATTTTTTTCATAATATTTTTGAAAGGCTCGAGCAATCGAGAGATTAATAAAATGCAAATTTAACGTAACAGATCTCTTTACTTTATAAGAACGTTATATTGATAAAAATCATAAATGTTTTTTTTTCGAGAATTTCCTAATTGAGTGTGCATAATTATAGTCTTAGCTTTAGGGAAATGTGTGTTTAGATGATTTAAAACAGGACAGACGTTTTATAGACGTTATTTAACGTCTGTTATGTTGAAATTATCTATTAATAAAGACAGACGTTGCCACGTTGGCGCAATGGTCACAGCCATGGATTGTACCTGTGAGCACGTTAAGCCGTCGGTCCCGGTTGTTATCATATACACCTGATAGCGATCGTTACTCATAGTAGGGAATATATCCGCCAACCCGCAATGGAGCAGCGTGGTGGATTGAGCTCTGATTCTTCTCCTACATGGGGAAAGAGGCCTATGCAGTAGTGGGATATTTCAGGCTGAAACGTAAAAGACAGTATTGCTCACAAGTAATTAATATAGACTTCGTATAACTATGTATGTTAGCGTACTCAATAATTTTCCGTCATTTTAGAACGTCGCGTCGTTTTAACCGCGGTACCCATCATATACTATATTATTTCAAGAAAAACGTGAAGATGTAATGTCAAACTGTATTTTTCATAGATATTATGTACGAAAGATAGGTTTTACCGAATACAATTTAACAAAACTCTGTAGTAATATTAAGTCCTGGGATAACTTAAAGCGTACGTCAATTTATAGGAAGAAGCCTTAAGTCTAAGCGAGGGAAGTTGGAAGCAGAGTTCATTTTAATAAAGTCATCTATATACCGAGGTCAGCGCTTATCTATATATTCTTATATAAAGTTGTACAGAACAAGTATTGCTGGTATTATCTATATGAACCGGAGTTTTACAATGACAGAAAAAAATTATCATTCGTACTATCCAATCCATTTATACTAGACTTATCTTTTGGTACGTCATGTATTTATATCTTTTATTCATTATTTTTGTTATCGTCATACTTCAAGTAGCAAGTTTCTCAGATTTATTAGGAGTCCATTCAAGTGATCTTATAGAAGAACACAGCAAAAAAGTTTAAAATGTCACATTTTCTGACAATTCTGTAACCTCAATGCAAGTGAAGTCAACGTCAGTTATAGATATCGGCTTTCTCCTCAAGGTTTCCACATTATTCTCTGACAATTGGAGACACCTACTTGGTATGGCTTCATTGGCAAAAAACTAAAGTATACTGTTCTAGTTATTTATCGAGGCAATGTAATGGGGTGATAAAATTTACGAGGCATACAGCAAAAAATTGGAGAGTGAGAATCAACAAAAAATGTTAATGTAACACTTGAGTGTAAATTAATAGGACAGCTATAAAATAATAATTTTAAAAAATACAGTTTGTTATTTCTTACTTATTTATACCCTTTATTGTACACATCAAAAATCAAAACAGTAACATATTACAAACAAGAAACAGTGTACAAATGAGGTCTTATCTCTAGCAGAGCGATCTCTTCCAGACAACCCTTGGGCATATAGGAATAGTGAAATGGCATGGCATAGTGAAAGCGATAGAGAGGATCCTTTGTTCTTTGTTGTAAAGAATACCTACTGCAAGAACAAAATTCAAGATATTTATATGCGTTAAACGTGATGAATTAAGTTCCTTCTCTTCTCTATTTACAGAGATGAATTGAATCGAACTGAAATATCGTTAGCTAATTATTATTTCTATGTGGCTTATAAAGTCGGCGTTATCTAACTCCTATTCTTATTTATAGACTATCTATCTATCTACTTCTATTTTCATTAGATTCTAAGTAAATCATTGAATAGAATAATTGATCCTTAACGAGGGTCGAGGGTTTAAATACGGATTAGCACCAAACTTTTATGTTCCAAACATATCCGACAAATCTCCTTCAATTACATTTCGTAATAGGAACACTGTAATAGAATGCCTAAAATAAGTACCTAAACATAGAAAGATATTTCCAAAATATAAAAATATAAAAAAGCGATAAGGCCGCCTTTGCATACATTATTAAATAATGTAAAACAAATTTTGTTTTTGTATCAAATTGTTCTAAAATGTATCTTCTTTTTTTGTGTGCAATAAAGCATAATAAATAAAAAATAAATAAAAGAGTGTGATGAAATGTTATATATTTTTTGGATTTTTTTTAAAAATCTGTGATAAATACATTTCTTCTAGACTATGGGGATATTTCGGTATGATGTCAGGTTGTTTATGATATATGATATTTATAGTATATGATATTTAGAGTTTTGTACTACAATAATATAAAACTATCATTAGCAAAAACTATAAAAAATACTTATATTAATAGTAGTTGAAAAACACGACTTCCCGTTTATTCTAAAATACGAGAATTTGTTTGTACGAAGTAATTAAAGAGATGTATTATGTTTTACTTTTTCTATAACTGTACTGTGTCTTTTTTTGAAAGATATTTCTTGTTAAGCTCTATTTTTCCGAATTAAACATTTATCTTCTATCTATATATATATAAATGAGAAAGGTCACTGACTCAGTCATCACGAGAACTCAAAAACCGCTGGATGTTCAAATATGAAATGTGTCAAGGAGGTAGATTATTGTTAGTAGACGTCCGCTAAGAACGGATTTTGCGATATTTCACCGCTAAGGGGGTTTGATTGGGGTTGATAGTTTGTATGAAACATATACAGCAGGGTCGGTTTAAAGAAAAATAGCCGCGTTTGCAACCCTATGTGTTCAAGAAACATTCATATTGATCACTTATAAGTAGTACAAAAAAAAAATACCATGTCTAGCCTATATGTGATGTAAAAATGATCAAAGAGCGGATTTTATGATAACTCATCCCCAATAAGGATGGGATGGGCGTTAGCAATGCAAATTTTTGATTTTTTTTCAAATTTTGTAAGCTTTATTGAAATAATTCTTCTAAAAAAAAACTACTAGTGTACTTGCAATATCTAATTTCTTAATAACGTATAATTCCTGAGATTTCAAACGTTTAACGAAATAAAATTTAACTCAACTCTGTTCGACACCACGAGATTACGACTCTCCAAAGACCCTTTTAAATAATCAATTTAATTACTTGGGCGTTCTAAAACAGTCATTATTATTGTAAATTGTAAATTGGAGCCTGATTTTTGTTTTGATGACGTTATTAGTTGTAACCAAGTTTGAAATAAATTTTAAAAAATTAAAATTAAAGTAGTGGTCACCCAGTGGTCAAAATTTTAAAATTTAAATTAAAAAAACCAAAGCAATGAAAATAAAGAATCTTTTTTTAAAATTTTCAATTTGACTACAGACTTTGATAATCAACAAAAGAGTATAATATGCGTGTGTGTGTGTGTGTGTGTGTGTGTGTGTGTGTGTGTGTGTGTGTGTGTGTCAATTACATTGTACAGTGTGTAATGTTTTTATTTTATTGATTTAATATATTTTTATGCATAATTTTAAAAAATATATTAGTATTCTGCACTTTTTCTCTATATAAACTATAAGTGTACGAAATTTCATACTCCTCCGTCCACGCGATTTTCGTAAAAAGGGGTACAAAGTTTATGTTTCACGTATTGATAATTACATAAATAAGAAAAGTTTGTGTGTCAGCTATGACATGGGACTGAAGATGCTCTATAACAACGATTGTTAATTAAAAATTAAAATGTTTGTATCAAAAAAATAAAATAAAATCAAAACATAAATGATTGACGTTTGCTATTCGTATCGGTACATCGATATATCGACATATATATACTATATTTCTTGCTACAGCTAAAAGAGCTCTCAGTGTCACTGATTTTTTGTTGCTTCAAACAATTCCGCGCGCCTTATGTAATTTCTTAAGGAGTAAATTCCAAAAATCCACATGGTGTATATTGTCTCTTGCTTTATTTGTCAGCTTTATTTCCTGTTGAATATGTATGGGGCATGACGAAATCGAAACTCGATTGTGATTGGATCATTTGTATCTAAATCTCGGAAATGAACTGGATCAGCAAATCGTTATGTACTTTAGGTAGAGTTTAAGATGTGGAATATTGTCCGTTTAAGTGTAAATATATATCTACGAGTTTTAGTTATTCTAATTTTCTACAATTACTTATTTGTGAGGAAAACAATATTTGATAAAAACGCCAATGAGTTATTAATAACAAAACATCGATTAAATTTAATTAAGAAACTTCCTGCCCGTTAAGTTGATTAAGCGATGGCGAGTAATCAAGAAATATCCGCGCGTGCATTTACTTAGGTTAATTAAGTTATTGATTTTAGTACAATTGTTTATTCTAGAGAATTATTTTATTGTTCATCTACATAAAAAAAATCTATAGCTGTTTGTTTGTTTGAATGCGCTAATATCTTGATATTAGGATTTACTGGTTCGGAATAATATATTATTTTGTGGTGGATAGTCCATTTACCGATGAAGTATATATGCTGTATTATATTTAAGTAAGTTTTTTTGTCAAATTAATGCAGGTAAAACCGCGGAGCACAGCTAGTATTAAATAATAGCAGTGTACGATTTTTATTTTTGTGTTACCCACAATTAGGAATTCTAAACATTTTTGAATATCATATCAAAAATTGACCGCTCCAGCGGGATTCGAACCCGCGTCTTCGACATACCGTGTCGACGCTCTAGCCAATTAAGCTATGGAACGATATACTCGCTAGAGCGAAACTTTTGATATGATGATTTTTACTTTCGGTTTAAGCGAACCGTGGCGCCGTCTATAGTGAGTTCTTTACAGAGACTCGTAACTATTCAAAGTTTCATATTACAATGAAAATCTTTGACAGGAGACGACACCATGCTATTTTTAATATGTACGATTTTTATTTTTGTGTTACCCACAATTAGGAATTCTAAACATTTTTGAATATCATATCAAAAATTGACCGCTCCAGCGGGATTCGAACCCGCGTCTTCGACATACCGTGTCGACGTAAAGTACTCACTATAGACGGCGCCACGGTTCGCTTAAACCGAAAGTAAAAATCATCATATCAAAAGTTTCGCTCTAGCGAGTATATCGTTCCATAGCTTAATTGGCTAGAGCGTCGACACGGTATGTCGAAGACGTGGGTTCGAATCCCGCTGGAGCGGTCAATTTTTGATATGATATTCAAAAATGTTTAGAATTCCTAATTGTGGGTAACACAAAAATAAAAATCGTACATATTAAAAATAGCATGGTGTCGTCTCCTGTCAAAGATTTTCATTGTAATATGAAACTTTGAATAGTTACGAGTCTCTGTAAAGAACTCACTATAGACGGCGCCACGGTTCGCTTAAACCGAAAGTAAAAATCATCATATCAAAAGTTTCGCTCTAGCGAGTATATCGTTCCATAGCTTAATTGGCTAGAGCGTCGACACGGTATGTCGAAGACGCGGGTTCGAATCCCGCTGGAGCGGTCAATTTTTGATATGATATTCAAAAATGTTTAATAGCAGTGTAATAAAGTAGGTGGTTTATTCAAATCTAATTTACACAGAAATTAGTCTGTTTACTGATACTACGCAAATTTAACTTTGTAATGCAACTCTAACTCTTTCAAGGAAATTAGTTCGGAGGTGAATGAGCGAACTTTTAATTCACTCTGTAATTTGAATATTATCTAGCAGCTAAGTGTGCGGTTTTAAGCATGCATTAAATCGTTATGAAAGAAATTTAAAGTAACGAACGACAGAGCTTTTAGCGAATTTAAATGTTGCTTCCATTAATGTCTTGCTTTAAATTTAAAAGGATTTTTTTTCTAATTATTGTGGTTATGTGTATATTTTCAATGTAGTATAGTATAAAATATATTTTTGAAAAATGTGTGTTTTAATTTTTTTAAGATGTTTATTTTGAATTGCTGTAAGTTTTAAACTATTAACTTTCATCCCCTAATATAACCCTATCCTCGATTCCCCCCCCCCCCTAGGAGCTCTGGTCACCTTACTTACTAACAGGAACACATCACTGCTTGAAAGCAGTGTGATGAAGCTGTGATGTTCTGTAAGGTCGAGGTACTACCCCAGTCGGGCTGCTCCATATTTTGAGCAGGATATTTCCTGCTGAGTTCTACCTCAGTTAATAAAATTATAAAATATTTAAAATAAATAGTGATAAAATAAAACTGCCACAACTACTTCCGCCTTATTGCTTCCTATTAATACTCAAAGTAGCCATTGTGGATATCACTATGTTCTATGATCAAGATATTCATCAAGGTAATAATGTATTAAATATTATAGTAAAATTATTTCAATCCGAGTCATGAGCTGTGCATGAGTCTGTCGGATAGGTATTTTATCAATAAAAGTTCGTAATACATGGCATGTTACACCTATTATTCTAGTCACGCGTGTACCCGTGACCTTAATTATAACATATCTGTAATGGCGTGAAGATTAGAGAAATAGTCGAAATCGCATCCTACGTCACGTAATTACTTGGTATATATTTATATACATATATATAATATATAATGAATTTGTTGTTTATTAACTAAAAATTATTAACTAAAAAATGTGGAGGTACTCAATTAAACTGCATTTTTTTACTTGTGATACCTCATAACTTTAATATAACTGGGTACTGTACCCAAAATCCCTAAATTTTGATGATTGTTTTTGATTCGAAAGCTAGTGCTTGTCGCTAGAGGTTGCGATCTGACAAGTACTATACTAATTGACGAAAATCGAATCGATTTTCTTTTTATTTGAAGCCATACACAATCATTTCAATATATTTCATTAGGCCAAAAATGTAATTATTTCACTATAAAATATATTAAATAAGCGTAAATAAAATATTTGATATGGTGCAACGTTTGTAGTATAAAATAATACAGATTAAATATTTGTACCTAAATATTGCATTATTATGTAACCGACATAGCCCACAAAATTAGCAAGTTGAAGTGGCAGAGGGCTGGTCATCTGTGTCGCAGGACCGATGGCCGTTGGAGTAGAAGGGTCCTAGAGTGGAGACCGCGTCTTGGCAAACGCAGTGTGGGACGTCCTCCGGCCCGTTGGACCGACGATCTACGTAAGATTGCCGGTGTAGGCTGGATGAGGATTGCGGAAGACCGGAATATTGCATTTATATTTTTTTTTTTAATCTGTAAATCTCTACGACTTTTTTGTACGAGTTTACGATTAAATATTTGAACAAGTTTATTAACGTTTTTCTTTCAAAAACCGGAGTCAACAAACAATCATTGTTTTATTATTATAGTGTATTTATTATTGTATTCTCATATTTTGTAAATAGCAGCGGTGAATGGGATACGTGAATGGCGATAATGGCTTCAAACAAACTTAGTTAACCTCGTTCTTATTAAACCTCGTTTTTGTATGGTATTAGGAATCAAAAAACTTTTCATGGTTTTATAAATGTTCACTTATCTGTAGCAGAGTAATATTTTAAGCTACTTCATTTTTTCTTTATAGTATAACTAGTGTCCGATTTTTAGTTAACCTTTGTGGAGGCAAAAAAAATTAAAAAAAAAATTCTTTTGACACATGCATGCTAGAAAATACACTGATATTTAAAAATAAATATTGACTTTTAATTATTTGTTTTGCTTCTCTGCATTCTTCCAACACTAGCCCCAAAAAGCAGGTCAAGCCTAGTTATTAGCGAACATTTTATAACCATCGATACCTTTGAAGACGAGATTATCCACTAACCTGTAATACGAGAGCATAATGAATTAGACTTCAATACTTCTCCTATATAGGAAAAAAGGTTTGTACATTTGAAGGCTGATTCAGTTTAATTGGAAATAACACTATTTATTTTACAACATCTAAGATAACAATAATGGCGGGATAACCATCCAACTGCTGATTTTGAAATACACAGGCCGAAGACGGGCAGCAGCGTGTTTCGTGACAAAGCGTGGTGATTATTGGCAAAACACATGAGTTCATGCCATTTTTGACGCGAAATTGTGGAGGCCTATGTCCAGCAGTGGGACTGTGAAAGGCTGAAGTGAGTGATGATGACTTGTTCAGTACTTATTTATTAATGGTTATAATTTCATCAACAATAATAATATATATACACACACACACACACACACACACAATAAGAATGGTTTTTTACAGTTCGTTTTACTACACAAATGACTAAAGATATTTTAGACAAAGAAAAATTATGACTTTTAGTATTTCTATTGTACTTTCCACTTCAAATTCATAATAGAAATTTCTTGTTATTCAACATTCTTCGTTAAAACTGTTACACATCGTTCAAAAACGTATTGTTTAAACCACAATACCGAATTTTAAATGTTTTTAAAGAGACGCGTTAAAGAATTAATGTATCCTACATCCCATTCTAATTTCATTTTGTCCTGTTTTCAAACACTAGTTTCTACTAAGAGCGTTTAGCGTTTTCATTTTAAAGGATTTAAAATTTCGCTTATTTATATGAAATATATTTTTTTTAAATATGTAGATTATATTTTTATATAAATGTGGATATATCGCTGTCCCCGGGCAATAAAGCGGTAATATCAAAAATCAAATTTTACAGGAGAAATAAAAGAAGCTAATTTGTTTATAGTGCAGTGTACAGTGATCCAAAACAGACGTTCAATATGGCAAATGAAAGCTATTTTTTTTACCAATTTAAGCTTTTAAAAATATTTTTTTTAAAACAAATCATATATTTTTTTAATGAAATAATTAAAAAAATGTATAATACAATTCATAGATGATACTATTTTAATTGCAAGATCATTAACAATTACTGTAAAGATTTTCACCGGTTTTTTGTGTTATTTTTCTTAGAGTAATGCAATAATACATAGCTTAGTCGTAAGAGAATTATCCATGCAATAAAACGGTTATTGTCATTTATTCTAACGAAATATTAATAAAAAAAACTGAAAAAAATAAGAGTGATAGATTGATACTCAGAGAAGCCAAAAATTAAATAACATTAAAAAGGGTGTAACCGGCGTATACCGCTTTATTGCCCGGGGCCAGCGATATTATTATTATTTTTTTTCAAACAGAAATGCATTTCACTTACTGAGAAACTAGAACAATCTCAACGAGAATTAAATAGACTCTTGTATATGTACGAGTTATACTGCGTTTAATGACCTACAGTACAGTATGCGGGCTTAAAAATACTTGTCATTTGTAACTACGATAAATTTACAAAAATAAATCAACCGCTAATTTTATTATTTAAATTAAAAAGGTTTTAGCTGTAGTTTCTAGTGGTGTATTTTGAAATAATGTTCGTTTGGATAAGTTTAAACTCCAATCTTCACTCTTGAAAGTTATTCTTAAAAAAAAAAAAAACAATAATTGTTTTGATAATTTTTCATCCTCAATTGTAGTGTAAAGAGTCATAAGAACTAATACTCGAACCAATTATTTATAAAACTACAAAATATCTGTCAAAAGATACCTGGTATTTGCCAAAGAAACCATGAGTTAAACTTCATATTTAGCCATAGCTTCTATCGGTGTTGGGAGCATGCACTGAGAAATTTTCAGCTTTTATGAAATGACGAAATTCTAGCCCTTCTGGGCTCTCGGTCTATTATATCAAGCTCTAGACATTAATATTACTGTTAGTTAACAAACAAGGCGAATAATAAACATTTCCTTTAAATAATGGTACTGTGGATAGTCTATCGTAAGTTGTTTGACTTCGAGTATAACACCAGACACCTAGATACTGATTCATTCTCATTTTACCAGCTATATTGTATTTCCTTTGTTAGCAATAAGCCTTGTTTAAGGAATAACTAGACACCTGTTTCCTGGAAATCTTGTAACAATTTACATCAATCACTATGTAAGAGAGTTTAAATGACTAGTTCGTTGGCGCAGTTTGTAATGTTTTCTGCTCCGTGGGTTGCGGGTTCAATTCCCACCTGAGGCTGGGTGTAATTTGTATTTATATATTTTTGTATGTAATATTTCTGTGTATAAATAATTGTGTTTGCTAGCAAACGAAAAAATACAACTTCAATTACATCGACAAGTAGTAAAACGTAAGTAGACGAAAAAATAAATTAATTAACAAACGCACTAGCTATCACTACGATTTTCGAGACTTTCCTTCGATTCCTATGGGATTCTATCATCAAATCCTGGCTTCCTTATACTTTATTACTCTTGGAATATCTCCTTTTCAACATAAAAAGAGTTATCAAAAACGGTACATAAACGAAGAAGTTATCCCCGAACATACATAATATATATAACGCTTACGCTTCAGCCTGTAATATCCCACTGTTGGGCATAGGCCTCTTTCCCCATGTAGGAGAAGAATCCGAGCTTAATCCACCACGCTGCTCCAATGCGGGTTGGCGGATATATTTCCTACTATGAGTAACGATCGCTATCAGGTGTACATGATAACAACCGGGACCGACGGCTTAACGTGCTCTCCGAGGCACGGTGGATAATATATATATATATATATATATATATATATATATATATATATATACGGTCGAATTGAGTAGCTTCCTCCTTGTTTGAAGTCAGTTCAAAAAATATTCAGCCATATCAGCCGTCTGTCGCCTAACACAAGCATTAAGTTGCTTACCATAGGAACAGACGACCGTATGTGTATGTTATAAGATATAAAAAAAAAATTGATAAGATCAAATAACTTTAAAATTATTTATTTGAAACTCTATATTGCTTACGAAGCAAAAGCGCTTTTTATTTATACTAGACTATAACTGATTGCTAGACTATACTCAGACGACTAGGTGTTAGATCACTTATCTGTCTAGTTACACAACCAGTTGATCATCCAATTACAAAATCAATTGTGTGATAAATTGAGCAATTAGTTACAATATTTAGGTTACAATATATTATTAAAAGCGTATGTATATAAGATAATTTACACTATTTTAAGCAAAATATACCTGTTACAAGGGTGACATAAATGAGAGGGTACATATCTGGAATAATTTTCGAATGCTTTTCAGAGCCAGAAAATTTTGATAAAAAAGACTTTTAAAGTTTAATTATCAAGGGTTATAATAAAATTAACTATTAAAGACAAATATATATCCACTCACACACACACACACAAACACACTCACACACACACACACACACACACACTTACACACACATACACACACACACACACACACACACACACACACACACACACACATGTATGTTAAGTATTTTTTTATTTAAATGTACAAAATCTAAAAAATACCCACGACAGCAAAGTTATTTGTGTTTAAAGACACCGGTATAAATTTTTTAAGTAATCTGATAGATTTAATAAAAACAAAGCATCACATATTACACGAATATATACAATATATATCATGTTGATACATTTAGGTATAATCCTGATTTACGTTTTGATTAGCACGTATTATTGCCCCGAGTTTCGACAGCGTGCCATCTGTTGTGGTCACGTGTTGACACTCAGGCGCGTTATTAGAAACATTTAGTGATTGTATATGTACTAGATATATCTAGCTAGCATACCGATTCGATTAAGCTAAAAATTATCGAGTATTTATTTTGTGACGTTTCTGTGAATAGTTTAGGAAATGTGTGTAGTGTAGCTTAGTAATTTGATAAGTTATTTTAGAAACTAGTTAAGGCCTATATTTCAACAATTAAACTTACAATAACATTAAAAAATAAACTCGGCATTTAATAGTCTGTTTGTAAAAGTGAGAACTTTTTTCAAATATTTTTAAGGCGATTTAAAATGTATTAGACTTGGCTTCAACCAAAGAAAAAACCTTCAGGCAAAATTATGTAAAACAAAATGAAGACAAATTTGAAAAAAGATTTTTTTTTTCATTTTCTTAACATTTCTCCTTTTTTTCACCAGGTCGGCAAATAAGCGTACGGCTTCACATGATGGTAAGTGATTACCGTAGCTTATAGACGTCTGCAACACCAGAAGCAACATTTATAAAAAAAATCTTAAATATATATATATAAAAACGACTACATTTTACATCACCGAGTTCACTCAAATTTGGATAACGCCACATGATAAGCACAATTTTTTGATTAAAAAAAAAATAATAATCGATACAGCCCTAAAAAAGTTACGAGGTGATACCTATATATATATATATATATATATATATATATATATATATATATATATATATATATATATATATACATAAAAAACTTAGAATCAAGTTGAGGACCTATCCCATTTTTTGAAATCGGTCAAACATATAATGTAAACTAACTCAAAAAGAAAGATATATTGTAACATAGAAGAAGCTCTAGTGCAAGTTACAAAAGTTTTTAACGTCACTTTCAAGTTTTCTTTCTTAGAACGAGTGCTCAAAACTTTTAAAGTTACACTAAAGCCTCGTGCGCTGTATGAATGTCACGAAATTTAATTAAAAATTGTACAGTTTTGTAAAGCCTAATGTTCTCTCTTAGAAAAAACTAAGCTCTCAAATTTTAATTTAACTTTTAGAATTTATAATTTGATTTTTAAGTTTGTATAAGTTAAACTGTTTAAATGAACTAACGACAGTTGAAACGAAACGAAACTATTCAGCCTGTAATATCCTATTGCATGGTCATAGGCTTCTTTCGCATGTGAGAGAAGGATCGGAGCTTAAATCGCCACGCTGCTGCACTGCGGGTTGGGTTAGCGATCGCTATCAGGTTTATATGATAACAACCAGGACCAACAGCTTAACGTGCTCTCCAAAACACGGTGAGGAGATCTACAGGGACATAAATCCAGACTGGAAAGAAATATTTAAACAAATGCAAATATCCATCCCGAGCGGGAATCGAACCCGGAAAGCGCCGGTTGCTATGCGTGTACATGGCACACGCATCACTTAACCCGAGCGATTGTTGTACATATTTAAACAAACCTTTTTTATTAATTAAAGATTATTATTCATTATAATTATTATAGTGTGCAGTGTGTGACACTGGCTTTTTATTGCGCTTGTCAAACATTTGTGTTAGCGATACAGCTTTTTTTTCTTGTTATTGTGTTTGTTTTCGGACTCCCGGCATAGGAGACAATCCTAACTCACTCGTTGGAACGCATTGAGTATGAAGCATTTACTTACTAAATTTAAGTTCACCTATTCAGTTAACTTCGGTGTTCAATGTTACAGTGTTCTGTTTCAGAAAGTTCTAAGCACTCGAATTTTATCTAATGTGTGAATGCGTATGTTAGTGTGTGTTAACATATTTACCTATTAGCTGGCCTGACGAACTTCGTACAGCCTTATTTTTTTTGTAAATAATATTTGTTTATATCGAAATAAAATGTAGCCTATCTTTTAAGTTCGATCAAACTGCACACGGTGTGCAAAAATGATTAAAATCGGTTAAGTAGTTTACGTACATCGTGACGCGTTGTTTATGTATGTTAAGATTATTTGTGTCTGAAAAAAAAAGATAGTATAAATATTAGACTAAACGAAGAATAACAATTGATTGAAGCTAGTCCTTGTACTCAGTTAACTTCAATAAACAGTGTTTTAGAGATCGCCACGTTTAGTTCCGAACCCCGCAGCGATTCCGCGCACCTGCACCGTCCTCACTTCGTTAACGGACTAGTCGAGATTGTATCCACAACTATTTCATTCAATTAATACGTAACTGTTAGCATAATTTTGAACTATTTTGACGTGAAAATTGTGTTGCATTTCTGTTCATCTTAATTGGTACTATAAAGATAATATGATTTTTATTTTAAAAACTTAATTTTGAATTTGAAGAAATTGTCTGATGTAAGTTCTTAGTTCGTATTATTTTATACTAGCTGTGCCCGCGACTTCATCCGCGTGGAAATTAAGAAAAAAGATATTATTCAGTTCGCAGAGTTATAAAGTAAATAAATTTCTAATATATAAGTAGCCTAAGTTACTCCTTACTACATCAGCTATCTACCAGTGAAAGTACCTTGAAAATCGGTCCAGGCGTTTCAAAGATTAGCCGGAACAAACAGACAAACAGACAGACAGACAGACATACGAAAATTGTAAAAAATGTTATTTTGGTATATGTACCGTGTATACATCCAGATGCACTTAGTAAAAAGCAGCTATTTTAATATTATAAACAGACACTCCAATTTTAATTATTTGTTTAAACATATTTCTAAAATAAAAGTAGACTAAGTTACTCCTTATTACATCAGCTATCTGCCAGTAAAATTTCCGTAAAAATCGGTCCAGCCGTTTCAGAGATTAGCTGGAACAAAGAGATAGACAGACAGACAAAAATTGTAAAACATACAGTGTATACAACCATATGAATTTCGTAAAAAGCGGTTATTTTAATATTACAAACAGACACTCCAATTTTATTTTTTTGTATAGATTAAAATGCAAAATTACTAAAAAAGTATATCAATAAACTAAAGAACCATCTCCTTAAATATTCAGTCACTTTATTCATAGAACAACACTTACCAGACTCATAGTACTCATGTTTCGACTTTTTTTTCTTACAACAAATCTATTGATCAGAATTCTGTTCGAACCAAAATCATTATCACCGCACATAGGGTCTTAAGAGGGCTGATACGACACGACACCCCATTATAAGGGTCATACAAAAACAGCCTCTCTCAGCTTTATTCGAAGTTCCATAGTAACTGCGACCGCTGTAAAAACGGAATTTATATGTAAGTATAGATTCTATCTTCTTTGGTCTTACATGTCTGAAAATTATATTTTCATTATTTTAATTTTGATTTCTAATTTATAAAATGATTATAACAAAAATATGAGAGTGTATTTTTTTAATTATAATTTTTTGAATAATTCTTTGAAATTGAACGTTCTTCGAATCTTTGAAGTTGATTTTTCTCAACATTACGTTCGATATCTCATGATTAAGCTTGTAATATCCTAGTGCTGGGCATAGGCCTCTTTCCCCATGTAGGAGAAGGATCAGAGCTTAAGCCACCACCCTGCTTAACTGTAGATGGGCAGATATATTCCCTACTATGAGTAACGATTGCTATAAGATGTACATGATAACAACAGGGACCGACGGCTTAGCGTGCTCTCCGAAGCACGGTGGGGAGATTAACAAGGACACCCAGACCACAGGAAAAATCTGTATGGCCTATACAAATGTTTTTCATGTGCGGGGATCGAACCCGCAACCGCCAGAGCAACAGCCACAAACCAAAGCTGTGGCCGTTGCGCCAACGCGTTGTATATTATTTTAATATTAACCATATTACACAACAATAACACCAAGCAACAATTACAATTATATATATAATAATACGTCACTTCAACGTCAGCTGGCGTTTGTTCGTTCTCCTCAAGTAAATATATATAGTATCGATCGTTACTTATGATAACGAAATTATTTGCTAATCCCATGATATTTACAGCTTCAATTATAATTATATTAATAGTCAATACATTCTGTTGACTTTTTTTTTTTAAATTTTCAAACGTTGTTAAGTTCATTTGACATTTCTAAGAGTATCACAATGTGTAACGTTTAGATTCATATTGTTTTCTAATGTTTACGCGAATTTTACTCATTTAATAAAACACTTTTTTTCGGATTTTATCGCGGTTTATTGTTAACTTTTGATTCCCGACGTTTCGGATACTTTACAGCAACCATGGTCACGGGAGGACCTCGTGACCATGGTTGCTGTAAAGTATCCGAAACGTCGGGAATCAAAAGTTTAGATTCATTTCAATAGAGGAGATCATACCAAGTATCAAAAGAGGAAACTCAGTTTGTAGATTATAAAAAAAAATTAAATAATAATTAAATAGTAAAATACCACAATCTAAATTATAGTATTTTATTAAGTCGACTTGTTTTACCGTAACTATTTTTTTTTTAAATATTGTTTAGCACTAAGAAAACGGTGAGGGCGTGTGGAGTAAGATTTAGTCGCTCTTGTTGTCAGAATACAGATACCCTTTTATATGAAAACTTAAGACAGTGATAAGTACAAAATGTTACGAAAATTCATATCACAATACAAAGTTGACATTGTATAATTGCGATACGAAATTTTTCTGACGTAAATTAACTTTTTCGTTTAATATGTAACATATTCTTGCTTTCACGTTTCCATACTTTAATTTTAATTTTGAACGAAAATGAAGCATAAAATTTAAAGTTTCTGTAATTTTTTCTATAGGTGTGTTAAGATTGTATTAGTACTATAGTTTAACGAAAATCTCTAACCATTTACTGATTGTCAACTGATAATTGTATGGAGGCTTGGAAAATAATAAAGGTTTTATTGATTTAGGACTTAGCTTTCTGTTACATCAGGGCTATTATAATAAGTCCTGTGTCTTTGACCTGATCGGTGTCATCTGGATACCTAGTTAGAATACCTTCCTTATATATTCTGCATAATTTTGTGCTTCAATTTTACTTAAAGATAGTTAGAGGAATGGAGTAGGGGTGAAACATTAAGATAGATTAACTATTTGAATTTTATAGAATTAAAAAACAATTATTTAATAATATATATATATATATATATATATATATATATAAACATAAATAGCAACACAATTACAATTACCTACGTCTTTTTTACACTTTTGATGTTTCTGTATTACACGTTGCAGGTAAATCTAACAGCCATATTCTTTGAAAGTCATAATAAATTAACTACCTACAATATTTCCTAAAATAAAAAAGTAACCATCATAAAATTAAAAAAAAAAAAGTTACAATATTGTTTTCTAATGTTTACGCGAATTTTACTCATTTAATGAAACAACTTTTTTCGGATTTTATCGCGGTTTGGTATCGCGGTGGTAGGCGCGAGACAACAAGCTTCGGGTACCGCGTCCTCATCGCAGTGAACGTGTGAAACCAGCCACCGTCGAACGAGTACCTGCTGTGCTACCTTTTATGAAAGGGGTCACTGACAAGATTGGCTTCATCTTAAAGCGAGCTTCTATAAAAACTTTTTTCAAGCCGCCAAAAACGATAAGTCAATTTTTACCATCTGTCAAGTGTCATATACCCTACAAGATGCAGGAGTATACAAGCTTGATTGTGACTGTGGTCTCTCTTATATAGGACAAACAAAACGATCGATCAAAACTCGCGTTAAGGAACATATAGCTGACTTAAAACATCGTCGCTATACTAAGTCCGCAATCTGTGAACACAGTCTAGACACAGCTAGCCATTATATTAGATTCGATAAACCACAGATCCTCGCAAAAGAACACCGATTCCAACCAAGGATGATCCGTGAGGCTATTGAAATTAAAAAACATCCAAATTTCAATAGAGAAGATGGCTGGCAATTACCACCTGCTTGGGACCTCATTATTAATATAATTAAATCAAAAACCAAGCATAATTCACCACAGATTAAAGACTCAATTAGCACATTCTGCGTAGATAGGACTATATAAGATATTGATGTATGTCGGGTAGTTTCAAATAACTTTGTAACGTTGGGACGTCTGACACCTCAGTCCTCCCGTGACCATGGTTGCTGTAAAGTATCCGAAACGTCGGGAATCAAAAGTTAATAATAAACCGCGATAAAATCCGAAAAAAGTTGTTTCATTAAATGTTACAATGTTAAATCGCTTACAATGCCGACAGATGAATCCTATACAAGACATTATGAATTTTTATAAATAAAAAATCCTTCAGCAATTTACACATTTATTATTTTATACAAAACGTTTTTCTTAAAGCTCACGGATACAAATATTCGTAGTCACTTTGTTCATGTCGAACTGTCCCCTGTGGCTCGAACTGCGCTGGATTTCAAAATAAGTGTGTAAAATTGAATAGCGTTTGTGTAAAGAATCGCTAACTCTTATGAGTTGTTTTGTCTATTGTTTAACGTTCTCTGATATGATATAGTAACAGTAGTGTCAGTATTATCCATTAAATAGTATAATGTAATAGTTTATTTTGCTTATATCCGATGAGTCGAAAGCGTCAAACTGTATAATAATTTGTTTAGCGTCTTCTATAGTATTTTAAGAAACACGACGATCGCGTTAATGCACAAGCATACAACAAAGATTTAAAAAATTCAAAATTTTAAAAGTGAATGCCTCCAAATTGCATTTATTACATTATTAGTTATTGATTTCTAATGTTTACGCGAATATCACTCATTATAATGAAGATTATTATTTTAAAGTTTTGCTCTCCGAAGCACGGTGCAGAAACTCAAATAACATATTTATATAAATAAATATGTATAGCTGTATGTAACTATATTATAATTTACCTTCTTCTATGACAATATATCAGAGAAATTATGAAATTAAGGCCGGGATAAGTACGTGACGCGAATGATACGTGTGGCCTTTGACACAGAGGCGTTATTACTGGGTAATCTGTGTATTAGTGAAACAAGAAAGACCTTGGTCTGCTGAAATGCATGTATTACTACTGTTAAACACGTCTTACTTCAAATTAAATATTGGAAACTGTTTTTGGTAAAGTTTTTCTTAAATACTAGTTATATACTGTTTTCATAATTTTTTTTGTTCGCAGACAAAAAAAAGTTTAAGACATCAATCAAAATATTTTCCTCAGATTTTCATCAAAATTAAATGTAATTTACGTAGATCGTCGGTCCAACGGGCCGGAGGACGTCCCACACTGCGTTTGCCAAGACGCGGTCTCCACTCTAGGACCCGTCTACTCCAGCGGCCATCGGTCCTGCGACACAGATGACCAGCCCACTGCCACTTCAACTTGCTAATTCTGTGGGCAACGTCGGTTACTTTCGTTCTCTCGCGGATAGTCTCATTTCTAATCCTGTCTTTGAGAGAGACCCCAAGCATAGCCCGTTCCATTGCACGTTGAGCGACTTTAAACTTGTGGACCAGTCCCTTCGTCAGTGTCCACGTCTCGGCTCCGTATGTTAACACAGGCAGGACGCATTGCTCGAAAACTTTTGTCTTCAAGCATTGCGGCATCTTCAAAGTGAAGACTCGACGGAGTCTGCCAAACGCCGCCCAGCCCAACCGAATCCTCCTATCGGCCTCCTTCTCGAAGTTGTTGCGGCCTAGTTGGATAGTATGGCCTAGCTAAATATAATCCTGAACAACTTCGAGAAGGGTACCATCGACCGATACCGGTATCGGTATGACTTGGTTGTTAAACATAACTTTCGTCTTATCCAAGTTCATACAGAGACCGACACGTCGGGAGGACTCGTTTAGGCCGGCCAGCATTTGGCCTAACTCATCCAGCGTCTCCGCAAAGATAACAATATCGTCGGCGAAACGAAGGTGAGAGATGAATTCACCGTTGACGTTGATGCCTCGTTCCGCCCAATCCAAGGTCTTAAAAACATCATCTAGCGCAGTGGCAAACAGTTTCGGTGATATTACATCCCCCTGTCTTACCCCACGCCGGAGGGAAATAGGTCTTGTTCTTTGGTCATTGACATGAACGGTCATCGTCGCCGCGTCGTACATAGATTTTAGTACCTCGATATATCGCCAGTCGATATGACATCTCTGCAGAGAGTCCAGGACAGCCCAGGTCTCGACAGAGTCGAAGGCTTTCTCGTAGTCCACAAATGCCATACACAGCGGTTGATTATATTCTTCCGTCTTTTGGATAATCTGCCGAACAGTATGGATGTGGTCCACGGTGCTGTAGCCATTTCGAAACCCAGCCAGCTCTGGTGGTTGGAATTCGTCGAGTCTTCTGGCGAGACGATTCGTAACAACCCTCGAAAACAGCTTATATATTAGCCCGTTGGACCGACGATCTACGTAAGATTGCCGGTGTAGGCTGGATGAGGATTGCGGAAGACCGGGATGTCTGGCGCGAACTTGCGGAGGCGTATGTCCAGCAGTGGACTGCGATAGGCTGAAGTGTGTGTGTGTGTAAGTGTAAATATTGCATTTATATTTTTTTTAAATCTGGTAATCTGTTCTCAAATAATAGTTTATTTATTTATTTATTTAAAAACTTAATCGGTTTTTGTTGAAAAAAAATCACTCAAAATCGCAATACAATCGTATTACGATTGATTGCTTAGTCATAACGATTATTTTCCTACTATTTTTCCTAATCTTGTTTTTTACCTTAAAAAGGTTTTGAATATCGTAATTTTCTTTTCTACGAACCTTATTCTAATTATAACGAATACGAAAAATATATAAAATTTGATGCAGTCGTTTAGAAGTAATGCTCGTAAATAAATTTCGTGTTTCATTTTAACGTATTAACGTATTATATACTTTATTGCACTTAAGAACAGAATGTACAGAAAATTACATATATAGTTGATGGCAAAGGTGGACTTATCCCTAGAAGAGATCTCTTCCAGTCAACCGATGGTCATGAGAGAGAGTGTCATATAGCGGGGGACACAGTGCAAGAAATAACAATATTGAGAAAATAGTTGAATAACTGTAATATATTACAAACTTATAAGTATAAATACATAAACACAGACATATCATACATATATATACATACCTTACATTTATACATACATACATATACATATATATACATACACACATACATACATACACACATAAATACATACAAATACATAACATAATAGAAAGGTAATTATATACTTATGATTGTAAATTGACTTGAGAAATAAAGTGCTCCTTTAATTTTCGTTTGAAGGAGACAAGGGAAGGACTTTTTTGGATACTTTCTGGGAGTTTGTTCCACAGTATAGAGGCGCGTACCGTAAATGAATTAAGTTTGAATTTTGTATTGCACTTTGGTACATCCAGCTTTGTTGTAATGCCAGGGCGCCTGGAACGATTAGGAGAGGGTTGGAAGTGAAAACGGGATCGAAGATAAGAAGGAGAGTTTGGATCACGTAGGATATTAAAGAGAGTAGATAGGATATGCATATCACGGCGAAGGCGAATAGGGAGCCATTTGATCTGAGCACGGAAGTGAGAAATACGATCAAACTTTCGCAAGCCAAAAATGAAGCGTACTGCAAGATTCTGAAGTCGCTCCAACTTTCTAAGCAGCTCCTCTGTCACATCCAGATAGCATACATCGGCATAGTCAAGGATAGGTAGTAGAAGGGACTGCGCGAGCATATATTTGGTTTTGAAGGGAAGAAAATACTGGAGACGCTTGAGAGAGTGAATCGAGTAATGTATTCTCTTGCTGATTTCGTTAATATGAGCTTTCCAAGACAGGTTGCAGTCCATAATAAGGCCCAAATTTTTAACCTTATCAGAGTAAGGGATTGGGACCCCAGAGTAACAGATTTTAGGTACCAACTCCCAGTCAAGTCTGCCTCTTAACCGACTGCTACCAATAATGATGGCTTGTGATTTTGCAGGATTTACTAGCAGACCAAAAGACTCAGCCCAGACCTGAACAGCAGCAAGATCATTATTTAAAATTCCAACAGCCTCATCCAACTCCGTCAAGCTGAATGTCGGTATATTTGTAGATCATCTGCATACAGATGGAAGGGAGAAGTGATAACACGGGAAACATTATTAATAAAGACAGAAAACAGTAAAGGAGATAATACGCCACCTTGTGGAACGCCAGCAGTGAGGTCCATCCAATACGACGAGCTATCATCGAGAGTCACACACTGCTGGCGTCCAGAAAGATAAGAGTGAAACCAATCAATAGCTGTGGGTGAAATATTAACAGCTCGCAAGGTACCAAGAAGAATGTCGTAGTCAACAGAGTTAAAGGCACTGCTGAAGTCCAGCAAAATCATGGCAGTGAGCTTGGTTTGATCCATCGCACACCTCACATCCTCCGAAACATTCAGCAGCGCTCCCACAGTGCTGTGGGATGGACGGAAACCGGATTGAAAAGGACATATGAGGTTGTGAGAGGAAAGATGGCTGTAAATTTGACTATGCACGACGGATTCTAGGACTTTGGAGAGTAGAGGAAGAATAGAAATAGGACGAAATTGAGAAGGATTAGTAGGATTGGCGGTTTTAGGAAGGGGTATGACTAGGGCTTTCTTCCATAGTGATGGAAAGACATTGCATGTAAGTGAAAAGTTAATAATGTGTGTTATTACAGGTGCAATGTCCTCCAACACAGGAAGAATCATGTCGAGGCTGAGGCTATCGCTACCAATAGCCTTTGTTGATATGGAACGGACATGCTTCTTGATAGTTTCTTGTGAGACTGTTTCGAAAGAAAAGAGAGGTAGGTCTGGTGGAACAAGAGTAGATAAAAATGAAAGAGTAGAAAATTTTGTATTAGAATCCACAGTTATAGGAGGGGTAGTAAAGTAAGTATTTAAAGAGTTGAGATCAACGGAACTTTTGCAAGTTACCGTGGATTTGCCCACACCTAATGACCTTAAGAACCTCCAAGCTTGCGCTTGGCAGAGATTCTGAATTGAAGAGTGGATGTAACGGCGTTTAGCATCCCTGCACAATCTGTTGCAGATGTTACGAAGCTTTTTGTACACATTCAAGTTTTCTTCCGTTGGATTTTTTTGTTTTTCGTTTTCGCTCTATCGCGTTTGGCCATTGTTCTTTTAATAACAGGTGTTAACCAGGGAGCAGGAAGATGTTTAATACGTACAGGTTTTACAGGTGCATGTGTGTCGTAAATTCTAATTAGTTCAGCAGTAAATGAGGTGACCATATCATTGATATTGCTTGCTGCGAGTGTAGTGGACCAATCAGTGTTTTTAATGTCCTCTCTCAAGCGTTCTAAATCCATATGCTTAAAATTTCGCTGAAAAAGAACTTTACCTCTAACCTTGGGAGGGCGTACTTTATATGCAAGAAAAATAAGGTCGTGGTGAGAAAAGGGGGCTGTCATTTTTATCTATATAAAGATTTATATCACTTTAAAATAGATTAATCTTCAAAAGTAAATATATCATTTTATATAAATATACATATTTAGTCAGAAAGTAAAAGGGTTCAGTGAATTATAAAAAAAAAACTTTATTAAGACCTCTTATGAATAGTTCAATGAACTTGACACAATATTCTCGCACTGTTTGTTCCTCGTGTATGTATAGCTTGAGCAAATAATAAATATCAAATAACGTTGTTATGTATATTTATTATTTGCTCAAAGAGAAATCGGAGAAGATAAACAAAAAAATCTATTTTTATTATTTCGTTAAGCAAACACGTCAATAAGTGTTAATGTGATTGTGGCAAAAAATTCGCGAAATGTGAAATTTTGTTTATAAGTACTTTCACAGTAATACTTTGCCACAAAAAGACTGCTGACTGTAAAATAGTTATAAAGAAATAAATGTGTAATATGATATACTCACATGGTCTTTCGTTCCTAAGGTAAGCGACTTAACGGTTGGGTTATATTGCACCTAGATAAGTATACATATAAATAATAAATAGATACAAATAAATACGTATATTACACCCAGACTCGGGGCGGAACTCTAACCTACAGCCCCGGAGAAGGAAGCAGGGTCGCTGTAAACTGAGCCATTGTACTAGTCCAGTTAGTTTCATGCTATGCAATACAGAACTACCATCTCAGTGTTATGATGCTCTGTATCATCATGTGCAATACCTAGTCAATATTATTTTAGGACACGACTTAGAGAATATTAATGATTTTCTTTGCTTATCTTAGGATATAACCCCAAGCTGGCTGTCGGGTCAAAGTTTAATTAGCTAAGTTTAACACGGGCTTAAATATCGTTTAAGCATAGCCTCGTAGATACAGGAACAAGTTAGTACTAGTGTGCTAATGATTGTTAATGTATGAACCTTTTTGAGCCTCTACAATTATGTAACCACCAAGTCCTTAAGTGTTGCTGAAAAACATAAATGTAATAGAGACATGTGTTTGTGTGTTTCTGTGTGCAGATTGGATTCCTATGCGGGAGTGTTATGTTATTATGCCATAATAAGTTTATCATAGCGTATGGTAATAAATTCTAAATTATATATAATATAAGTATAAATAATATCTTAATAATATAAATCTTATATTAATATAAAAATAAGTATATATAATATGCTAATAATACATTGATAAGTAGTTTAGCATACTACTTGTTCAGCTGTGTGGCTACGGCAATAAAGAATATAGCCACCCCCTCTCTTCCCGTGGGTATCGTAAGAGGCGACTAAGGAATAACACAGTTCCACTATCACCTTGGAACTTAAAAAGCCGACCGATGGCGGGATAACTAACCAACTGCTGGCTTTGAAATACACAGGGCGAAGGCAGCAGCGTCTTCGGTGCGAAAAAGCCAGCCCTGCGGTCAACAACCCGCCTGCCCAGCGCGGTGACTATGGGCAACACACATGAGTTCACGCAATTTTTGGCGCAAACTTGTGGAGGCCTATGTCCAACATGGACTGCGATAGGCTGAAGTGAGTGATGATGACTTGTTCAGTACTTATTTATTAATGGTTATAATGTCATCAACAATAATAAAATTAATATACAATGTATGAAAGAATTGTAGTTTTCTGCTCTAATACCAGACTTTTCCAAAAGGTTGTTTACTTTAAAGCTATTATGTGTTCTTTCTCAGTACCTGTATAAAAAGAAGTATAACGGTGATTAATTCTTTCAGCCTGTAACGTCCCACTGCTGGGCATAGACCTTTTTCTATATGTAAATGAAGATACGTTTAGTAAAAATAATATCTAGCAAACGAACATTTTTAGGATCCAGCACCTCATCAATTTGTAACTTCATCATTTTTTTTTCGATCTAAGCTATAATTATTTAACTATTTATTTATTAGGTTAGTCAACAGCTGTTTACACCGATACATAAATGTTTAACACCATAATGGCTAACACCGCATGCAAAAATCACAGTTGCACTTAGTAAAAACAATAGAGTAAATTAAAACTTTATCAAAAAGGACATAATATAAGTCAAATAAAAAAACAATGTAAATGTTTTACATCAAGAACAAAAATATTTAAACAAATTCAACAACTGGTTGTAAGCTTATACTTACACAAATTATGGTTGCATCACTCAATACAATAAAGTAACAATCAATCAATATCAAATAAAGTTTCAAACTTACATCAAATCAGATCATAATATAGTCATATCATAACCTTTTTCTTCTTTTTTCACAACTTCTGCTTTTGTTTTTTACAATTTCAAATTTCATTTGATTATCTCGTTCCCTTTCCATTATAATGAAGATTCATAACCCAAGTGAAAAAAAAAGAAAAAAATAATAATAAAATGAATAAAAAATTAAAATTTTTTACATGACTGACAAGGTATGCAATTTATTTATTCATCCTAAATTCATTAATTACTATATCAAATAACATATTTTTAGAACGAAATCACTTTTGTTTAAAACAATGGCAATAAAAAGAATTGAATTTATAGTTTATCATGCATAACAATTTATGTAAAACTATACCTAATACAATACATAAAATTAAAATTTAAAAATTTAAAAAATTATATCTATAGAACTTCGCATAGGAGTCATAGTTGATATCAACCATATCACTGCACACACACACAGCTTCACAGCTTATTATTTTAATTATAATTAAAATAGTTATATAATGCTTAAAACATGAGATATAGTCTACGTTTAGTTGTGTTGAAAGATAATATATAGCTACTTTTCACGTTTAAACTGAGCTGAACCTAATCAGCCTGACCGTTTTCTCGCACCAGTAAACCAGACTAATTTTCCATTTATATAGTATCATTATTAAGTCAATCGTTAGGAATCTATTACCAACGTTTGCCAAAGTCAATTGAAGCGTTAAAGCACTAAGCGGTAACGTCAATATATACATAAAGAGTAAATGCACTCCCTCAGTAAATATATGCATAAAGACGGTTAGGTGCCGTGTTTAGTATTCTGCAGTAATTTACCACTACCTGCAGATAATATGGATCGATTTTACGACAGACACTAAATCTATTTAGTTACACCCATGTTATCGTCACTTGGATTATGAGATGCTCTAAAATATGTCTCGATTAGAAGCTTTACTAATGCAATAAGGCTATCAAACGAACAAAAATACCGACTTCAATTAACTTGGACAAGTAATAGAACGTAGGTAGTCGAAAATATGTAGATAGTCAATTAAATATGCATGATAGCAGCAGGAAATATCCTGATCTAAATCTTGAGGTACCCGACTGGGGAAGCATCTTGATTTTACAGAAGTTAACAGATAAATAATATTGTGTTAAAGCAGTGTTGTACTCCTGTGGTTAGTAAGGTGTCAAATCTCGACCAAATTTACACGGGATCCACACTACAAACATTGGATTATTAAAAAAAAAATCACCAGAATCGGTGCACTGATTAGTATTACCGAAAGTACTAACGATTAGTACTAAGTAAAAAAAAGGAGGTAACATACATAAAAAAAAATATAATCTAATTGAGAACCTCCTTTTTGTAGTCAGTTAAAAATGTTAAAAAATGGTTAAGTAAAAGTGTCCTTATTATATTTAAATATTAGCTGACCCCGCAAACGTTTCTTTGCCATATATGTTATTAACCCACTTAATCCCCCCCCCCTTATAACGTAGGGGTGTGAAAAATAGAAGTTAGCCGATTCTCAGATCTACCCGATATGCCCGCAAAATTTTATTAAAATCGGTCGAGCCGTTTCGGAGGAGTTCAATGTTTAACACCATGACATGAGAATTTTATATATTAGATTATATAACGATATAGTTCTATCAGTTTCTAAAATTTTGTATAAATAATAACACCTAGTTAACAATGAATGTTCAAAAGTATTGTAAGTAAAGTTTCAAGTAGGCTTACTTCAATTAAGAAATTTTTGATTTTCATTTTGTATAATTGAAGGATTTTAAAATGATCTTGGAGGACATCTACTAGGACTGAAAACAAAATATAATATACTGTAAATATATTATTATAAATACAAGTTCAACCGACTTCAAAAAAGAAGGAGGTTACTCAATTCGACCGATTGATAACTATATATAAATAATATTTTTTATGTATGTTCGGGGATAACCTCGTCGTTTATGAACAGATTTTGATAATTCTTTTTTTGTTGGAAATGAGATATCCCTGGTGTGGTACCATGATAAGAAAACCAGGATCTGATGATGAAATCTCAGAGAAATCGAGGGAAACTAAAAATCCACATAACTTTTTACTGAGTGTACCGATTTTGATAATTTTTAATTTAATCGAAAGCCGATGTTTATCACGTGATCACATTTAAATTTCATCGAGATCTGATTACAACTTTTTGAGTAATCTTTGATAATGCGTATTTACTTGACTATTTTTTCGTCTACCTACGTTATATTACTTGTCGATATAATTGAAGTCGGTTTTTCTTCGTTTGTCTGCAAACACAATTATTGTCTTATTAATTTCTGTATATGTCAAAAATATTACGCCGATTTATACATTTATAGTGGAACAACACATAGATAATCATTCTTATAATACAGTTTGTATAAAGCCATATTTCGTAAGAAAATGGTTTCTTACTTATTTGATTTACTTACTTTCTTAATGTTTACCAAATTTTAAATAAAATCTTCAGTAAAGACATATTTTTAAAGCAAAGTATTACCCGAACTTAATTTAAAATGAATCAATAACAATTTAAAGCTAGAACGTTGAAATATTAATTTGATATTGTCTTTAAAATTTAATTGTGAAACTCTACACTGCCTCATTTCGATCAGGGCATATTCAATTTAATTGACACTGAAATTATACTCTTGGATCAAAAAGTAAACCAATTATTAGTAAAATTATTATTGTCAGTAAAAGTTAAATCAGTTTATTCAATACTATGTAAAGATATCTATACATATTATAATAAAAGGGCAGGAAAGTAAAAACTGTACATTGAATATTTTTTTAAAAGAATACTTGGGGTGTGATCTACAATCGATACCGAAGCCAAAAATATAGTTTTTAGAATTTTTGTCTGTTTGTCTGTTTGTCTGTATGTATGTCCGGGATAAACTCAAAAAGTACCGCATGGGTTTACTTCAAATTTGGCACGAATATTATTAAGAATTCTGGTTAACATATAGGCTACATATTATCATGCTATCACCTACGGGGAACGAGCAGTGAACCTTTATTTCCTCAGCACATTCTGTAACAACGTGTAATCTAACGACGCATATTTGAATGTTGTTGTTATTATGTTAATAACCATGCTATAAGCTAGCTTCATACTATAAATAAAGACATTCTGTAGTATATTTAGTATCAGCATTGCACCCGTGCGAAGCCGGGGCGGGTCGCTAGTATAATCCCGGGGCGAGGTGGCGAATGCTAGCGCGACCCCATTTCGCCCCACCTAGGCGGACGACTGCTCACACGTGGTGGTCTTTAGGCAGTAGGAGTCTGACATAACCCTCTGGCGCCCCCGCGCCGGATCCCGGATCCATGATAGATTTTCCCCACGTAAAAAAAAAGGTCGCTAGTATAATATAAAAATATATGAATGATGAAATTACGTGAAACTTGAGAATGTTTTTATATCCTTTTATTTTAATTACATCTATGCTTTCAATGAAGCAGATTACTGCTAAGACGTTTTTCTAAGGTTCAGCATTAAATTGACAGCGCGTTGGCGCAGCGGTCACAGCGCCAACGCTGGCGCCAAACGATTGCGCTGACCAAGCGGGTTCGATCCCCGCTCAAGACCGACATTTGTATTGGCCATATAGATGTTTGTCGTGGTTTGGACGTTTGTGCATGTGTATTGTGTGTGTTTCCGGACTCCCGACACAGGAATAAATCCTACTGGGGCCGTTGAGATTGAAGCCTTTATTTATTTAAAATAAGTCTTCCAAAAATTGTTCATTGCGTACTAACTACATTCTTTTTACCTAAATGTATGAAAAATAAAGGCCCTGCTTGTAGTCCGACAGTACAATGTACAACAAATGAAAAGTATTATTAATAGATCATTATTTACTAGGAAATTTGAATGATATTGCTGAAAGAATTTGTATTTATATTTAAACAAAACATCTTTTAACCGAACTGTGTTAATTTACTTCGCTTCCCGTAGGGTTTCCAGAAATTCATGAAATTTGGTTTGTACAGGAATTCGATGCCTTGTCTGCGTCTAGTAATTAAGCTTGTCCGAGATTGTAAAGTCAAAGTTTCAAACTCTGATGTTCAGGAACAATTAACGCGCAATTAAAACGAGTATAAGGGTTTAGATATACTTTAGAGATAATGATAACAAGACTTCGGAGTTGAAGGATAACAAGATGTTAACATAGCTATAGAGGGTATGTTGCATCGGCTCAAATTGTCAATTTTATATCTTTTAGTAAATATATACGTTATTTACTGTATACATTTTGTGATGCCGTGCTGAAATAGACCAGTTAAAGTAAGCTTATCCCGCAGATATTCTAATTTACTACAATATAATTGGTCCAAGGGCATGGCTAAGCTAAGGAAAAAAAAAACAGTCACTATTTTCTTAGTGCTATATAGCTCTATAGTTTTTGCCTACGATAACCAATGCATACCTAAGTGTTTCGCGTGGAAAATGTTCTACGAATGCACACTAAAGCTTTTAAACTACGTGAAATGCTCCTATGTAATGAAGACAGCTACAAAGTATAGTTGAATGTAGTGGAATGTTTTGAAAAAAAAAGACCTTACTTAACTTATGACATATTTTGAGAGTCATATCATTGGCCTTAATCCGTCTATTGCAGATGATTTAGACAGTGTCAGAAAGACACTGTGTTTCCTAGGACATTCTTCAGGAAAACGCAGAGTTGCCTAAGCTCTGCGCCACTCTCTCGACTTCACTGGCTAGGCCCACAGGAACGACGAGTCGGTAAGTGTGGAGCCAGTTCGGCTGCAGGAGTCTTTCGCATTTTAGAGCTATGCCACGAATGCTTGACGGAGACCCCATTCCGGGTTTCAAATGAAAAAAAGGTCGTTAAAGGCGACCGAGGGAGAGTTATCATCATACATTTGGAATATTGCTATAACTTAACCGTTCTGGTATAGTGGTGCGAGTCATCATCGTCATCATTACAGCCTATACAGTCCACTGCTGGACATAGGCCTCCACAAGTTTACGCCAAAAATAACGTTAACTCATGTGTTTTGCCCATAGTCACCACGCTGGGCAGACGGGTTGGTGACCGCAGTACTGGCTTTGTCGCACCGAAGACGCTGCTGCCCGTCTTCGGCCTGTGTATTTCAAAGCCAGCAGTTGGATGGTTATCCCGCCATCGGTCGGCTTCTTAAGTTCCAAGGTGGTTGTGGAACCTTGTTATCCCTTAGTCGCCTCTTACGACACCCACAGGAACAGAGGGGGTGGCTAAATTCTTTAGTGCCGTAGCCACACAGCACAGTGGTGCGAGTAGTCGCTTAAAACACCGACGGTTTGCGGTTTCGATTCCCGCGCGGAATGAATATTTGTATTTGAATAAATATTTCTCCCCACCGTGCTTCAGAGAGCACGTTAAGCCGTCGATCCTGATAGCGATTCTTACTTATATTAGTAACATATCCACCAACCCACTGTGGAGCATCGTGGTGGATTAAGCTCTAATCGTTCTCCTGTATGGAGAAAGAGGCTTATGCCCAGTAGTGGGATATTACAGGCTGAACCGTATCTAAAAAATTATTTTATTAACAATAAGTTTATTAGCATATCTATATACTGCAGATATATCTCTAGTTGGTGAATTATGAGAAAAACTATTATAAGGGTGTACTCCCATTTAGTATGGGCGATATGCCAGTAGAAGTCGCTATTAGTGGTCTCATTACTTACCACATATTTCATGGTTTATATGTTATTTACACTAATTTCAAAAGAGTAACTGCGGAGTTTCTAGTCGATCCTTCTCTGCAGAATCTACATTCCGAATCGGTGGTAGCTCCACTTTTAAAAACAATAATCAGTTTAAATTTTTATTTATAAAATGACGATTCGAAGGTTTTTAGAAGCCTATCTGAAGAAAGTTATTTTTGATTTTGATTTTATATTTCTAAAATAAGGTAAAGTAAATGAAAACATAATATTAATTTTGTTCATAAACATCTTCCGACTGTCTGAGTTATTCGTTATTGGACTAGACACGACGTTTACAAGTTAAACAGTGAGCAATAATTATTGTAACTCCCTGAGGGAGTTACACAGAAGAGGTAAGTCTGAACAGGGGTAAATTTTGCTGAAGTGTAATAGCAATATACAATATAATTGTCGTATAAAAAAAAACACTTGTGCTTCAGACGAAATGACTGAAGTAAAACTTACTTAACTCTATCTAACTTATGTCTCCGTCTTAACTTTCGTTCACCTTATACGCTCGTCACACATTCATACGCTTACTCCCGTGCGTAAAGAAGCTTTACGAGAGCTTTAAAAAGAAGAAGCTTTAAAAGACAAACTGAAATAAACATAATAAATTAACAAAATATAAGAAACAGAAATCAAAATATCTAAGTCCATATAAGTATATAGATTAAATAAAATTGACAACGCGTTGGCGCAGCGATAACAGTACTGACTGTTGCGCTGGCAGTCGTGAGTTCAATTCCCGCACACGACAGATATTTGTATTGGCCATATAGATGTTTTTCGTGGTCGGGGGGCTTGTGCTTGTGTATTGTGTGTTTCCAGACCCCCGACACAGGAGACAATCCTACTGGGGGCCGTTGAGTGTGAAGTGTTTATTTGTTATTTATTTAAAATACATATTTTAAATGTCAATAATTAGGAAATGCTATGTCAAACAATCAACTTAATTAAAAAACTTCAATACTTTCAGAATCAATAAATTATTAAAAGCATATTAGAACTTCAAATAAATGAATGTAATATATAAATTATGTACATTTATAGTAACTTTGTCTTATGACATATTTTATGTTATTACTAAGGTGACAATTAAGAAGCCTATGGACACTTACAAAATGTCAAGAGCTAGTTTGTCTTTAGGATTATTTAATACGAGTAAGTTTTCAGCTTTTCTCTTTAACGTTTCGACGTTTCTTGGCATTGTTTTGCAAAAAAAAAAAAACCCTTAAAGAGGTGAAATAGGAAATATGAAATATGTCTTTAAAAGGAATATCTGTTACTATAAATAGACATAGCCAGCCTTGCGGTCACCAATCCGCCTGCCCAGCTTGGTGACTATGGGCAACACACCTGAGTTCACGCCGTTTTTGGCATGACTTGGGGAGGCCTATGTCCAGCAGTGGACTGCGATAGGCTTAAGTGGATAAAAAAAAGTATCTTTAATACAATAATCTAATGTCTTATGTTATGTGAGACAAAACTACATAAGTTTATAGGAGTGAGTATGAGATCATGATTTTTGTACACACTATGCGGACAGTAGTTACAGGAGAATTTGTAATAATTAATTCTCTTTATAAAATAACGTAAATATTTCGATACGTAATTACCGGTAACAACGCACTTGTTGCAAATTGCTCGTTCATGTAAAAATAAATTACGTTGTTAACACGTCACTGTATTAATCAAATTAATTTTCTTTTTTAATTTATTACAGACACTTAAAGTTGTGGCTTTCATAAGGACATTATATTTAATATTTTCATTCATAAATAAAATACATGAAACTTGAACTTATTTTCTAAATAATTAAAAATTTAATGTTAATAAATTTTAGGGATAAATGCATAATCCAATAGAACCTAGAAATTTTCATCTTAAATACGCTGACAAGCAAAAGAATCACATATTTGAAATTTGGGTTTTAGAATTAAAAGACAAGTAAAAAAAAATCATTCCTTTACAGGATAATTTATAAACTTTAAATTAATGTCATTTTTTTTTATCAAACCAGTATTATTTTAGGAGCGCCAGTCCTGATTAAGTCGCTAGTGACTATTAACATAGTCGGAACTGCAAAATCGCATTTTTTTGTTTATTTCATAAAACGTTCCCAAATGACCGAGTCTATCATCAGCTGAAGAGAATTTTTTTATTTTATGCATAGTTTTTGAATTACTTAATTTAAAAATGTCGGATATTACCTGGCTAGCTCGCTAACAATGTCAGATGTTAACTACCAACGTTGTTAGCAGTGCGCAGGAGCGCGTGAATGCGCACGATCTCCCACTTCAGACTATGTTAGCGGAATTAACTGATGTTGCTTTGACACTTATTTTTAGGACATTTTATTGTTAATCCTTTACTTTATACCAACGTTCACAACATCTAGTAGATAAGCAAGTTTAATCGAACTAACTACTGGACGTTGTAAAGAGAAACATAGTAATAGAAGTAAAAATGCCAATGAAAACATTTTGAGCAAAGCAAAACCTAGTGAGAAACAGGTATTAATTTTTACTTATTATATTACTTTTACGATTTCTAACAATAAAGTTCATAGTTTAATACTATTGCAAATTTAATGATAGATAATAGCAATTACACGAGCCATTTACAGTAAGTAATTTAAAATTGTAGGATGTACCTCATCCAACTTTGTTAACCGGCTTTTGAAAGGAGTTAAATGTCGTTAGTACCATATCCGACGTTGTTAATCGGTATTCAATATGAGTTAAATGTCATTAGTACCACATCTGACGTTTTTTATCGGTTTATCAAATGGATTCAATGTCGGTAGTACCATATCCGACGTTTTTAACGTTTTTTTTTATTAATTAAATGTTGGATATATTACATTTGAAGTTCTTTGAGGTTATGCAGATGACTTAAAATGTCTTTAGTACCAAATATAACACCCAAACATATAAAATAGTTAATATTAACTTTTTTTTTTTATTATTTCCTATTGAGTTTCTAATACCGAGAACTTTTCAAGATGAGTGAACTCAATTTTTTTTATATATAACTAGATCACCCAACAAGCGTAAGGCTCACTTGGTGGTAAGCGATTGCCGTAGCTTAAAGACGTCTGCAACCTACTCACTAACAGGAACACAATACTGCTTGAAAGCAGCGTTATTTAGCTTTGATCTTCTGTAAGGTCGAGGTACTACCCCAGTCGGACTGCTCCATATTTTGAGCAGGATATTTCTTGCTGTGCCCTACCTCAATAACTACTAAGTATGGTCATAAAATTTTATTATTTCCATCCAGATCATAAAAGGTTATAGTGTGTAATGTTCTTAACTACAATATCTGCAGGTAAGCGCATCATCTCACTACATAATGGAAACAAATTGAGGAACGAATTTCAGTTTTAGTAGATCAACGTGGCAAATATTAGCACAAGAACTGAATTATAGATGAAGAGATGACGAGATGTGTGTGTGATGATGTCAAATCGTTTTCATTGATAGTATCATATTGTGTCAGCAAAAATTCAAAGAAACTATATTTAGAAGGTGTGGATAGTGCTTCTCGAATGTATTATAGCATATACACGGAATGGTTTGATTCTAAAAAAATATAGTGAAAAAGCAAATAAATAGGAATATACTTAACACAAATTTTAATATTGGCTTTCATAAGCCTAAAAAATGATACTTGTCACACATATACGAAAGTAAAGAATTACCTACAAATGAAAAGTAATCAGTAGATAAAGATGAAGCTAAGTCGAATGAAGAAGTATTAGCAGCTACTTTTGATTTTGAAAAAGTTTTGATAACACCACATATGTAAGCGTGTTTTACTACAAAATGAAATTGTCTACCTTAAACTTTACGTTCTATAATTTGTCTAACAAAATAGCTACATGTTTTATGTTCCACGAAGCTATTGCAAAACGTTGTGCAAATGAAGTTTCAGGTTGACTTTATCAATATATATATAAGAAAACGCATATAGTCTAGGCAGAAATTTTGGTCCGACTATAGTCCGGGTCAGAACAGGAACGGAAGGAAGGTTTTTTCTCTATACTTGCTTTCAGTAAAAGAATTTGGAGTCACGATTACTCACTGTTTCATGGAGAACGGTCATACTCAAAATGAAGGGGATAGTGTGCATTCAATCATCGAGCGCGTAGTGAACGCAAGATGCTATATTATATACCAGAGAAATGGTGCTGCCTCGTTCGCTGGGCCAAAGCTGAAGGTGAACCTTATGAAGTTAAAGTGATGATAACTCCAGAAATATTGGATTTTAAATCCTTGCTTTGAATTATATTAATTACACTGGACACATATGAAATATGTAACAGTTATGACACAGTTTTGACAGAATTTAATATGAATATAATTTTTAGGACGCATTTAAGTGACTAATCCCCAAAAGATATCACAATTTTTATTAGAATTCTATAATGTATCGGAAGGAATCTTGGATGAAGAAGACTGATTTTCATTGATTAATCTAAAACATATTAATATAAGTCTTAGATTTAACCAAATCTTTGATTACTACCCAAGTGTCTTATTAAATCTAGATAATTATTATAAAAGATGTTGTGTTTTTTTTAGTAGATTTTAGTTATGCCACCAATTGTTGATTGTCAACAAGAAGATTGATTTGATTTAGTTAATCTGAGTATTAGTTTAAAAAAAACAAAAGCTGTAATTATTTGTTGAGTTATTTCATCATCTCAGCCGATCACAGTCCACTGCTGGACATAGGCCTCCATAAGTTCACGCCAAAAATGGCGTGAACTCGTGTGTTTTGCCCATAGTCACCACGGTGGGCAGGGAGTTGGTGACCGCAGGGCTGGATTTGTCGCACCGAAGATGCTGCTGCTCGTCTTCGGCCTGTGTATTTCAAAGCCAGCAGTTGGATGGTTATCCCGCCATCGATCGGCTTAGTTCCAAGGTAGTAGTGGAACTGTGTTAGCCCTTATTCGCCTCTTACGACACCCCCGGGAAGAGGGCTAGGGTGAGAGGGTGGTTGAGTTATTTAAGTCAAAAGAAACATTTTGTATTTATTTTGACGATTTCCTTTATTCAACAAACTTTTCTTTGTTATTTCTAAATAAATATATTCACTTTTTTAAATTTTTGGTGTTTGTTTTTTAGTCATATTGACATACGACATACGTTTGTTATAAATACTAACAATGAACAATGACGTAAATGGCATTTCCGACAAGCAATCATCAATTTCGTACAAGCAACAATGTCGGTTGTGGTACTTCTGACAAATCAGTATTAGTCTTAACCCGTTAAAAATGTAACAAGTGACTTTTCTCATATTTACACATTAAATACCGGCTAGTAATAATATTATCCAAAATATAAATAGCCTGTACAGCATTACTCTAAAATTTCATGATCCTGCTTAAAATGAGTAAAAAGATACACGCCTTTTACACTTTGAATCGCTCTCCTGTAAAGTTGCTGTTTTTCACATCCGACGTTTTTAATAGTCATGGGCGAAGTGAAGCTAGAGGGCTGTCGCATCCAGACTTTTGGTCACGAGTGACTTAACAACTTTTTATTGTTAGTTTACATAAGATCAGTTCTTGATAAAATATTTAAAATTTTCAAGGAGATAATCATCAATTGTTTACGGAAACAAAGTCGAGAGTACGTACAGCAACTGTTTTTTAGTAAAACTCTTCAAGATACCCAGAGCGGCGCTAAGTAAAACTTATTTTGAAATGTCCTTTCTTTCTCGCTAAGACAATTAATATTCAGAACGTTATGTTGCAGATCTATTAATCAGTTTTAAGGTAATCTGCTTAATGCTTGCGTATTTTGATGCTAATATCTTTGTAGGATTTCTTTACATTTACTTATTTTCTTTACATTACTATTAAATTTTCTTCGTAGTTTACATTGTATTGTAATTAATTTTTTATTCTGGATGGAAGCAAGTAAACCTATTTAAAGTTGTCGCATGAATTCTAAGAATATAACTAGTAAACCGTTACTTAGTAAAGGAATTAAGTCGAGTCAATATGGATTGCGTCCCAAAGGGTAGCTTTGGATACTCATTTTTTCATTTGAGACATAAGTAATTTAGAGCGCATTACTTGTACATTAAAGATATGTTGCTGTATAGTATTAAAATGATACCACTGCAATAATCCAGTCTATCAAAATCAACTTAAACACCATCCCACCTATATCTGGTACGTATTAGGCATAATACCTGTTTAATGGATAACAGACGTTTAATAAAAACAATTTTAATATAATAAATAAGATATTTACTTAAAAAATATAAAATGTGAAATAGCATTATATTTTTTGTTGAATGTTTACTTTTTATTTGTTCACGTTTTCCATTCCGTTTAAACTTTGTTTACACAAACTTTTAAATTGTTATGCTATATTTTTTTTTACTTTAAATGATTTGTTTTTAATGATTTTCGATATTAACCAGGACATAAATATCTGAGGTAAATTGTTTATACAAGGGTTTTGTGTAATAACATTTTTAGAATAACAATTAAGCCTATTATAACATCCTACTGTTGGCTGCTGTCTCATCTGCATGTAGGAGGAAGATCCATCTAGCTGCTCCAACGCGAATTAGCTTTTAGGCGTCTATGATAGAAGCCGAAACCAACAGCTTAACGAGCTCTCCGAGGCACTATGGGGAAACCCACAAGGTCAGACACCCAGATCGGAAATAAACATTTCTACAAAACGTTTAATATATTGAACAGAACGAATTTAGAACTATCTTGTTTTTTGAAGTTGGGTAAAACTGGGTTTATATCAACGAAGCTAGCAGTGAGCAGTTCCTAGTGTGTGACAAACATTTTTTGTGTATAATTTGGAGATGAGATAGTTTTTGAAATATGACCACCAGGGTAGCAAATAGTAGCGATTGGGTTATAAGTGCTTAGGACTAACACCGGGAGCACCACAAGCACGTTGCCTGCTCTAACTTTGCTGTCAACTCAATGCATCCGCAGGAGCTCTGGTTACCTTACTCACCACAGGAACGCAACACTATTTGAGTATAGTTGACTGTGATCTTCTGTTAGGATAAACAGGTAATTCCCAGTCAAACTTCAGTTTTAAAGTAATGTTTCTTGCTGTACTTTATATAGTCTACTGACATCGCAGAAAAAGAGCCATTCTTTCATTCATATTCCTTTTCTTTTTGTTACTGTTTTGAAATCTAAAAAGACAAGATAAATTCTTAATCACAAATTCCGTAATAAAATTTTATAAAAAGAAACATTTTAGCTCTGTATTATTAATTACTTCAAAAAGGCACCTGGTCTAATAAAGCAGGAAATTAGGTCGATAGGGTCGCGATAATTTGAGCGCAATAAGCTCTTTTTATGTAAAAACCAATTCCGACCATTATGAAGGGAAATTGTTACTATGGATATAATTAACGTGATTAAAAAAAGATTGACGGTTCGTCGTTATACATTTTCATTGAAAAAATGTGAGTAGGCTTTTTATTTACGGAATGAATCCTTCAAACTAGTATATGGACGTTTTTATGATTAAAAATAAGATTGTTAACAAGTGGCCTTTTCTACTTTAGCCTATGGCCGCAATCTATAATTGTAACTACTGCTGCGGCGTCATATAATCTTTGATATACCTTTGTATAATCAATATTATTAACACTCAGTAAATTTTGACAATGTCTGAAATAGTTCTCATATTGTAAACAGTTATTCGATGACGAGTTATGGCAGTGTAATTATATCGATAGCGTTAGCGATTGACGGTTTGTTCCCCGCTGATGACAAAATATTTGTTTGAGCTGTATAAGTCTTTTCGAGTCACTTAATCACACCATTACTTGAAAACATGGGCCACAAGCCGTCGATTTTGTGTTTGTACGCTTTTAAACTGATTTCTTAAAATTCTGTATTGTTATCATAAATTAACGATATAGAATAAAATAAAATGAATCTTACATGATATATTATCGCTTTGTATTTTTATGTTCCCAATAGTAATAAAAAAATCGTGAAGGAAGGAACCACATCATTGTGTCGCTGACACGTGTCTCGTATTATGTGTCATTTGTAATATATCATCACACGACTCCATAATGCTTGCCTTCATCCTTTATAAAAAAAACCTAATTTTTCCCGGGTTCGTGTCAAAAGAGGTTCTTCAATCACCTGGTATTGTGTTCTGGCCACAAGATTAGCGAACTACCATTACAATAGAATTCAGAAAAAAAATATTAATAAATACATATACATATTTTACTTATGTACCCTTAGTAAACATTACTTCTTTATTAAGTTTTAGTTTCTTTTTACAAAAATATAAATCAAAAGTGGTTTATTAAATTATAAAATAACATCGTACAAGGCAGATTTCCTACGATCTCTTTTGTGTGATATTTCAACATTATATGGACGATTAGGTACATTTTACTTAGAATAGACATTTAGAAGAAAAATGGCATTGGCCATTAAAAATAATCTGCGATTAAAATTTATCGTCAACATAAGTAATTAGGTTAAACTTCATAACTTTTCCTTTATAAGATCATAAAAAGTGCACTCTAAGCTTTTATTACGGTTATGTCGTGGCCCAACAATAGATACCGCTGCATCTGCCCATGACAAATGAACGCGGTTTTTTAAGCGCAACGAATGTTACAATGTTACAACTATTCGTTACATTTATGACTGTAATACTTTCGATATAAAGTCCAATTTCCTGTGAAATGATTTTACGTGATAGCTGAAGATAAACAGACAAATGCAAAACGTCGCTCGTTAAAGCTATTTAACGTTAAGTCAAGCTGAATATGTTTTGTTTTGTAACAATTTTTCGCATCACGTACGAAATATAGAAATGGAAAAAATATAAGAATCTTTAAAAGTAACGAAAAATGAGGGTAGATGGAAATGTTTTATTTTCGTTTCAACGCCGTTTATATAATGAGGACGGTTTACATGTTTTTTTTTTAATGTTTTAAAACGTTTTCAAACGTGTTGTTTGCATTATCAAGCTTTTATTTAATAGATTTTTGTTGATTTGATATTTTACTGAAAATTTACAACCTTGGTCAGGTTATACCTACTAAGACGATTTAGATTAACGTAAATAGCTTGGTAATTGCTCAGATGTGACATATTGATAATTTCTGTTTTTAAGTAAAATATTGGTATTTTGATGTCAGTTATTTTATATAATTATATAATTTTATATATTAAGCAATTTAAATTTATACTATATAATATATGAGACCAATATACTGCAGGTAATGATGAAACAAAAAAAAAATGTTTTAAGCCAAACAAACTTTATATAGGTGGATCAAAAGTAAATATAGTAGAAAAAATTCTTTTCATATCAGTCCAAAAAGTAAGCTGTATTCTTCAGTAAAAAAAATAGTAAAATGTTATGACATTGCAACTGTTGACAATATTTTTTCACTAATCGCAGACGCAATCAAAGCCGTTACCAAAATAGACAAACAGGTATGACCCACACAGAGGTTCGTGTCGTGTCATTAGACTAATGGGCTTTTCCAGTCAAATTTCGCGAAAGTAATTTAGAAGCGACATGCCTTTAATGGCTAACACACATCAACTTTCATAACATGAATCATTCATATCGATTTAAATATTAATGAAATGAACTCGATACCCAAATTTACATAAACATGTAAATAGGCAGCGAAATTTCCTAGATTCTCTCGAAATAAATTTTCTCAATTAGTACGCGAGATCAGTAGAGAACCGGTATGTATTGAAATATTTTCCTATGCGTATTTAGTGCTCTATAGGTTGTTTTTAGTGGTAGTGAGGCATTAATGCAACAGTGAGTATTACCAGAACATGTCTTAGTAAATTCACCCTGTGGAAATTATATATACTGCCTTTTATTTGTAATTTGATGTAGGTTATTGTTAAAATATTCATCAGGTAAATTTAAACTTTTGGCTAGTCATTATTATTGTTATGTGTTTGATGTATTGTATTTTATTTTTTGTATACAATACAACGTGAAAGCATAAAATGCCCAATCATTGCTGGATTGAAAAATTTCTATAGAAATACGAGTAAACGGGTCATCTGATGCTAAGCGATCGCCGCCGGATATAAACATTTGCACCATCAGAGGAGTCACAAATGCGTAGCGGCTTAAATGAAAGGGTTTAGGGGGAGTTTAGGATGAGAAAGGTGGTGACGTGTAGGCTTTTTCTCATTTACTTTATGTAACAGCTATTGTATTAATAGTACGTTCATGTTGATATTATGTTAATATTTGATACTATTTTGGTCAAGCAATACAAGCTATAGAGGGTTTGTAATAATTAAAGTAACCCAACCTGCAACTATTGGTGTCTTCGCGCCTTGACGCACGACTACAAAAAAACGGTTCGAGATCATTTAAGACGTATTGGGTACCTAATAATTATGTATACACTCGTATATATAGAAGAGCAATATTTCTATTAGATATTTGTATAAAGTGTTCTAAAAGTCTTCGAGACATCAAGTGTCGTGCTTTCGAGACAGTAATAAAATTATAAGCTTTACGTGTGAAAGGAACTCGTCAATACGAATATTGGATTAACTGAGAGAAGATGAGATTCCCAATTGCGACGTTTAGTCGATAACTTATAAGACTACAATGATCTCTATTGTAATAGACATAAAAATTATAATACAGTGATGGTATTAAATGTGTTGAAATTCCGAATGGCGTACAATCAATATTGGGAGCTGATCTGGTTCTATTTACGTTTGAACTGTATTTTATTGCCGAAACCAATTTAGCTCTTTCAAAGCTTTGACGCAGCAGAGTAGATGTCTTCAAAATAATATTTTTGAAAGGACAATAAAACTTGACGTCTGATTTTTGTGATAACAGATGTTTATATTATCTTTAGTACATATGTACGTGTATTAATAGAACCTTAACGGTTTTTTCACACATATACCATATAAAAGTATTTGTAAATGTCTTTTATATATTTTATGTGAGTATTTACTTTTGACATACATACATGGTCGCGAAGTCCTAAGGTAGGCAATGTAATATCTATAGCGGAAATAGATTTCCAAACCTGAAGCAGGATAAAAGTTATTATATTGAAGTGTGGGAATACAAACTGGTATAACTTTCTATAGTACATCTATACATCTATACATATAATAAAATGGTAGGAAAGTCAAAACTGTACATTGAATATTTTTTTTAAAGAATACTTAGGGTGTGATCTACAATCGATACCGAAACCAAAAAATGTAGTTTTTAGAATTTTTGTCTGTTTGTCTATTTGTCTGTTTATCCGTTTGTCTGTTTGTCCGTTTGTCCGTATGTATGTCCGGGATAAACTCAAAAAGTACTGCATGGATTTACTTCAAATTTGGCACGATTATTATTAAGAAGTCGGGTCAACATATAGGCTACATATTATCACGCTATCACCTACGGGAAACGAGCAGTGAACCTTTATTTCTTCAACGCATTCTGTAACAACGCGTAATCTAACGACGCATATTTTAATGTTGTTGTTATTATGTTAATAATAACCATGCTATAAGCTAGCTTCACACTATAAATAAAGACATTCTGTAGTATATTTAGTATCAGCATTGCACCCGTGCGAAGCTGGGGGCGGGTCGCTAATATTTAATAAATACATACTCCTCTACAATATTTTGTATGTAATTCTCAATAACGCAACGCATACACCCTATTTCCAAAGTGCATAGCGCAATGTTTCCTGTAATCCGGTTACAGTTAATTTCTACGTTCACTACTATGAATCACTAATGAAAACGTTGTTACAAACGTTCTTGTGTTCACTGATATATATTTTAAGCCATATTCTAATTAAAATATGGTTTATAATACCTTGGTATATGTTGAATACTAGAAAATAAAATTACTGTTTTAATCACGGGGGTCATCTATACTAAATTATAAATTTGTGACCGGATCTATCATAAAAGATGATAATACAATGCAATATAATACAAATGTTTTTTATTGTACGCTTAAGAGGGGGGGGGGGGGGGGCTTTTATTTATCGACGTTGCTTGTGTCGTTAGATTAGAAAAGGCCAAATTATGTTTTAAGTTATTTATTTAGATATTACATTTCATTTGGCATTTTTTGTTACACATATATCTATTTTGATAGAATAACGTTAATTTAATATTTTTAATACAAACATAAGTGTAATCAAAAATATGTAATACGAATCCGTTACGAATTACTTATATCCTTGTATGAAGACATTGCAAGGGCCATGCATGGCACTACTTCGACCTTCTACAACGTTGTTATGGGAGACTTCAACGCTAAAGTGGGAGTACAAGACCGCGACGGATCGAGCATCGGACTACACGGATTGGGGCACAGGAATCGCAGGGGGCAGATGCTTGTCAACTTTTTCGAATCGGAGGGGCTCTTCTTGATGAACTCATTTTTTGAGAAGAAGCCCCAAAGGAGGTGGACATGGCAAAGCCCCGATACTGTGACGAGGAACGAGATAGATTTCATCATAGCGGATAAAGGGCATATATTCAGAGATGTCTCAGTGGTTAACAGGTTTAACACCGGCAGAGAACACCGGCTAGTACGGGGCACTCTGAATATATGTCTCCGAAAGGAGCGGAACCGCTTGATGAAATCTACTCTCCGACCTCCGCTGCCCCAAATACTATGTGGCTCCGAGCAGTTCCAATTGGAACTCCAAAACCGATTCGATTCGCTGGAAACTACTAGCGACGTGGACGAGATAACCAACAACGTGGTGAAGACGGTGTGTACACTGGGTCGCAGGCACTTTCCACCAACAAAGCCAACGAAGCAGTCCAAACTTTCTCCCGAAGCCTTGGATCTGATGCGGCAGAGGCACGAGTTGCCGGCTGCTTCGCCAGAACAGAGGGCTCTTTCCAAGAGGATACGGAAATTTATTCGCAGAGACCTCCGCTGCTCAAATACGAGAGAGGTTACTACTCTGATTGAGCAGAATAGGGGGTCCAAAGTTTTCCAAAGACCATTGGGGAGAAGCCTTCTTGCGAAGCTTAAAACAGCAGATGGTAGAACCGTCTGCTCTCGCCCTCAGATCCGAGAAAAGGTTGAGAATTTTTATGGACAGCTGTACTCGTCGAGCGCACGCAAGCCTGCGACTTGGGACATCGAAGATCCACGGGCACCATTGTTGCGCCATTATTCGGAGAGTATTCCGGACTTCGAAGAGGGCGAGATTAGTGCAGCGCTCGGGCAGCTTAAAAACGGGAGGGCCCCGGGGGATGACGGAGTTACCACTGAACTCCTTAAAGCTGCAGGGCGACCTGTCCTGAAAGCCTTGGCAAGACTATTTAACGCCGTCACCGCCAGGAGTGTGGTGGTGCTGTTCTTTAAGAGAGGCGATAAGTCTCTGTTAAATAATTACAGACCGATCTCACTTCTGAGCCACGTCTATAAGCTGTTTTCGAGGGTTGTTACGAATCGTCTCGCCAGAAGACTCGACGAATTCCAACCACCAGAGCAGGCTGGGTTTCGAAATGGCTACAGCACCGTGGACCACTCCATACTGTTCGGCAGATTATCTAAAAGACGGAAGAATATAATCAACCGCAGTGTATGGCATTTGTGGACTACGAGAGAGCCTTCGACTCTGTCGAGACCTGGGCTGTCCTGGACTCTCTGCAGAGATGTCATATCGACTGGCGATATATCGAGGTACTGAAATCTATGTACGATGCGGCGACGATGACCGTTCATGTCAATGACCAAAGAACAAGACCTATTTCCCTCCGGCGTGGGGTAAGACAGGGGGATGTAATATCACCGAAACTGTTTACCACTGCGCTAGAGGATGTTTTTAAGACCTTGGATTGGGGGGAACGAGGCATCAACGTCAACGGTGAATTCATCTCTCACCTTCGTTTCGCCGACGATATTGTCATCTTTGCGGAGACGCTGGATGAGTTAGGCCAAATGCTGGCCGGCCTAAACGAGTCCTCCCGACGTGTCGGTCTCTGTATGAACTTGGATAAGACGAAAGTTATGTTTAACAACCAAGTCATACCGATACCGGTATCGGTCGATGGTACCCTTCTCGAAGTTGTTCAGGATTATATTTACCTAGGCCATACTAGGCCGCAACAACTTCGAGAAGGAGGCCGATAGGAGGATTCGGTTGGGCTGGGCGGCGTTTGGCAGACTCCGTCGAGTCTTCACTTCGAAGATTCCGCAATGCTTGAAGACAAAAGTTTTCGAGCAATGCGTCCTGCCTGTGTTAACATACGGAGCCGAGTCGTGGACACTGACGAAAGGACTGGTCCACAAGTTTAAAGTCGCTCAACGTGCAATGGAACGGGCTATGCTTGGGGTATCTCTCAAAGACAGGATTAGAAATGAGACTATCCGCGAGAGAACGAAAGTAACCGACATAGCCCACAGAATTAGCAAGTTGAAGTGGCAGTGGGCTGGTCATCTGTGTCGCAGGACCGATGGCCGTTGGAGTAGACGGGTCCTAGAGTGGAGACCGCGTCTTGGCAAACGCAGTGTGGGACGTCCTCCGGCCCGTTGGACCGACGATCTATGTAAGATTGCCGATGTAGGCTGGATGAGGATTGCGGAGGACCGGGATGTGTGGCGCGAACTTGGGGAGGCCTATGTCCAGCAGTGGACTGCGATAGGCTGAAGTGTGTACGAATTACTGGCGTTTAATTTCACGACATACGACTCTAGTATACCCCTTAAAAACGATTACCATTATATTTGAAACTTAAAATGTTATGTTAAATTAATCAAATTGAAATTATTTAAAACAATATAATAGACCGAGAGCCCACGAGGGAGAGACTTTCGTCATTTCATAAAAGCTGAAAATTTATCAGTGCATGCTCTCAACACCGATAGAAGCAATGGAGCTAAATATGAAGTTTAGCTCATGGTTACTTTGACAAATACCTGGTATCAAAGGCGTATAAAATTACTTCGCACTCACACTCACGGCCAACCTAAATGTTTATCTAGGTCGGGATTGGAGCTATCGAAATTGATCGGCTACTGAAGAAAAATCTTCTAATAGCCTACCTAAGTGACACGTATGAAGTTCAGTTTTATACCATGACCTAAGTTTAGTTACAAAAGTTGTGGCTCTAGTTAACGTAATATCTAATATTATTTTGAATAGTATATTAAAAAATTACGCATTGAGAAATGACGTAAGTTAATTGCCACTTTGTACTTTGTTAAAATCAAAAGATCAATTGATTTTACAAATCGTATCGGTATAGCAAATGCTGGTACGATGGTACGTTCTGTATACTTTTATCTAGCATAAACAGCTAAAAGCGCTGTAAAGCGCGTGACACTCTTAGTTTCATATGATATAACTTCAGTAATTTTATCGTACGGCACGCCTTCATCCTCATCGTTTGTCAAGGAGTAAACTCCCATTAAACAAAAAGTATCTCAGTATAAATTGCATCAGTAATCTCTGCGCTTCCAACTTTAGACTGATCGAACATACGTTCGTAGAAAAAATCTTTCTAAACTATTTGACAGCGTTACGTAGTGTTTGATTGCGTCGCATTCAACGCATAAATTGCCTTTCCAACTATCCACTGTGTCAGAAACGCTCAGTGACAAGGAAAATTTATTCTGTCACGAACACTTGAGTTGTGAGTTGTGACAGCGTGAATCCTGAACGAAGTTAATGGTCGGTATTCGGCTCATTAATTTGACGGTTCCGGACTTTTATTTTCACGGCGTTAAAGGACAATTGAAATGTTGTGCATTTACTTTTTTCATTTAAAAAGATTTATACTAGGAATTTGAATTTAAAGGAACTAATTTTAGTTAGTTCGTTAGTTCGTTTGAACCTCAGAATGGACCAAAATCTTTGAAACTATACGTATATTTTCATATATACGTATCTCATCAGAAGGTGACGTACCTACTTTTATCTTATAGCCCTTATGATCGGGACGACAATTGTGAACGACAAATTACATAATTTCTTGATATTCATTACAATCATTTCATTAACAATGAGCTACTTAATACATTTTGTTAAAAAAAAATAATGTCGAGACATATTCAAAGTGACCCCAGAAGTGTTAATAAAAAAAAAAATTGGTGCAAACTCTTGCAAATTAAATTGAAATTAATGATTAATTAAAACGGATGAACCGATTTGCGATCAAAGTTTGTACGATGGGATTTTTTTTTTTTGAAAAATCAACGTGAAAAGTTAAAAATTCGGCCAGTTTTGTAAAAGAATCTAATTGAAATTGCGTCGTTTAACAGTTCTGCTGTCACTCATTTTGATAAGAACGATAAATTTCGAATTTAATATAATAAAATATTATGCAAAAGAGTTTTGAATAAAAAATAATTATTATAATATTTATATATTCAGTGTGCTTATTATTATTTTTTTGCTTCCTTCTCAATTTCTTCAAGATTAATTAATTTATTAGTTAAACTATAGACTACAATAAAATTACATCCTTTTAAGCTTGCCGCTGTGTGGCTACGGCACTAAAGAATTTAGCCACCCCCTCTCTTCCCGTGGGTGTTGTAAGAGGCGACTAAGGGATAACAAGGTTCCACAACCACCTTGGAACTTAAGAAGCCGACCGATGGCGGGATAACCATCCAACTGCTGGCTTTGAAATACACAGGCCGAAGACGGGCAGCAGCGTCTTCGGTGCGACAAAGCCAGTAAGCGGTCACCAACCCGCCTGCCCAGCGTGGTGACTATGGGCAGAACACATGAGTTCACGTTGTTTTTGGCGTAAACTTGTGGAGGCCTATGTCCAGCAGTGGACTGTATAGGCTGTAATGATGATGATGATGAAGCTTGCCGCTCTTTATGGATAGCAATTTATTTAAAGTATGTAGTACCTAAATCTTAATACAAATTAGATAAATGTTAGAATAATAAAGTTTCCCTTTAGAAATTCCATCACAAATTCATCACATATTCAGACTAAACACAAACACCTTGAAACGAAAGAGCTTTAAACGCAGTGTTAAAAGCATATACAATGGTGGCATGAAAGCACTCAAAGAATCTCGAGACAAGTTGTAACTTGGATAAAACTAAACAGGCACGAACATGTCTAGACAGTTCATAGACGAAACCACAACGGTAAGCGAAAAACACTATTACGTATATATACTTCTCTTAACGTAAAAATGTCCCACGGTGCTTTTTGTTTAGACAACTGTTTCAACTGACACTCCTGAGCTATATTATGTAACTTTATCTGTAACCACCATTTTACTGTGACAAAAACTAGGGCAAAATTTATATCAGTCATACTTATGTAATAATAAGTAATTATATCGAATGTAAAATTAAATTAGATGACGCGTTGTGGCAGTTGTCAAAGCAATCAATCAATGAGTTCATTTATTCGCTACCGATCACGAGTTCGACTGTCGCACAGGATAAGCATTTGTATAAGCTATCTAGAAGTTTTTCTTAGTCTGAGAGTTGTACTTATGTGTTGTGCCTTAGCTTCATAAATCCGACACAACTTTCACGTTTTATTTGCTGGCGGATGTAAAGCATTTGATTGTTATTTTATTTATAGTCTTCACGAATTGTTATCACAGCTTCTAGACTTCTGAGCATAGTTCTATTACGAGTGGCGGCCCAAGTTTAGCATACATATTTTGTTTTTAACGCTTAAGTAACTGACTTAATAACCCAAAACAGAAATCTGAATCAATAAAATCAAACATCATTTACCAACCAAATCCTAAAATAAATATTTCATAAGAAATAAACTCAGTCTTCCGTCTGTTTTTTCCTCTTTGAATCATAAAAAAAAATGATCTGATAGTGATTTATCTTTAAAATATGTATGTACACTTTCGTGGATTTTACTGTCGTTTCCTGGAATTTTATTACTAATCCCTTATACAACCTTTTTGTATATTTTCGCTACAGTTTTTTCGACCAGCGAAGCGCCAAAGCCAACAATTTTCGTTTTATCTTTACGTTGACATGAATAACACATCGCATAGAGCATGCATCACACAAAGTTATATAAAAATATATTCTACTAGACGCGGTTAGTCTTCCTTGATATTTATGTTAACTAGTCCATTGAGATGAGATGTAGTACAACGTTTATAGTCTGTATTACTTTCAAACGGCGTAAAAATAAAATCCCATGATTTGATTTTATCGTACTATAAATATTAGTCCGCTCAAATTAGACCAAAAAATAAAATTGAAGGTACATAAATTCACATCAAGATGAAAATGATTAAAATAGCTTAAAACATAATTAAAAACAACATTCTGAAATTCCCCATCGTTCCAGTACATGGAAAAAAATTGACTCGAGGTCAAAGGTAAAAAAAGGGTTTTTCACGATTTTCTTCAATACGGCAAGTTTTATCGCAAAATTACCTGAGACAAAAATTGTAGATCATAAAATTACCTATATTAAAGGGATCAATAAATTTTTTTCCTAAAAGTCACCGTTTCTGAGATATCATAACAATTCAAAAAGTTGTATAATGCTACGCTGTATCTTTGAATGTCTAGATTGAACGGACTATATTATATTTATAATAGAATTTCAAATTGAAAATATGTTAAAAGCAACTCGTTTTCGCGTGTACAATGTTCTAAACGAGCAAACAATATATTCCTAATAAAAACGACTAAAGTAAACGGAAATAGCGTGAATCAGGCCGTGATAAGATAAAATAATGTCTTCATCTTGTTTTTCTTTATAATATGTTATTATATCAAAGCTACTCTGATTAAAAATCTTATTCTTTGTATGTATTTGATATTATAACATTACAATCACCAAAATACGTCAACATTTTTACACATTACATATTTTGACTATTAATATTCTTCATTGTGATAGTTACAGGAGAATGTTATCAAACGAAATTCTTTTATTTTCTCTCAATGTGAACTTGCTAATATATAAATTTGAAAAAAAAAGCACTAGTAGTCGCTCATTGGTCGAATTTCGACCATAATTAGTTTAAATTATAAGCTTCAACATTATTATGGTTTTATCGTCAAAGAGTATACTTCTATAATAATAAACAAAGTAGTGTACCTATATACGTGTGTGTGTGTGTGTCAAATACATGGTAGTGTGTGAAATGTTTTTTTTTGTTAATTCAATGTATTTTTTATGCATAATTAAAAAACAATATTCCACGCAATTTTCGTACAAAGGGGTACCTACAAATTTTTTGTTTTACGTATACTATACGTATAGACTAGTGGTCACCTAGTGGTCGAAATTTGAACATAATTAATTTAAATTTAAATTATAAGTTTGAAAATTTGTAAGGTTCTGTTGTCAAAGACTATATGGTCCGGGAGCCAGTGACAGATTTTCATAACTAATTTGCAATACGCTGCTGCCCGTCTTCGGCCTGTGTATTTCAAAGCCACCAGTTGGATAGTTATCCCGCCATCGGTCGGCTTAGAAAAAGGAAAAACTTAGAAAAATCTTTAATCTAGTCACAATATTATTTGACATATATTACATATAGAAAATGAGAAAGTAATCAAAAGATAGGAAGAAATAATTTATTAATACAAAACTTGATTGTTAAAAATTTCGTACATACGAGAATTAATGAAATATTCAACGCAAGCATCTGCTTTAAAAGTTACCGAATGAGCGTTACGGAGATATTCATGAAGCACATTCGTGAACTTTGATCTCGTTTAAAAAATTCAGCAGCATCGATTGATGGACTTTGAGAGACCTTTCTGTTTCATTAGAAAGTCAAAGGAGTGTTGTACTCGAAATTTTAAGTTGTTTAAAGAGTTTTACGACTGTCACTTACTAGTTTTACCGATTTATAATAATAAAAAAAGCTTGTGTGTGACTGTAGATAAAACTCACACGTTTCATATTACATAAGTTTTATAATAGTAAATGAATGTTATACTCATTTATAATTGTATTTTTTACATTGTGAAAAAATGAAAAAAAGTCACAATACATGATAATTAGGAAGAATAAAATTAATGTTCTTACTAAATAATATTGAATTTTAAATGTTCATTTCAACGCAATTGCGTTTATTATACTATTGTGACATGACTGTTAGCATTAATCACGATCATAATCATTAACGAAGTATTGAGTTCCTCATCCACCATCACAAAGGGTCTGAGTCTGGTGGGCTACTGCCCCGACGGTTGCTCTCGGGTTCTTGTATATATTGTTTAATCGATCTGATAACTCGTAGGATACGTTAGTTTTAAGTTCGTAGATAGATGTCACTAAAGGATTCATCGCACAACTCGAAATAAAGCTACGAATCCTGAATTCAGGATCAATCAAATCATATTTTAAAAAGTATTACTATCAGATCAGAACAAACAAAATTTCAAGTATATAGGATAAAACGAATAGAAATTCTTATTGAACTCGCAAAATTTGTTTTAAGAAAGGTCTGTTATTAACACATAAAGTTAAGTTGAAGTTAATAAAAATATCAGTTATATTAATCCTTGAATAAGATTTAACTTTAGTTTTATATTTTTTTTTTATGAAATTTCGCTTCGTACAATAAATCTTTTTTACTGTCTTCAACGGAAATAAAATATGTTATAAAAATATTCAGTTATGGGAACTGAAATTCAATAGTATGAAAGGAATTTTGAAACTATTCTGACACGTTTTGTGACTATATCTGAACGCTCCAAAAATATTCATGTGTTATCGTTACAGCTCGTATTCAGATTAAAAGCGTTTTTTGTCTTTAAAATACTTGACATATACAGTGAAAAATCTAATAAATTGATAATAGTCTTATATATATATAAAAAAAGTTGTAGTTTTCATTGAAATGTTTTTTTTTTATATCTAAACAAAATATATAGCAATGACTAAAAGACATAACGACATTCCAAATCTACTCTTTTATAAACTTTGATTCCAGAAACTTCGTAAGATACGCTTTAAAATAATTTTATTGTACAACCTACCTTATTAATCAACATTGCAACAAATTTTATTCGACCAAACAATGAAACAGCAAGCTCACTTTTATTCTTCGTAATTATATTTTTAACCAAATCCGCTCATGTTATCTTGACTACATGTTTTAAAAAATTGTCTCTATTTCAATATTTTTACGATGTGCTCAAAAGTCAGAGACCCTTAATATTTTTTTTTTGTTTTAATTTTATCATCAAATCAAAAGCGAGTAATCTTATAAACAGAAAAAAAAATCCGAAGTGAATACAAACAATGTTCTCAGATCTGCTAAAGTGCTTGAAATAAATTAAAATCGTCTAAAAAACCGTCACTCCGCTTACAGAATAGGTGGTTAGCTCACGGAATCCTCTCATTAATCCTACCTATCTAGCCCAAGTTTCTTTGAAAGGAATATTGATTAACTCGGGATGCTATCTTTGGAATTTATTTTCGGCAGAAAAATTTATTTCTAAAGATGAGAACAATGAGGTTCTAATATATTTTTTATGCTGCATATTTCAATTACCATAACACGAAACGACCACGACCTGAGATACTATTAAACCGTTTTTCTGTGGTGAGTATGGTAGCCAGAATTCCATGGAGTCTCGTGGGCTCCTGATCAGGAACACTGCCAATACTTCTGGCATTGTAGACGTCCATAGACTAAGGTACTCGCTTATCATCAGGCAAGCCATACACTTGTTTACCACCCAGTTAATGAAAGTCTATGAACGTGTTGAAGATTTGAAATAGAAATCTATAATCTTTCAGCTATAAAGACACCTTCATCCAGTAAACAGCGTGACTTTACTTAAAATTCTTAAGAGATTGTATTAATAGCACATACGTCATAAACGTGTAAAGTGCATTTCCGAGTCCTGTGAAAATGAACATAGAACATCAAAATGACAAGCAATTCAAGAGCTCAAATCTGTTGTGAAACTTTACTGTCCCATGAGCAACAATGACATTTCAACTAACTGATCGTGGCACAAGCCGATTACAATCAATTCAAGTTAGTTTCAAACCAGAAACTGCAGTCGTAGCTGAGCGTTTTGATTCAATGTATTTCGATGTAATTCCTTCAATAATTTACATCTATGACGTGCTATAATAGCGAAGCTGGGGAGTTAAGCTCATCGCAGAAGGCAACTCGGTGTAGGTGTGTATATGAATGAGTGTTTGCGTGTGCGTGAGTGTTTGCGTGTTCGTGTATGTGTGCGTGTGTGGCTTAAAAGTTAAAAATAATTTTTATACATTTATTGTAAACTGTATGAGAATGCATATTAAATGTAGGTGATATGCCTGACCATAACTAGTTTTGTCTCGAACAACTGAGAGATGAGAGACAACCAATCTAATGGTTTGAGATAATGGCGTTTTAAAAACTGGAGACTGATTCGTCTTATTATATATTTATTTTGTGAATTTATTCCAGAAAATACATAGTTCAATAATCATTAAACATTTATGGTTCTCACTTAAACATTGATCCTGTAATATCCCTCCTATCCTACTGGGCATAGGCCTCTTGAAAAAAAACCATTAAAATTACCAATAATTCTACTTTGAGGTATTTCGTTCATCGATTATTGATATTGTTATTTCTAAAAACTATTTTCCGTTTTTCCTTTTATACTTTATTCACTTTTTATATTAGTGAAAAAACTAAATCGAAAGGTTATCGACCATTTGACACATGAATACCCTCGCTTTTCTTTGAGTCGTACAATCTTTTGAATTTTTAAATTTAGCTATAAGATATGAACGCGCATTTGTAAGCAGATTCACAAGAAAAAGGTTATTTAATTAAAAACGAAAGTAATTTTTCTCAGAATAACATAAAACGTTGGTTAATATATCGTTAAAAATATATTTCTATTGTTCTTTTAGAAAAAAAATTCTTTTAGAGCTTATGTTGCCTCTTTAGACATAGAATATTTAATTTAATCGGTATAATTATATGTATGTATTTTGATTTCCATTTCTTACGTATTACGTTTACTTGCTTTACGTTTATTTCTTTTTACTTTTTTTCAAAGCTAATTATTTTGTACACTGTTATTTCATTGAATGGACTTTGTCTGAAATGAACAGTTTATTATTATTATTAGGGCGAAGTTGAAACTAATGCGTAGTGTAGTAGTAGTAGTATGTGTGTAAGCATATATATGTATGTATATATGTATGTATAATTTTTTATAATCTATTGTGATGTATTCTAATTTCTATAACAATTATTTGTACACTTCCTAACCGCTTTTCTATGCGCTGTCCTATACCCAAAGGTTGTCTGGAAAAAATCGCTCTTTTAGCGATAAGACCGCCTTTGTACATCTTCCTCTAATTATACTACTTTTGTTTATATCTTTTAATGGTCTGCAATAAAGTATGTGTGTGCAATGTATATATGTACATATACATATAATCATTTTATTTCGTTACCATTATATGTTTTGCTTAGGTTTCTCATTCAAACAATATTATCAAAGTGCATTAGGTTCCCAGGCCTTTGGAGCCTAGGCCCCAGACTTAGGTCTGGGACCTAGGCTCCAAGGGGAGAAGTTGCTGGACTTCTACTGGGCGCGTCCCCCGGGTAGCGGATAGGGGAACGCCGCCTGCGGTTTCACGACTGCGGGCGGTAGGGGTCTTCGGAACCCCGCGGACCAAAACCAGACGATGCGCTCCGGGTCCCGCTCTGGTCTTGTACTGGAGTGGTCCTGTGAGCGCGGGTGTGTTGGCACGGAGGTGTGGCGGTGTGTGTGGCGCTGAGACGGCGCAGTGACGTGGGGGTCGGTCTTTCCTTCCCCCACGCGGAGGACGGGGTGAGCGGGTTCGCTCGCCTGCCCTGAGGCGTGCGAGGACGCTCTCTCGTGCCGAGGCTGCGATCGGCCGGTGGGCCTTGACTGCGGCCACCCTGGCCTTTGTCGGCTCCGGTCGGCACTGTCCGCCCCGGGCTAGGCCTGGTGCGCAGCAACGCCGGGCTAGGCTTGGGGTGCCAGGGCGGCGCGGGAATGTGGCGTCCATGTGGCGTAATGCGGACGGGGGGTTTTCCCCCCACCCGCGGGGGGGGCCACGCGGGCGATGGGTCGGGGGATTCGTCGTCCGCATTGCACGCCCCCCCCCCAGGAGGGGAGGGCGCGCTTCGTGTTCGAGCGTGCCCTCCAAGGTGCTTTGCACCGCGGTGGGCCCGAAAGGGCAAGCGCGATCGCGAAAGAGCTCATAGCGTCCTTGTGATCCCGTCACATAGGCGTACGGCAGAACACACGTGGCGGTTTTTATTCAGTATGAGTCTGAATCCCCTCCGAGTCCCCCCAACCGGAGGGTGTCCATGATGGATTTTCCCCACATAAAAAAAAGTGCATTAGGTTCGTTTTTGTACAGCGATTGTTACACGGCTATTTGAAAAATGAAAACGATAAAGATATTATTAGGTTTTAATTAATAATGATAAATGTTAAATTTACAGATGTAAAATCTAATATTTGGCTGCTCAAAAATACTTTTTCGTGATCTATCACTTAAGGTATTAAAATGAAAGGCATCAAAATAACAACTGTATAGGCAATATATCTAACTTTATTTAATAAAGTATATATTTTTTAAAAGTATTTTACTGCGTCTTTCCGTTTTTTTTTTTTTGAAATAGTTAGCGACAGACAATAAAATTAATATTTTATACTTTAATATATAATTATTACTTTTAAATGTATTATCAAATGACGAATATTATAACTATTTTAGAGTCTTTGATGAGTTTATCGACTATGAACTTTGAAAAAAAAAACATGTTTAAATTTATTTGACTACATGAATTAACGCGACATGTACTCACACATATTTATTTCACGCGGTTGCCTTCAAACATTTGAACGTCGCATTTACCTATTCACAGCCTTTGAGGACATTCACTTTGTCGTGCACTAATTGAAGCGTGTCAATTTATCAAATTACCAAGTCAGATTTACAAAATCTTTCTGCGTTAGGAATATATCTTTGCGTTAAGGAGAAGATTCAAGGTCATATAAATAATGAATCATCACATGCCCGATTATACGTTATATTATTATCAGTGACCATAAATATGAAGGGAATAAAAGCTGAAAGAGATTTGAGTGTGATTATCATTAACTCATACATGTCTGGGTATGAGGCGTATATGTGTTTTGTTAGATTTGTTACACCTGTATAGTTTATTTACTGCTGTCTGCTGTTTGTGTTCAATATAATTAATAATATTTCATTATATCGAATATCTACATTGCTGATTCTATATTCCATTGTAAACAAGTACTTGATTTGGTAAAATGCGTTTCGATATCGATTTATTTGTATAAAGAAATTTATAGTCTCATATATATATATATATATATATATATATATATATATATATATATATATATATTTAGATATATGATACATCGGAAAATATTATTAGTTAAGAGCTCCTGGAATTTTTCCCGTCACTAAGCTTTTTCTGACACACAGTCGGACATTTGGAAGCAATTTTAATGTCGACTGCACTGCGGTCGAAACGCTTTACTGAAAGGTTATTTATGTTGATTGATTTGGTCGAATATTTTAGAAAATACTTTCAATTAAGCTTAAGAAGAAATTTTGGAAAATCGAAAAGTTTTTCACACGTAACTGAAACTACGTTTTATATGTTTATTCTTGACAAAATAAAAAAATAAGCATTAAAAAAATAAGACTATTTTAAAAAAAGGTTAATTACATTAAAAAAAAAACTTATTTAAAGATGTTAATAGTCATCACTCAATCGCAGATGTATCGCTTTATTTTGAAATATATTTTGATATTAAATAATGTAAACACGCACTTTAATAACTTATACCTTATATAAATAAATGAAAAAGCCATGTTTTTTTACAAAATATAGTTTCAGAAAAAGGAGATATTGACAGAATTACACAAAATCCGAAATTGTATAAAAACTAGTAACGCAATCAATGGAATTTCGGAAATATCATATGACAAACGAAAACACCACATATTAAGTGGAGTTTAGAAAATTTAGAAATATAAAAATATTATTTTACAATTACGATTTATTGCTAAATGAAACATTCGAGGGATTAATTAGCACAATATTCTAAATATATAACCTTAATTATATAATAATAAATATTTCTATCATAACTATTTTCAGACTTTCATATTAGGTTTTTTTAGATATTAAGATTGTTTTTACAATTTAGACATATTGGATTAGTTTCTCAAATAATGCAATTAATAATCAAAAGAAAAATGTGATTTTATATATATTTTAGTATGAAAAGAATATTTTGTGGAAAGTGTGTTTAAAGCTACCCGACATACATAATATACCTACCACAGATTAAAGACTCAATTTGCACGTTCTGCGTAAATAGGACTAACTAAAATATTTTAACTAAAATATTTGTTTTAGTTTAGAATTGTCTCATTTTTTTTTATTAACGAAAAATACTACATTCATTAGTCAATAGTATATATATAATAGTATATATATAAATTTGACCTATGAATCACATTCGATGAATAGACAAGATTTATATTATTTATTTATATTTCAAACCAACAAACGAGAATTAAACTGACGCGTGGAGCACATAGCAGATCACTCGCGCCAACCGCGCCAATCGCGTCAACTGGCCAATCGAATAATATTATTATAGATAACATAGTCCTAAAAGACTGTATTCACTGATCGCCACAATTCTCAGCTACATAATAAATTACCTCCGTCCTCGAACATTCCATCGACACAGTTGAACAGTTAGAAAAGCAATTTTGATGCGGACTGCTCTGCGGCCAGCGACACGCTTTCGCCGTTGAAAGGCTATTTGTGATGATCGATTCTACAATATTTTAAAAATATTTCAATTCAATTTGAAAATATATAACGTTTTAGAAGTAAAAATATTTCAAATAGTAAAACTAAATAGGAATTATGTTGAAAAGTAAAAAAGTATTAAGGGTTTCATAGGTTTTGATTGTTTAGTGTAATAAATGTCTTGTAGAATTTATTTCTACACTGACTTCAAACAATTTGTATAATAATTTTTAATATCATATCAAAAATACCGACCGTTCGGTGCGAGTTCGATCCGCGCTGGAACGGTCGGTATTTTTGATATATAATTAAAAATGTTTATAATTTCCCCATGTGCGGGTATTACACAAAAAATAATACAAACAATTTGTATATTAAAATCGAATATATTTAAAGAAATTTACCGAATTACAGCTAACATAAGAAGAACAATTTTATTTATTTCTAAAAAAAGTTAAAACAAACTTGTCATCATAGGGGTACCGTATATACTAATAGAAACCCGCTCGGATTTTTCGCAAAATGCAATGATGAAAAAATAGTATGTCAACTGTTACAGATATAATAATAATTTAAGATTCAATTAGCTAGAGAGTATTTAATAGCCAAATGAGTCTGGAGAAACTGACCATTGAACTGATCGTATTGAGTGTCTAATTGCTTTAATTGTTAATATTAATGAATAAAGAACCTGTAAAATGAAACTGTAAGCCTGTGATTTGATAACTTTAAAATTATTATTGTCTGTGTAATAATTTGTAAATAAATAAATAATAAAAATAATAAATAGAATTTTGACACGATCCCCATAAAATTTCATATAGAAAACTATTACCAGTAAGCAATAACATAGATGGATATCTAGACTATTACCGGAGCTGATCATAAGTTAATAGCTGTTGAGTAACACTCCTAATCAGATAACACTGATCTTTGGTTTAGAAGCTATACGTGTTTGAATCAATCGTTGAAATCAAGTTAATAAAAGTTGTTAAAATCCACACGTTTACAGCTAGTTATAGCTTACTTAGATTTTTATAACAATGGGGTATAGATTTACTAAATTATTTACCGTTTAGCTAAATCACTAGCTCAACGCTAACTAGCCTTAACAATAATTTGATACTTTTATTCTACTTAATATTCATCTTTTAAGATTTAAATACCATACCAAAAGCTCACCACAGCGCCGCGTGACCTGGCTCTTACATCAAGTTTATTGTTGCTTACAATTTCCGCGGCTTTTAAACTCTGCCTTAAGTACAAAATGTTAATTAAAAAGCCGGTGAATGCTCGGAGCGTATTTATAATGCTTTGGACGCCAATCCGGCGAATTTTCGCGGCAATGGCAATTGTTTAAAATATATAAGACAAAAGTATCGTTTTATTTATTGTTTACTACTTTTTTGTGGCTCTAAATGTAATGTGTTTGGAGCGAATTCACTAAATGATTGAATAAGTTAAAATTAAACCAAAGTGAAATAAAGATTTTTAAATTAGTATTGTACAGTGAAAATCTATATGTATTTGTGTCTGTAGACTTGACTATTTTTATTCTGTCATAGTATTCTTAATTGATGCATATACGAGTATTTTGGATTTCTCCAAGAAGGATTCTTTACGATGTTCTTGGAGACAAGGCGAGGCATAAGTTAGAATAAACAAAACATTTGAAAACTCAATAGTCTTAAGTAGGATGTAAGCTGGTAACTATTGATAGAAGAAATGCAATCAACATATTTATTTTCCTGTAACTTAATTACATTTTATTTTTTGCAACTGAAATACAAGAATTAAAAATATTAAAAATTAAAAAAAAAAAACGTTTAATTCAAAATATAAAATGCCACTAGATTATAATAATAACGAATTAAATAAAAAGTAAAAAAATAAAAAAAAATTGAAATAATGAATTCATCTGTAAGTTTATTTAAACCATTGTTATTATTTTTTATTAAGTAAAATATAATTTTATTAAGAATATCGCTACAATCTATATCGCTATTTTCAAGACATGTTTGCTAGAGTAGTGCACAGAGCTAGTACTTCAGTCGAGTACCATGTAATATAGTCGTAGTAATGATAATACTTTTTACTTCCTTAAACCATTTAAACTTCGATTAAGTACTAAAACAAATAACAATTATGAAAAATATTTTTCAATATAGTTTATGAACTCCATTGAACTGATAAGGTTGGACATTTTGGAGTTTACTCTTCAAGAATTGATTTTCATATGAGGCCCTCGGTATGAAAAAAATATGAGGAGTAAAGTCTACTGAAGGAATGACCTCGTTACGTTTCTCGTAACGCCATCTATCGTGTAAAGTCTAAAGGCGTAACAACGTTTTCTAATAACGCCATCTGTTGGAACCAATAGGGTTATTTGATTCGTTTTACTTTGATTGACAATTTCATATGGTATTAATCTTTTTTCTTAGACTAGTAAGTCTTTTTTGTGCCTATTTAGACAGTCGATCTGAAGGAGTAAGCTTCAGTCGTGCGTCGGTGCTGACACACACACTTTTTGTAGTTAGTAGATCAGATGTGAGACGCCACTTGTAGTTTAGGTAATCTAGTAGACATTTGAAATTTAACGCAAAAATTCAAAGTTTTCGTTCCAAATTTCATGTTATATGTTAAACAATATAAGTTAATTAATAAGATATCCTCTATGTAAAGTTTCAAATTAAGAAGGTAGTTCAAAAATATACGTAATGAGATCGTTAAAATGTGTTAGTCGTATTTTAATAATAAAATAAAATCAAAAAGAAAATGGTTAATAAAATTAAATTTCGTTTTCATTTCCTTTGAACTTGCTACCTCGAGAGGCAATTCTTCGAAATCACTCAAGATCCTCAGACGAGAGGGAAACACTCGAAAGTTTTTGAGATAAAATCACGAGACAATGCGTATTTAAAATTGAAAAATTTAGCTAAATTATAATATTCATAGATTCGGTCAAGTATTTTTAAATATTTTTAGTTATCTTAGTATTGTAGTTATCCTAGAATTTTTACAAAGATTACGTTGATGTCCAAGAATACCGAGCAAAAATTCGAACTATACAACGTAAGTTCCATGACTAAAACAAAACTGCTCTTAATATTTTCTATATTTTTTAATAAATGCGTATTTTCTTATCACGCCTGGCCGTAAGTGGTAACCGGAGATTATAGATATAGGTACATAATGGCCTGCAATTCAAAGTTTTTAGAATATTACATAAAGAACCCTAAATAAAGTGAAGTAAAGTGAATTTCAGAGAAAATTATTTATTCAGACAGTGAAAGTCACTAAAAGTAGTGTTGTATTTCTGCGGTGGGTAATTTAGACTGAGCTTCTAGCAAGATGCTTGCGACGTTTCTCCTGGTACTCGTACAAGCATTCATAGGCTATAAGTAACCGCATAGAGATAAATTGGTCACGTTCGGAACCATAAAGTCTGGTATGACTTTTCTAGTTGCTTTTCTTTAACTGAATGCTGTAAAATAACAAAATACATATCTTTTGTGTTTAGCGTTAGCGACAATTTTTTCGGCATAAACACAAGTATCCAACAAATTCGATCAAATCATAAATATATTGAAGCTTTTATATCGTCGCTACGAATTCTAGAGCACGCGCCACCAAAATACAAAGCATATTGACAGTTGACTTATGTATTTTGTTTCGAAATGTCAGAGAGAGAAAGAGCTAACATAAGACAAAGTGAAAATGACTTTAAGATAACGAATTTCAATTGTTAAATAAAATTTACGCATCACATTATGAAGGGTCTATAGTATAGACTCTATACAATTTAAATTTGTATGCGAAATGTCTTTGACTGTGTGTGGCAGGTGTTTATCATAACGACCGGGACCACCGGCACATCACACTACGCCAGAGCGGTTATTGTATTATTTGGATAGACAAAGAAATATATTTACGCGACTTAATCTCATTGAATAGACAAAATCTCGTATTTCTATGACTGACTCTCACAAAATTTAAATCTCTTGTACAACCTGACAATAAATATGTATGCACTACACAGTACTTTACACTTTGCAAAAATAGATCCCCGTCTCACTTCGTAGTCTCGTTATTTCCTGGCTGAGCGTTAGGATAGCTAAGCGTATGCTAAAATGCAGGTGACACGGAATGTCCTAGAAAAAACATTATAACTAACCGAACTATAAATACTGAAAAATCGTATAATAATATTGTTTTAAGTTTCAGAATATCGATATTATAATGTTTTGATTTTTCGTTTTACTTTTATGCATTGCTCTATTTCAAACTTGTTCAAAAATAAGAAATGTATATTTAAATTTCAATAAAAAGTATTTTATTTCAATTATTTTAATTAACACCTACCTATAAGTCTATAACTAAAAAGATATATTCTTTATTCTTTTTTAGAACTATTATTCCGCATTACTTTGCATCGTCTCTCAATCCTATGAAATATCGTGCTACTTCTAAGCATATGCATATCCAGCACAACGTAAAAAAAAAATAATTAAAGTACATATGTATGTGCAATGAGATGGTTTTGTTCTGCTAAATAGAGAAATATTTAAATTTATGTTACATACAAAATGTACACACGAGTTTTAATATTTCATCTCGTTGGTGTAATTAATAGTGTGACATTGTTATTTTTATTTCCAAAATGTAATATTAAACTTTTAACATTTTTATAGTATATTTTTATGTACCTATATCGATATTAATTGCATGACTGGAGTAATGAAAATAGCGGCTATTAGCTGAATTTAATAAAGAGCACAAAAGGAGGTTTATATCAAAGCGTTGAAATCTGATATTGAATTTTACCAAATTACGGAAAAGAATAATGACTGCCTATAATTTTTTTTGTTCGTTCTGCTAATGCTTTGCTTTAAATATTTTTACTGGCATTATTATTATGATTAATTTACTATAAAATTTAAGAATATGGACCAGTTATTTTTTGTGGTGTTTTAAATATTATTTTAGTAACGGCAAAACGCTATGGACAGTATTAGTCGAATAAAATTAATGTTGTAGTAAAAAACTAACAACACGAAAATTCGAGTTGTACTCGCGCGGTTTGAATAATGAACATTTTATTTCAAATTCGGCTAATGATTAAGAGTAACGTACAATTTGATGAGTTTGAAAAGAAATTAACTTAAGTGTATCTTTATGTTTGTGTGTGCATAATTATGTATTCATAAGCTCTGGTGGATGTTTTCTTAAAAATGAAATAGAAAATCTACTAATAAAAAAAAATTCTCCATACTATTTTTCCATAGTAGGATTTTTTTTCTAAATTAGTATACCAAGGGTTCCCAAATTTATTTTGTCTACTGCCTACTAAGAGAATAAATTATTTTATAGTACCCCCTTTGAGCAATCTTTTATTGAATATTAGTTGATGTTCACAAGTTGTAGTCGAGAGTCCTTATAGATTAAATGACAAATCGCCCCCCAAGCCTCTACACAACGCCACCATTTTTTTTTCTAGGTCTCTTACCGCCCCCCTTTAGTACTGCACCGCTTACAAGGGGGCGTTATCGCCCACTTTGGGAAACACAACTATATACCAATGAAGTAGTAGTAGATATAGAAATACTTATTCAAGAAATATTATCTTCCTTTTACTCAATGATAATACCGAAATCAATTTCTCTATTAAGCACAGCAGGAATTATTCGAGTAAAAATTAACAAAGACAGTTAATTTATTTTTCAACGTACTAAAAAGACAAAAAGAAAAACTCGGTGTAGTTTATATTGCGAAGCATTTACGGAAGAGTGAAATTCCATTTTGTGCTGCGTTTAGATAAAAACACTAATAATAATTAATATCAAACAGTGCAAAGCGAACTTCACCGGAGTTTAGTCAGATTAACAATAAAAGCTGACCTAATTTTATGTTCTCTAAACAAAAATTTAAATTCTAACTAGTAAGAAAAGATTAATAAATCTAAATTCATCCCTTGTATTTTTTATTTATTTAGCGATTTTTTTTTATCATACGTAAACACAGTCATTTTGAAGTAAGCAAAGTTTTAGTTAACAGCCAGCTGTTGTAAATATTTATAAGTTTTGTTTAGTAAACTACATATAATATAAAAACAAAAATACATCCTGACTAGGGACAAATATTTTATTCAGGACTCTTGATCGGAATATAGTCACTGGTAACTGCATAAAAATGCCTGTTAAAACAACTACTTTCACAATTCCTTAAAATATTTTATAGTTGGTCCTAAGAAGTTATCGTCTTTGTTTTGTGAGGGTAGTCGTGAGATTGATGTACATTTATGGAGGTCAATTATGTTGTTAGAACATGAGTATAATGGCTTTGGTCAAGTTTGTAATAGATCATCATCATTAATTTAAATGCTGGCTTAGAACCTCTTTTTTCATATTGGTGAAGGTTGGAAGCTAAATCCACCACGCTGGTCAACTACGGATTGCTGATTGGTGGATAATTTCTGTACCGCTAAGTTATGATCGCTACTAAGTATCTTTGATAACAAACGACAACGAAAGCTTTACGTGGCTCAGTAGGCGGGATGAGGAATCCACAATAACGAACAACCTACACCAGAAACAAAAACACAAACATCTACCCTAAATAGGAATTGAACCCGTAACCGTTAGTATTAAGTTTACTTCCTCCATTATTACATCAAAATATTTATCGTAATAGTAAAATCTTCAAAGGATCAAATACATACAAATACATGGTTGTTTATTTCAATTAGCTTTCCATCATTACAATACTTATATTTATACGAACAACCACAAATATCGTTATAGTGCAACGCTTACAAAGATGGACACAAACTAATATTTACTAGACTCTATTTGTACAAGACAGATCGTATTTGGAGAGGAAATTATCAAATCTTCGAGACTTAAAGACAAAGCGCTCCTTCCCATCTTTCTCACTCTCCTAACTCGTTTAAGAGGAAACTCTTTCTCTCTCCAATTTCCGTTTTCAAACAAAATTACAGGCAGCGTTTACCCAAATGAAATGAAAAACATCTGAGTTGTACGTATTTAATTTATAAGATTCAAGCTTAAAGGGTCCCGGTATAAAGTGAAAAATAAAAATAAGAAATTCTTGCAGTACATCGTAACGTTTTTATAGAGAGCTATAAAAAGCGTGGGAACTATTATTTTTTCAGATCTTGGTCTTAACTAGAATACATTTCGAGAATGTTAAGATGATATAAATATTTTATGCACGAGCGTTATCTCAAAGAGTTTTTTTTTTATTGAAGTGAGTTTTCTAAAGTTTAGGTTAGGAGGTTTTTATATTTTTCTTTAGATTATTTTCGTGATATGATTATGTATTGTAATAGCTCAATCTTCTCTTATTCTACTGGTACAGGAATCTTAACCTAGAGCTGCGAAAGCAAATCTGACCACACCGACCTCATTCTCCACACCGACTTCGTGCTAAGCCAAGGTGCGATCTCGTCAGGACCCTTAGGACGGACAGACATCTCAAGCCCTCCTAAAGGCTCCCCTTGTTCTTTCACGGCTAAATTTTAGAACCCGGCCACCCTACCCGGTGACGCTATCAAGACCGATAGGGACAGTCAAAAACGACTGAGTCAGCTGAATTTTTAAAAATAAATTTTCCTCTGACAAGACGGAAACCTGTTACAAAACGAATTTTAAAATATCTTCCAATCAACAATGGAACAGCCTATAGGATTAAACATCAATCTATTTGTTTGAAGGAAATATAAATAAATTATTTAACATTTAAAATGTTACAGTAAAATAAAATAAAAAATAAGGTTCTTTTTCAATTTTAGCCTTTAAAAAAGATGACTATTGATTAATAAAGAATACATATTATATATTTTTTAATTACTCGTATTCATTACAACTATTGTTTTATTCATTTTTGATTTTGTTTAAATAAATATCTTTCATGTGATATGGATACAGAAAATGTTTAACTGATCGTAAAGGTAAGGAAAATAATGCCTGTGTTTTAATTTACAGCTGACTGACTGATATACTTGCTTATAACTCTTTTTTTACAAATACATAAAACAAAAATATTACGGGTACACTCGGGGTGGCAATCAAACCTATAACCTTGAAGCGAAAACCGGGGCTAACGTCAACAGACCTCTCAAGTGTTTATGTATTTGAAGAAATGAGAATCGAATTAGTTACAATTTTAAAACCTAAGTATAAAAATACTAGCTGACTCCGCAAACGTTGTTTTGCCATATATGTTATTAACCCCCTCATCCCCCTCCCTTATAACTTACGGATATGAAAAATAGATGTTGGCCGATTCTCAGATCTACCCCATATGCACACAAAATTTCATAAAAATTGGTCCAGCCGTTTTGGAGGAGTATTTTAACTAACATTGTGTCACGAGAATTTTATATAAAAATATATGTATCATAGTTTAGAAATGAAATTCAGGACGCCACTAAAATTAGCAATTAGGTTACCACTATAGATTATCATCACGTCTGCCCGTAACATCTGTACAAAATCGATAAATCATTATATAAGGCTGAATGTATGCTGAAATGCCAGCAAATAATTTCACCAAGAAACTATCGTAGGATCTCAGACTCGGACTTAAATAACGAAGTCGTGGTAGCAAAACCTACATACAATTTAGAAATTGCTACATACATTACATACACATGTACATTTTTCATAATTATATTTATACTACAGGCGGTTTATTACTTAAAACTTCAAATCGACAGTCTTTTGACTGCCTAGCAAAGCTAGGACGTGGTCCGATGCTGACGAAATTTATCTGTCACATTTTTCAATGCTTTTTTTGCGTATAGCATAAGCGCATTCGGTACATTTCAAACTTACGTTATGTTCTTAATATTAGTCCGCTATCCATGAAATATCATTTTTGTCTTAGTATTACCAAACTGGTGATAATTAATCTATTTAGTTCCCAAACTTAATGAACTAGTCACTACTTTCTGATTGATTATATACTTATTTCGCTGAGGCTACAGCAAGCTATTCGAAAAACATTACATAATATTGACAGCCATTTTTAAATGATTAGCCATTCCTGTAACGTACATTTTTATTTATTTATTTATTTATTTAAAGCGCCACCAACAGAATCATATATAATAGGTGCTATATAAACATATGATTCAACTTAAAGGTAGCTACAGCATGCAACAAATTATTCATTTATTCTTTTTTATTTATTTACACTTTTTGCACACCAACCCAAAAGTAACATAAATTTAATCAGGTTAAAAAATAATAATAAATTTGCATTAGTTGCAACAGCTTTAATAACACATTATTGATAATAAGAACAGACGTAACACGACACCTTCATCATTTATTCTGTTCTATTTAGTATTATTTTTAATACATTAAAAAAAGTGTTATTTGTAAAATACTGTTTATTTCTAATAAGTCGAAACGCAGTCGTAGCCGAGTGTGTGATTGGTTTTAGATTCACACTCGTTTCTTAAAAGTCTCTATTAAAATTATTTCGTTCTTGCCCAGCATATGTCAAGCTTTAAGGCTGTACTGGAACGTATACTTCATGGAAGATAATGAACTACAGGTCAAGTGGTTGTTTTATCTCTGAGAATAGTCACTATTGTGAGAGCAATAAGAATCACTGATTTATATCTATGTCAGAGAAAGTGTACGTGTCTATGCCCAAGGGATCTCCTAGGGCGAGCCGATCGTTGCAGGATAGGTCAGAAAGGTGTTCGAGAACGGTATTGCCAGTGTTATTTCCAATAAAACGTTGCGAGAGAAACTTTAATGATTTATCTTTGGGATTGGAAGAATATTACGGAAATTTAAAATTACATTCTAGTTCTAGAGGAAGGCTTTTAATTATTTTTTCCTTTGAAAAAGAAAAAATGACAACTTTTGAAAATAAGCATCAAAAAAAGGAACTTGTAATACATAAGTAAAAGTTAATCTATATAACGCAATAAAAATTAATTGCTGCAACGTCTGTACGCGCTTTCCGAACTATTGCACCATTTTTTGTGTTTATAAGTATCAGAACAAGGTTTGTATAATAAAACAATCACGAAAAAAAATTATGGCATTACGAAGTTTTTTTGAGTCATCTAGTTTATATACATAAATAATTATAAAAATATTTTTTTTAAGTAAATTATTTGATAGAAAAATCTACCATGAAGTGTAAGTACTCCATGAAGTTATTTTACAGTGTAAGCTTTTGTTAGAAACAGTTGTCACACGAAACATTCCAACTTTGTCTCAAAATCAATAGAAGATAAGGTTTCTTCGGAGTTAGTGCACACATCGAACATAGTGATGTTACTTATTTTGTTATTGGAAAGTTCAATTTGATTACTTGGAACTTCGTGAAATGACAAAACTAGCAATTCTAGCTGTAATACTGTCTGCAATCTTTTGCCAAGTATTTAATAAGGTGTCTACCCTCTTTATAAATGTTTATATTTACTCAATTATATATATCAACAAATAAAATTAAGAATAAATACAATTTGAAAATTATACAACTTATAGAGTTTTGGTTTTGTCTATTTAATACCATACACGATAGTGCATATAGAAAAATAACACAAAATCTGCTCTTGAATGATAAAAAAAAATTTATTATATATTTGGTCACATACGTTTATACATATATTCTTGCAGTATATAATATTTATATAATTTTACATTTCTAAAATATATAATATTTTATAAAGATATATTTCTAAATATAATACTAAGACATTGTTCTAATATAATACTAGCTGTGCTCGCGAGTTCGTCCGCGTGCAATTTAACAAAAAAGTAGTAAATTATTGTTCAGTTTGCAGAGTAGTACTCCTTACTATATCAGCAATCAGCCAGTGAAAATCCCGTCAAAATCTATCCAGTCGTTTCAGGGATTAGCCGGAACAAACAGACAGACAGATAGACTGACAGACAAAATTTGTAAAAAATGTTATTTTGGTATATGTACCGAGTAAACATCCATATGCATTTAGTAAAAAGCGGTTATTTTAATATTACAAACAGACACTCCAATTTTATTTATTTGTATAGATTCATACGTCAAAGTATCGGTTGATCGCGGAGAAAAACACAACGTGCAATGGAATTGCGCGCTCCGGCAGTACATCCTTTGCCATTGCGCGCGCGGCGCAATGGCAGTACATCCTTTGCCATTAGGCCAGTCGAGACACTGTTCCCTGTCCTTGACGACCTTTAGGTACGGGCTACGTTTATGATTGTCATATTTCATTTTCGCTTTCGTAATTGCTATAAACTGAATTTAATGCTATATTTTGTGCTTGTATTTGTGGCTTGCACATTCTGTGCTTATGCTATATACTGTATTCTGTACTTGGGCCTGCATTTGTGACTTTCTCCTTCTGTACTTATATCCTAAATACATATAATTTAAATAACATTAGTTATTATATTATATTAGAGTTCAATGTAAATTAATTTTTGATAAATGACAATAAAATACTAATTAATATTGATTAACAACTTTTTTAATTAAAAAAAAGGAATTAAAAACTGAACAACAATTGTCTACAAATGAAAACGACAAATATTAGTTTACGTAGTAAAATATTAATAAACAAATTTCAGATGACAACACATACATATAGACTTCTTTAACTTGAACTTAATACTAAATCAGTTAACATCGAATGTAATGTTGGCCAACTGCCTATCCGCAGGTTGGTACGTAATCCCCAGAAATTAGTAATATCCATCACATGCGCAGGTTCTATAAAATTCTTTTATTGGTTAGCAAGGGAGCACTAGATTGTAACTTGCTATTGAGTGGACTTTAGGATCTGTTGGTATCAGTTTATGTTGGGGCTGTCTTGAAATTTCTAGGATACTTCTAAAGCTTGAGGTATTTTAGTATTTGGAATTTTAACGCTTAATTTAGAAAGATATTTCTAATGTTACGGATTGTTGAAGTTGTTGAAATCCGTTTTATTAATTTACAAATCGGTATATAATATAAAATATTACGATCAAAATTTTGCAAACTAATAAGGTGACATAAAAATTGCGTTCAAGTTTAGTTAACGGAGAGTGTTGTATCGATCCATTTCTAAAATTGTTAATTAAATATTTTCACTATTCTGATGTATTATTTATAATTACTGTGCACAAAATATGACCCAATCTCACTCTAATATTTTGTTTTTACATTATTTGATAAATTATTAAAAAGCAATAAGCCTGTAAAATCCCACTGTTGTGCATAGACTTCTTTCTTCGTGTAGGAGAAGGATTGGAGCTTAATCCACCACGCTGCTCCACTGCGGGTTACCGGATATGTTTTTTACTAAGAGTAACGATCAGGTATTTATGATAACCACCGGGACCAACCACTTAACGTGCTCTTCAAGGCACATTGGGTAGACCCATATGGACAGACATCCAAACCAGAATATTGTTCAAATACATTTTCGATCATCACCATCCCGAGCGGGAATCGAACCTTAAAACCGTCGGTGTTTTAGGCGACTACTAGCACCACTACACCAAAGTATTTGCTTTTTTTTTGAGCGGTTGATATTTATTATTACGTAGCCAAAGCTCCCGGGGTAGATAAGAGTTAGAGGTGGCAATGCGCTGGTAATGATAATGGTGTTTTAACTCTATACAGGCGATAGTATTCTTGTACTATGGGGCGGAACGTAAGCTTGTTTGCCACCCTAGTGGTACTTAAACAAAAACAATACATTATAAACGGCAGATTAGAGGAGAGCAAATTAAGCTCTAACCTTTACCTTAGACATGATATAGGTACAGAATATAACAATATAGAATTACCTATTTCTATGACACCAGACTGTAGCAATGGGCAAAAGTATTCGATTTTAAAGTTCCCACATATCTCACACATTTTCTTTCTCAGTTTGATTCAGATCCAGGCGGGATCAGTACGTGATTCTACTAAATTCAGCTTTGTTACTGTGAAATAGAGCAAAAGTTTGTTGCGTGAGTACTACAACTATAAGTACGGTCTCTGATTTAGCAGACGTTGTGTTAGAACGATTCAATTTGTACCCGTTCAAATAATCGTTAAGAATACAGCGATTTCACATTTAGGATGTGTCTTACGCTATTGTTCTTTTATTTTATTACATCAGAAAAATATATTATGATTACTTAATTAACACACAAAAACAATATTTTATTGAACGACTGTTAATAGGAAAATTTGTTACCTGTTAATAATTGAGTCTAATTGTAAATAAGGATTTTTTTTCAATTTCACTTTCAAAATATCAAGTTTGGGATTTTTGTAGTTATGGTCTCTTTTGCTTTAACGTATATATATATATATATATATATATATATATATATACGCTAATTATTTGTTAATAAATTAACGTTTGTCTGTACGTCCTTTATAGAATAGTAAAGTATGCATTAAATCATGTCATGGTCTTCAGCAAAGTGTTGTGCGTGAGACCACAAAGGTTTCTGAGGTAGTAAGACCAAAAAAATAAATAAAAAAAGCGTAGCAACGCACGCAGGGTACGGCTAGTATGTCATAAAAAGCAAAACGTATTATCCATTTTCGAAAGATATTTAAAGAACCAAGAAATTTTAGGAACAACTCAATTCGTCTCATCAGGACAAGATTTCTATGAAAGAAAATATTTGATGAACTGACCGGATACGTCGGATATTGGAATGGTATTTTTGTATAAAAATGTGGATAAAACTGTGAGAAAGTTTGATGTTTCTGAAAATTAAAATTGAACATTGAATAGCAGTGTGTCTTTAGCACACTCTCCAATAACAAAATGAGAAGAAAAAGAAGAAAAACGTACATTCTGATGTTTCATGTTTTCATAATAACAATAAATATAACGTGTCTTTACAAGACAAGCTAAACTACAATAGACACAAAAAAAAATTCTGAGTGTCCGTCCCATTTTTTTCCATTACAGAAGTGTACTCGTACGGGATTGGGGTGAATAACCGGCAGTACATGATATAGTATGATAAAATGCGGAAAATCATTACATTTCTCAACAATATTTCGGAAGAATGTGAATATTCAATATTGGGAAATTAATACACAGAGCGTATTTTAATAAAGATTCTTTTATATTACTAAAAAAGTTATATTCATAATATTCTTGTTCAACTGTACAGATAATTGCGGATTTTATTTTATTAAAACGATTTTCTCAAATAAAACGTAGCAAACCTAATACGTGCCATACGTCTAACAAATAAAGTTTAAGTGTGTGCAAGATGGTATGGACGTTGAACATTCAATTTTCCTAACGTGAGTTGCGAGGAATGTAATAATTTTTCACTAAAAAAAACATTCTAAATAAACTGTAAAATTTAACTTGGTTATTAAAAGTTATTGTTTAATTTATACTACTTACCCTGAAATTCGATAATAATTTAACTTTTTTTTTTTTTTTTAATACAGTTTACAAGTGTAATAACGTCGTTCAATACGAATACAATTTAGGATGGCTTTCTTAACCACTAATGCCTTGAAAAAAAGTAAATTAATGGCGGTAAAAATGCATATTTGGCGGTATATAGGTGGTAATACGGGTAAAAGGGAATTCAGATATAATTTTATGGAGACTTTTCTAATAATTTAATGCTGTGAATGGAACCAGGAAACAGATGCTGTACGAATCTTGTTCATATGTATAAGATATTGAAATTAAGAGATCTAAATTTAGACAATATTAGACTATAGATACACAAGTAACAAGCTTATCCTTAATAAAGGAAACAAAACAAGGCTGTAGATTACAGTTAAATAGTTTTACTATCATTTAGTATTGTGTTATTGTGGTAACTAATTAGGTACTTTCGGCAACGCATTTGCAAAGCTTCTGGTATTGCAAGGGTTTATATGCTACGGTAGACGCTTACCGTCAAGCAGAACTGCTATTTTGCCAGATTTAAAGCGTATGAAAAGATATTATTTTCAAGGTATAATATTTTTAACAACTACCCTTCATTGTAGTAGGTAGTTTGCGAAGAAAATGATAATCTAAACTAAATCCCGCATTACAAACTCGATTTAAATATATGAGCCTTCTAAAATCCATTAGCTTTGTAGCGGTACGAGGTATTATAAGAATTTGTAACGTTTCTTGTTAGTATAATATATAATAGAAAATCTTTATGAATAAGTGTGTTTTACCGCGGTTTACTATGCACCGGATATGCGTATTTATTTTCATGAAGATCATTTATTTATTTATTTATTAAGCGTTTTATTTATTTTAATTATACAATTTGAAATCGTTTCAAAACTATATTTAAGTATGCAAAGGCGTCCTTATCGCCTAAAGCGATCGCTTCCAGGCAACCTTTATGAAAAGTAGTTATAAAGAAGTGTCGGAAGGTGTGGTATTACTCATTATAAAATGAAACGTTACACAAGATCTATGATGAATGTGCATTTGTAGCTTTTTCACTAAAAGCTATTTCTTACAGACAAATTTAAGTACAGAATTTATTACTACTATAGTATATTCGCGTTAAGGAAACGATGACACACCGCTACCACATAGCATACCTTACGCCGTGTCCATGTAGACAAGTTAAAGTAAGCCTTTCAATCATGTGTTCTAATTTAGGACGATTTAATTAGTCAAGAGATGTGGTTAAACTGAAAGGCAATGATGAATCACTATATTCTTAAATCGAATTCACTGTACATATATAGACACAAAACAGTTTTTATTTTGACATATCGAATTATTAATAATAGTACTGTGATGTCATATTAATAATTAATATTGTTGTGATAAATAGCTATAATTTCTTAATTAATTCAATTGTTATTAGTTTCGGTGTTTTGATTCGCCGCTAAGGCTATCTTACGAGTAATAATTAATAATTGCGTCACCGATGTCAAACTGCCGACCAGACATTAATTATTTCGATGTATTTAATAAACTTATTGTTCTAATTAAGACTAAGACTCAAATCAATTATATAACGTCTTAATTTAACGCGTTAGTTTGAGGAAAAAAGAGGTACTAAATTATTATATAACCCATAGCATTTATCGAGAAAAGGGCTGCTCAACAGAAAAATAATTTTTCAACTCGAACCAGTATTTCTGAGATTATTGCGTTCAAACCAACAAACACTGCAAACTGAACAATAACTTTTTGCTAAATTCCACGCGGACGAAGTCGCGGGCATGTCTAGTAATTAAATAAAAGCTGCAGTGGACCATTTCAACACTGCTTATGCCAAAAGAAAGATTATTAAAATAATGATTACGAATAGTGAAAGGAATTCGCTCCATTATTAAGCATTTCGTCTCCGTTTTCCTCAGTCGCTTGAAGCTTAAGGCGTAACCTAAAGCTTTCGCTTCCTTGACTTGACATAATTCAATAAAAGAAGGGACGCATTTAAGTAAGGGAAGATCCTTGGTCACACCCCGTCAAACACTGTGATCTTCGTCCTTAGTCAAATTGGAGCAATGTGTTTATAAATGTCTAGTAATATTAATATAATAATAAAAACCGGTCTTATGCTTAAGCTTTTTTTTAAATATATCACCAGGTCGGCAAACAAGCGTACGGTTCACCTGATGGTAAGCGATTACCGTAGCTTATAGACACCTGCAACACCAGAACCATCGCAAGCGCGTTACCGACCCAATCCCCAATCCCCCCAGGAGCTCTGGTCACCTTACTCACCAACAGGAACACAATACTGCTTGAGAACAGTATTATTTAGCTGTGGTCTTCCGTAAGGTCGAGGTACTCGGGTCAGTCGGCGGCTCCATATTTTGAGCAGAAAATTCCTGCTGTGCCCTACCTCAGCTACTGATTCTATTGAATGATTTTTGTAGATAAAAAATAAAATAGGTCGTGTATGCCCCTTGCTTGTATTCACCCTCCATAAACGTGAAGATTTAAAATTTATAGAGAATAACATAAGAATTTAATTATTATAATCTTACTGTTTTGAGCTGTGTTACAGTTTTTACGTTTGATATTTTGATATTTTGATATATGTATAATAATATTGAATATTCCATTATCATTTGATACATTCGGTTCCCGCTCGGATTAAGAATATGTACTTGGACATATGTGTTCCTTGTCTGTTTATTTGTATTTGGTATTTGAAGCACTCATTAAAATAGTAGTTTATGCAACTGTCATATAATGAAGGGTATTAAAACACGAGTGTGAGTTTATGAAACAAGCGCAGCGAGTTTCATAATAGTAACGAGTGTTTTAATACCCGTGTTATATGCAGTTGCATACACTACTTTATCTTCACTAATGCAATTAATCAAACAACAAGAGTAAAAGCTATACTATAGAATATAACCACCCCCTCTCTTTCCGTGGGTGTCGTAATAGGCGACTAAGGGATAACACAGTTCTACTACCTCTTTGGATCTTAAAAAGCTTAGTCGAGAACGGGATTACCATCCAACTGGTGGCTTTCAAATACACAGGCCAAAGATGGGCAGCAGCGTCTTCGGTGCGACAAAGACAGCCCTGCGGTCACCAACCCGCTTGCCCAGCGTGGAGATTATGAGCAAAACACTTGAGTTCGCGCCATAATGTTTGGCGCAAACTTGTGGAGGCCTACGTCCAGCAGTGGACTGCGATAGGCTGAAGTGACGATGACGAATGGATTTTATGACCTTTTTTTATTAACAATTCGAAAGTATTTTAAGAACTCGTCTTGTTTTCTAGAAAAAAAACCACTTTTTAAAATTAAAACCGTATGCTATGCATATTTTTTTTATTATATAAACAAAACTACTTACTCGTATTTTGAATAGCCTGTTGGCGCAGTTTGTAGTGGCCCTGCTTTCCGCTCCGCAGGTTGCGGGTTCGATTCCCGCCTGAGTCTGGTAACATTTATATATTTATATATGTGTTATATCTATGTATATTTATCAAAATATGTCCATATTAGTCGATTGTTACCTATAATATAAGCATTAAATTGTTAAGTAATTTTAGGAACAGACGACCGTGTGTGTTTGTGTATTACAAGAAAATATATAAAAAACAAAAACTATATTCCCTCGTATTACATACAAGTAAAGCAATTAAATATGTAAATATACGTAAGTCAACGCTATCACGATTTTACAAACATTGAAACGTAATTTAATTTCCATATAATTAATACTATTTGGAAATATCCAAACATCAATTTGGACAGTAATTGATATATAAATATAATTGTGCGTTGTAACTGAATAGGAACAAAATTTACTCAATATTCGAGTGAATATTTAAAGACAATTTACTGAGATAAAATATGTACAGTCTACATTTACCAAGAGCATGTGGTGTCGGGTAGCACGTAGCGGCTGAAATTGTTTTGTACTCAGAACAAAAATGTATTGAAAATGTCAGCAATAAAAAAATTACTTTACGATATCATTTCTAAAATGGATACCTTTTAATCAATTTTTGACAGTGACAAGTTTTAAAATGTTCGTTCAAGGTCATTTTTATTTATTGATTGATTCAGCCAGTAACGTCTCTTACAACTGGACAAAGGACCCTTTTTATATATAGGAGAAAGGCTGGAGCTTATAAAGAACGGAAAATTAATGAAAGAATACTTTGATTCGTAACCGTCGTCAGTTGGATAGTAAAGAAATAATTCTTTGAATTATGTGATTTTTCAAAGATACAAGTAGTGGAATTCGTACGGCATACTAAATAATAATAATAATATTTTATTAATAATAATTTTTATTTATTAAAAAGTTTCTTACAAAAATCCACTAGTGATTGGAGCCTCCTTTTAAGCACGTTGTTGCCTGTACCAGGAGACTCCGCTCTTCCATTAGCAAAAAATAATTATAATAAAAAAAAACAACACAAACTTATTAGGTTTACAAAATAATGACATTTATTTTTGTTATTTTATTCTTATTTAAATTGCCTAAATGTAGTGATGTGTGAGGTGACTTGTGTGAGGTGTGTGATGTGAGTTGAGGTGGGTGCATTATTATTATGTATATAGGTATGATGTGTAGTTTATATATTTTTGTACATTTTATGTGTATTTCTATTGAACAATCTGAATAAAAGATTCTGTTTCCTCATGATGTGAACGTGAACGTGACTTATATCGAATGCTAGCAAATAAAGGTCTAGTTCCTGGGGTACGTGCTATTATATATTTCCTTCTTTTATTTTCTAATTCAAATAATGTAATTTGTAACATAATAATTCGAATATGAAAACAAGTGATGACACTTCTATAAGATATACCTTCTATGTGACTGAATAATTAAAACACGCAAGAATATGCGTCATCTAAAACTTTGGTATCACGAGACTTGAACAACAGCAAAATTTTAAGGACAGCTTTCGAAAGTTTCTCATCTAATTTCTGCAGTTTTAGGCCTTTTGTTGCTTAACTTCAATCTCGTGTTCATCAAATAAATAAATAAAAAGTTAAAAAAAATGGGCTTTTAAGATAAAATGTGTATCCAGTGACAGCTGCTTGAGTTTTTCTCAAGCCAACTTGGTCATAACACTGCAACTATATTTTTTTGCTAAGTGAAGTTGGCGTGTAGTAGTTAGGCGTAAGGGAAGTGTGCTGTGTGGCTACGGCACTAAAGAATTTAGCCACCCCCTCTCTTCCCGTGGGTGTCGTAAGAGGCGACTAAGGGATAACAAGGTTCCACAACCACATTGGAACTTAAGAAGCCGACCGATGGCGGGATAACCATCCAACTGCTGGCTTTGAAATACACAGGCCGAAGACGGGCAGCAGCGTCTTCGGTGCGACAAAGCCAGTACTGCGGTCACCAACCCGCCTGCCCAGCGTGGTGACTATGGGCAAAACACATGAGTTCACGTTATTTTTGGCGTAAACTTGTGGAGGCCTATGTCCAGCAGTGGACTGTATAGGCTGTAATGATGATGTAATGATGAAGTTGGCGAAATAATCTGTACTCGTTTTGTACCATTTAAAGCCATTAATCTTAGAGAAGAAGACGAAAAAGAACAATAATTGTTGAAAAAATCTCTTTAATGTCTTCTTGATTATAAGTGACGCTGGTAGAATATACCCGTGCTATCTTTGCGCAATTGAGAGTCCATAATCCAAATGAATATGTGAATGACCAAGAATTGCTTCTCTAATACAAGAACTGTCGGTAAAGACATGTTATTTTATGTATAAAACGTCTTTAGTTCTAACGTGCTTGTTGCTACATGTAACTGAGATTCAGAACAGAAACACTGTAGTAGCAATAAAAAATACTTATACCATCGTGTATGATACCATCCAGTTTTCATCCATTAAGCGATCTTGATTTTTTTATTTGTGTTTATATATACGTGTTTAATTGGAATAAGGTATTTATATTAATATAGACGAAGACTACGACGCTACCTTTGAAATATTAATTACAACTATTTTTGTATATTTGTCTATTTAGTGTTTTACTGTAACGTCAAATAAAATGCACTAACTTTACTGTCCTAGTTCTTGAAAAAAGTAAAAATTATAAAATGTTTTCTTAAAAAAAATTGCACCATAATTGAAAAATATTAACAATTCTTTCGGAAAAATAAGTATTATAACAATTACAAGTAAAATAATATGACCAAGAAACGTGCTGTTCAGAAAACAAAATTTCAATGGAATTTAAACTTTTTGTCATTGTACATAGAGTTTATTTTAGAACACAACAATTAAAGCAAATTTATATATCCCTGCACTCGTCATGAAAGAGGTTGTAAATGTAACCGGTCCAAAGTTCCGCATCGCACGTTGCGGACACATCGCGTATAATGGATATGAGTATTCTTTTTATACAATCCCATTTAACTGGGTTCTCTTATTTGCATCAAAAGCAATGCATCAGATAAAGGGTAATGCTGATGTAGGGCAACTGTTGTAATACGTGCCAATGACGTCATATAGATTGAAGATTCGAAAATGGAAGTCGATACGGATTTACTACGGCTTTACTTTTTGGTCAGAATAAAGCAGAAGTGTCTTCTGCAATCTGAAGTAGACCTAGAAAAGTACACGCTATATTACAGAAGATCACAGTCAAATAATACTGCTTCCAAGTAGTTTTACGTTTCTGTGGAGAGTAAGGCAGTCAAAGCTCGTGATGACGTTAGTGGCCCAGGCGTTAATAGTAGTCTACGGTAAACGTTTACTGATTGCCATTCAAAAGTATAAAAAAATCTACTTCATTAGTTGAACAAAGAAGCAACATCAACAAATTACATTTTATCACTTAAAAAATCCTTTACAACGTATATACTTAAATATTATCTGCTAAACAGCCACTGAAATGAATGTAAAAGAAACTCCTTTTAAATAAACACAAAAAGGCCTAGTTGTAATTTTAATCGTCCAGTGACCTGTTTACTTGATAAAGGATACTGAAATATATAAAAACTAGGCTGGAAATATCTTTGCAGAAAAAATTCTAAAAAAGTGAATACAGCAATTATGAATGTACCATAAATACTATTTGAATGAATAAAATGCTGAAATACTTAAACCTTTAAAGCTACAAGATAGTAAGAATGATCAAAACGAATTCAGATTTCAGAGACTTTCCAGATTAGCGTATTCATACTCTCTGAAAGCGAATAACCAACTCTTGCCTTACTTTCAAAAGATTCAGCGCGAAATTTCGTTTATATTTTTTGTTTTGCCGTTTCACGTAGAACGTAACAGTTTAAGACGTAATACTTTTTGATAGGTTTCTAAAGTGTTAGTAAGAAGAGGGACGAAAGATATATTCATTGTTTTATGTACTTACCGTGAGATAAAGTAAATTATTTAAAGATAACATTTCTCTCCATTATGCATTTTTATTTAAGTACTAGCTGACCCCGCAATTTTTGTTTTGCTATATATGTTAATAGCCCCCTTAATCCTCCTCCTTTCTTATAACTTAGGTGTATGAAAAATAGATGTTGGCCGATTCTCAGACCTACCCAATATGCACACAAAATTTCATAAAAATCGGTCCAGCTGTTGCGGAGGAGTATTGTGACTAACATTGTGACACGAGAATTTTATGTGTAAGATATATTTAATTGTTTTTTATTATCTTATATTTTCTTCTTATCTCGTTCACTCACGTATATACAAATATAAGTATCTGTTACGACTTCTTACTTATATGTGTAAGGGTTGTTATTATTGTCTGTTTCTATTATTATTATTATTACTGTAAGCGTCTTCAAGTCACTGGTATAGGTTCTACCAGAAAAACGGCGTTTTTGGCAACAAATTCTTGCTGTCAAAAACAATGCTGAGGCAGCAACATAGTTGGCCTTTTTATTCTCTTTTCCTTTTTTTGTATTTGCTACCTATCCTTTTATGAATAGTATTTTTTAAAAATCCTTAATGTTTAATTACCCGACTGCCAAGGAAGGGTTATGTTATTCGCGCGTATCTTGTATGTATGTATGTTTGTATGTAATATTTTTACTACCTCATATTTCCAGAACCACTCAACGGATTTACGTAATTGAGGTATCGTTAGGTTCGTCTATCGTAGGTCGTCAAAAAATCAAACATGGCGGCTGCGCGAAGCCATTGTAGTTAATGAAAAAAAAAAATTTTTTTCTCGAATACTACAATATGGGTATCAAATTAAAGGACACAATACAAGGATTTTAAAAAGGTATATCATGATTATTATTACCGTAATACTAATAAAGAAATACAATATTAAAGTTTAAAAAATGTGGACTTTGCTCTTTCCCACGCCCATGCCATGCCAAACTCGCCTCCTAGGCGACGATCAACTTCGGGGTGTAGCCTTTCTAATAAAATACAATGGTTTAAAAAACATACAATTAAAATTACAAATAAAAATTAATAAATGTCACACCAATTTACGATTACATTAATAAAATCAATAACAAATACATAATACCAAATACAAACAAATAATTTTAATAATAATTTCATTATATTAAAACTAATAGTTGTTGACTTAAGCAGTCACCTATTTGCTAAAGGTCAGGCTTACGTTGCTTTGAGCAGAGTGAGATCTTTCTCCGGGCTTGCTATCAGTTCTCTTGACCCTAAAAAATTACTTAATCAACCACATGTTGTAAACTGCTTTAATGAATTGAACCGATTACGTAATTTGACTAATAAGACATAAATAAAATAATAATTTAAAAAAAAAAAACAAAAAACCCGCCTGCGTGAAGAATAACTAATAGAAAATCAACTGAAAAAGCTGGAACAAGATAAAAATTCAATATGCACATATAGTCAGCGAAATAAACAGAAACAATATCAAACATTTTGTGCTGTACAGTTAAAATATATTAATACGGTAATCCTTCGAAACTTTATGCAATGTCGTACATAACATGCAGTCCGAGACATGCACAAAGAGAGAATGATTTGACTTATCCTTCAATTTCATGCCGCCGATTTTTTATTAGTTGTTCTTCACGCAGGCGGGTTTTTTGTTTTTTTTTTTTAATTATTATTTTAATATTATTATGTAATATTTATAAATAAGTACATTGTTTTATGTTTTTATTATTATTATTATTTTTTCGTACTTAACTTTTATAAACTGTAAACCAAAAAATGATAGTAAAAAAAAGTTTTATTTCTTTCTTTGCCTGAAATAAAATTGCTTTGATATATAAAGTAGCATTTTACCAAATATTGGAATTAATTCTGTACATCGAAAATTTATTATATCCTATCGAACTACGAGTATATACATCGGGTCTATATTAAGCTGAAAGTTGTTTATTTAGGTAAAATATAAAAGTTCAATCGAATCTTGAAAGTATTTATCCGTCCTTTTAGAGAGCATGTTGTAAATACGGAAGCGTGTGGGCTTTCAAAAAGTGTGTCACCACTTAAAACTTTTTACTGCATGATGTTACATTTAGGAAAAACATAATATATATGTAGTTGTACATTAAGAGTACGTTGGTTCTTAAATGTTGTTATTAAACTATACTAATAATAAAATCTGAAAAGTTTGTTTGTTTTAATGTAATAATCACCGGGAACTACTGGTTCGAAAAAAGTTATAGTGATGATTAGCTCATTTCTTTTTTAAACATTTTTGAATATCATATCAAAAATGGACCACTCCAGCGGGGTTCGAACCTGTGTCTCCGACTGACCGTGTCGGAATTTTTGATATGATGATTTTTATATTCGGTTTAAGCGAAGCGAACCTCCGACACGGTCAGTCGGAGACGTGGGTTCGAACCCCGCTGGAGCGGTCAATTTTTGATATGATATTCAAAAATTTTTAGAATTCCTAATGTGTGGGTAACACAAAAATAAAATCGTAGATATTTCTTTTTTAATATTCTGTCCTATTTTTATAAGAGTCTTATCATTATATTAAATTGTGATTACTGTAATTACATTACTCTGATGAAAGCTATAGCCCACATAATATGTATCACGCTACGCGCAATAGGAGCCAAGCATCTATGAAACTGTCGCATAGCAGACTAAAAACAAAAAAAAAAATCTAATTATCTTGAGTATATATTTATGAAAAAAAATCTCTGCTGCTTATAATGAATCCTTTCATTAAAAGTCTATTGAACGGTTTGAAGAAAGAAAGATTTAGCACTAAAAATATAATTTCACAGAAATGTCTGATAAATGGTTACAGGAAAATAGCTCGTTATAACTTAAATATAGAGCCCTCTTGGTAGTATTAGAAAATGTTCTGTAAGATTGACGCCTACGTAGTAGCCATGAAGATATATTGCGAATTTTGTTTACAAGTAAACGGGGTAAAGTAGGCCATTTGAATAACACAACAGCTGGAAAATAACTGAATAACGAATAGTGAAATTTGTGTAACCACGGTTAAGTATGTATACAGGCTATTTTTAACTCACTTCATAAAAGGAGGAGTTTTCTCAATTTGACCGATTTATTCTTTCGTTATATGTGTATATTAACCTTTCCCACCCTTCAGGGAGCGCTCTGCTTTCCCAATCCGGGGAGGGGCCTAGAAAAGGTGGCTCAAAAATAGCCCGTCTCATCCTCAAAGCAGATGGCAAACCGCGGTCATCTGTTCACCATCTTAATGCGGTCGAAAAATGAAACTTAAACAAAAAATAAAAGATCTTATAATAGGAACGTGGAACGTTCGTACTTTATTAGACAATGACATAAACTTATGTCCGGAGAGAAAGACGGCTCTAATCGCGAGAGAATTGGCCAGATATAACATAGATATAGCCGCAATAAGCGAAACCCATCTTAGTGACTCGGGAGAGCTTTGCGAACAACTGGGAGGCTACACCTATTACTGGAGCGGGAAGCCAAGTACTGAGAGAGCAGCTAGTGGAGTCGGGTTTGCCGTAAAGAATCAGCTGGCAAAAACACTCAAAGAACTACCGAAAGGCATAAATGACAGAATAATAACACTTAGACTTCAGTTGTCATCAAAGAAGTACCTACATCTCATAAGTATATATGCCCCCACGCTGCCCTCTCCAGAAGAAGAAAAAATCAAATTCTACAGCGAGCTGAATCAAGTCCTGACTAAGATACCATCCACAGATAAGATAATTTTGTTCGGAGACTTTAACGCACGAGTTGGTAACGATTTTAGTGCTTGGAGTGGAGTTCTTGGTCGTCACGGTGTTGGTAAATGCAACGCCAATGGCCTCGATCTTCTCGCTCTCTGTGCCGAATTTGATCTTACAATTACTAACACCTGTTACCGATTGCCAGAAAAGCTCAAGACCACGTGGATGCATCCGAGATCTAAGCACTGGCATCTCTTAGACTATGTAATAGTACGCAAGAGAGACCTCATTGAAGTACTTATCACTCGAGTAATGAGGGGTGCTCAGGGCTGGACCGATCATCGGCTAGTCCGATCAAAACTACGGTTCCACTTAAAAGCACCACGTCGAGCATCTCACAAGATCCCGGCAAAAATACACTGTGAAAAGCTTGTTCGCGACCCGCATTTAATTCAAGAGCTAGATGATGCATTCTGCACCAGTATGCCAGAGACAAAAGAGGGCATGTCTATTGATGAGGAGTGGCGTTTATACGCTGAGAATCTTCACACCTGTGCCTCACGAGTTATTGGGAAACCGGAAAAGAAAAATCAAGATTGGTTTGATGATTCCGAAGTGGAAATCAAGAAGCTCGTTGAGGACCACAGACGTACACTTCTTTCGTCAGACGTCTCTGAGCGGAGAACTGCTAATCATAGCCTAAAAGTAAAAGTGCGTGCTCTCAAAGATAAATGGTGGGTAGACAAAGCCAATGAAATCCAGCGTTATGCTGATACCAATCAGACTGGCAGATTTTTTGAGAGTCTCAAAGCTATTTTTGGCCCAAGATCTAAGAAAGTAGCTCCAATTTTCAACAAGGACAAGACTCAACGGCTTACTGAACAGAAAGATATTCTTGCCCGATGGGCAGAGCATTTTAATGACGTCCTTAACCCTAGTGCACAGACAGCTGACTTGTTGTTTATAGATTCCCTCGAAAGTTTACCGGTACTTGAAGACCTGGCAGAACCACCATCCTTTGATGACTTTATGAAGGCACTGGATAGGCTGAGAAATCACAAGGCACCTGGGGTAGATGGTTTGTCGTCTGAATTATACAAATACAGCGGCCCTCACGTCAAAAACAGGTTATTCCAACTTATCCTGAAAATATGGGAGAGTGAAGTAATTCCGCAAGACTGGAGAAATGCCTCCATCTGTAAATTGTACAAAGGCAAAGGCGACATCGCCGATTGCAGCTCGTACAGAGGTATCTCTCTTCTCTCAGTAGCTGGGAAAATCTTATCCCATATTATAAACACCCGTCTATCCCAACACGCAGAAACCATACTTTCCGAGACCCAGTGTGGTTTCCGGCCAGGCCGAGGTACGGTGGATGCTATCTTTGTCGTAAGGCAAATCCAAGAAAAGAGCCTGGAACAATACCGTCCTCTTTATATGTGCTTTGTAGATCTGGAGAAAGCCTTTGACAGAGTCCCGCGTGAGGCCCTGTGGATAATGCTTAAGAAAATTGGCTGTCCTGGAAAGTTGTTAAACTTGATACGTCAGTTTCATGACAATATGACGGTTAAAGTTCGACATGAAAATGACTTTTCAGACCAAATACCAGTAACCAGTGGCGTGAAACAAGGCTGTGTCTTGGCTCCCACTCTGTTTTCCCTATACTTTGCCTTTGTTATGCGGGATGTGGTCAGAACTTGCAATAGTCAAATTGAAATTAGCTCGAGAACAGACAAGAGCATATTCGATCTATCCCGTTTCAGAGCTAAGAGACATGTTTCCAGGCTCTCTGTTCTGGACGTTTTATATGCCGACGATGTTTGCCTTATGGCCGACTCAATAGAGTCTCTTCAAGCCTATGTGGACTCCTTACACACGTCATGCCGCAGGTTTGGTCTGGTTATAAGCACCAGCAAAACTCAGGTTTTAAAGCAACCTGCTCGTGGTTGTCTTGCTGACCAATCCGCTATCAACTTGGATGGCTCTGCATTGGAGGAAGTCCCATACTTCAAATACTTGGGCAGCAGACTAAAGCACGAGAACACACTAGAATCAGAAATACCAGCCCGAATAGCAGGTGCTTCAGCGGCCTTTGGCAAACTTAAATCCCGTGTCTGGAATTCACACGACCTCAAATTGCAAACTAAAATATTAGTGTACAAAGCGATTGTCCTGCCTACATTATTGTACGCTTCAGAGACCTGGTGCTGCTATAAAGCAGATATCAAGAAGTTAGACACATTTCACCTCAAATGTCTAAGATCCATATTGCGCATTAAGTGGCAGAACCGAATTTCAAACACGGAGGTATTACGTCGTACAGGTATGTCTGGAATTGAAGCTCTCGTAATGAAGAGCCAACTGAGATGGAGCGGTCACGTCCTACGCATGCCTGATAGCAGACTACCGAAGGCAGTCTTCTATTCTGAGCTTTCAAACGGAAAACGAAAACAAGGCGGGCAATACCTTCGCTATAAAGACGTGCTCAAACGCAATCTTGTGGCTTGTCATATACCAACTGAGAGTTGGGAGAGTCTGGCACGTCAAAGACCGGAATGGCGTCGAACCATTCACAAAAGTGTCGACCGTTTTGAATCTGCGCGTCTGGAAGACCTTGATGCGAAACGCCAAGTACGGAAGACTAGGCCAAAACCCTCCTACTTTTACACATACGATTCGGCTGGCCAACTATACTGTGCATCTTGCAACCGAGTCTTCAAATCTAAATTCGGTTTCGCTAGCCATATTAGAGCCCACCAGCGTAATTTATAGGAGTCGCCGTCACCGGATACGGTGTGGACGACATCATATTAACCTTTTGATGAAATAAATGTTTTCATTTCATTTCATTTCATATTTTTATGTTTGTTCGCGGATAACTTTGTCGTTTATGTACCGATTTTGATGATTATTTTTTCGTAGGAAAGGAGATATTCAAATAATGGTACCATAAAAAAGAAATTAGGATCTGATAATGGTATCTCAGAGAAATCGAGGGAAATCTTCGAAAATCGCAGTGGCGACTAGTACGCTTGTTAATTTTGTAATTTTTTTGTACACTTACGTTGTATTACTTGTCGATGTAATTGAAGTCGGTTTTTATTTTTTATTTTCTATAAAACATAATTTATGTTTAAGTTTTATCTTGTTGTTAATATATCAAAAAACGACATACGGAAAAATTCAGATAAAATCATTATGCTATTTTGAAGTTATTACTGATTAAAGAAAGTATTCTTCAAAACTTTTAAAGATTACGAGGTTTTTGTATAGCAGTTACATATACAAGAACAGTTACGAATAGTATCCACCTGCAGTGTCAGTGAGAATTGGATTAAAATTGCTCGATGGTAAACGCACCTCTAGAATAAGGCTGATTAAAAAACGATGATATATTGGAGCTTTGTAAAGAATTTTTGCTACATTCGTCAAAAAGGCCTTTAATATTCGTTTTATTCAATTTTTGGACGTTACAAATTCTGCTGATCTAATAAATAAATATCTCATAATTTATACACACGGTCGTCTGTTCCTATGGTAAGCAACTTAATGCTTGTGTTACGGATAACAGCCGACTGTTATAACTTTTTTTTGATAAATATACATATAAATAATACATATTTAAAATTATAAATACAAATATTACACCCAGACTCAGGCGGGGATCGAACCCTCAACCCGCGGAACAGAAAGCACCACAAACTGCGCTAACGGGCTAGTCCAAATAAATAATAATTAGTAAAAAGGTTTGTTATTTTAATTATCATCAATAAACTGCCTTGGTATATTTTAAGCATCAAATCGATACAAACCCATTGGACGAAGGCGATATCTTCGTATATTGAGTCGTTCGTCTACTTTACGACCGGCACGTTACTCTATCAGGTCGGACACTATACTGGGCGGTTATAAATGGCTGTAGTGTTTTACGTCTCTAAACTTTTTTTATTACGATTAACATCAAACAGTATTAATCACTAGATCTTGCAAAAACAACGGTACCAAACAATTCAGAACAAATGCAAAGTGGCATTTCACAGCCTTTACATGTCTTTTCTCAAGTCTAAGTGAATCTTGAATCTTTATTAAAATGAATAAATCGTGCTACGTAAAGAAGAATGACTCTTTCATTTTTTTAGACTAGCGCTAAGTATGTTTCCAGTACATACTATAGCGTAGAATACACAATGTACTATATGAAAATCAATAAGTTAAAATAACCAATATATTAAATCTTCAGTGTGCGCTAACGTTAACATAATTACGTGTCATAAACATTTTGAACCTGTTTACCTAACGATGACTAAGAGAAATATATGGACATGAAAATGGGGACCGTCATTGCTTCCTCCATATAATGCATAATAACATTTAGTAAATATACGCAGCTAATTTTAAGCTTTATGTCTAAGTGCTAAAAGCTCTTTTTAGTATATTAAGAGTTAGTGTGGAATTGATGAGAACAACTAAATAACGCGTCCGCACATTATTCTTACTTGACGATGAGGGCTACAAATTAAATTTAAGGACCAGTTCTGTTATGACTAAGTTACTAATGTTTTTGAAAATAATTTCGTAGTTCAGCTTGTATGGAACTTTGTTTCCTAAATCTCAAATATTTCGTGTAATGTAAACATATAAAACAACATTGTGTAACATAGTATGACTATTTTCGTCTTGTTCGTAGTTATGTGTTAGTTTCACATTATTTTAGCATTTACATTCCAATACTGAGACAAGACCTCTTTCTCTATGTAAGAGAGAGTTTTGAGTTCAATTCACCACGCTGCTCCACTGAGGTTCGGTGAATAATTTACAATTGCAATCAGGTGTCTTTAACTATAGGGATCGATATCGTGTTAGAATGCGTAGCTACGTACTCTCCGAGGACGGTGGGAAAACCCATAAGAGGCTTACACCTAGATCATAAAAATGATTATTTGAGGAATTAAGCCCGCAATCATAATAACGATTAAAATTAATGGTTAGTCGGTTAAACAGCATCTTTTGAGTAAGTAAATTCAAATTATAAAAAAGGGGTAAAAGATAAACACATTAAAATTGAAATTGATTGAAAATATATTAATTTAGAGCTTATTGCTAGACATCAACTTTCCCAACTTTGCGTAAAATAACTCAGAAATCAATTATTATCTTATTTATCCAGCATCTGCCAGCGATATTATCGTTGGTCTATCGGATGGCCAAGACTCTGTTTGCTAAAACGCGCTCTTTACTGCTGGACATTAATAGGCTCTAGCAGCGATTGGCCCTGCGTCGCATGTTACCAGCCCAATGCTACAGCACAGAATATCAAACATAATCTATACAAATAAAAATTAATCACTAAATATATTGCTAGGTTCAAACTCGAAAACGGTGGCATAAATTCTAGCCAATTTGTTTTTCTTTTGATTTCCTACTACACTATACTGTAGAAAATTCTTATAGAAAAAAAAATTACAGTGAAACGACATAAATTTATCATGTTTCATTTAAAATGACAAGAGCAATCTTTTGAATGATTTTAGATATTGCGCTAATTTTGACTGCATTAACATCTTTAAAAAAATGCAAATACACACACACACGCATACACACACACAGACACACTCACACACACACACACACACACACACACACACACACACACACACACACACACTCATACACACACACACACACAGACACACTCACACACACACTCATACACACACACACACACAGACACACTCACACACACACAGAGAGACACACTCACACACTGACTCTTATTATTAAAAATAGCACAACTTCCTGAACAACGCACATACATATATTAAATGCTCTTGTTTGAATATATATATATATATATACGTTACTTGTCAAAAGCAGGAGTCCGTTACACTTGAGAAATTTCAACATCCTTCATTATACATGCATAAACGCATACATATGATAAACTGGCTTAGTGCTATACAATGATTTATACAAATATATTTTTGACTTGGTCATAATAGCTTTGAGTTTTGTATTTCGTCTCATAAGATTTGCTTAAAAATTAGTTATAAAAAAACCAACACCACGAGGAAATTTGAGGTATGTTTCGCCGAAATAAAGATCGATTTTTCAGTAAAATTTTTAATTTATTTTATCATAACACAGAAAAATTTACTAACGTAACATAAAAAATTAGCCTTAATGCATCTTACAAAGAAGAATTTCTTATTTAGGTATTAAGTGGATGTAGTGGCTTCCACTAATGTCAAGAGGGCACAGTCAGGAGTTCACAAAAGACATAAAGATTGATCGGTGTGGTCAAAATTATAATATATATATATATTTTTGTAAACTCGTACCTCACCAATTGGGAGATCAGACGATTTTGTTCTCTCTTTTTTCTACCAAAATATAGCTTGTATCACTCGATAATGACGTTGTATTCTCATGGTAAAGGAGTTTTTAAAGTTAAGTAGTGTTTTAATATAAACAACAAACGAAACAAACAAACACACAAAAAAATCTCTTCTCTTTGCATTATAAGTCTATACGAAATTGATGCCGAGTTAGCGCAACAGTTACAGCACTGGATTTCGCTGTAGCGCTAACGGTCGTGGGTTCGATCCCTGCACACGACATACATTTGTATAGGTTCATACAAATTTTTCCCACTATTTGAACGTTTCTGCTCGTGTATGCTGATGTGTGCGGTTCGGGGCTGTCGAAACAGGAATAAATTCTAGTAGAAGTCGTTAAAAAATCGTACCCAAATAGTCTCAGAAATAAAAACCGACTTTACCGAGTGAGAACACTTGTTAAAGACAACTAGCAAATCGAATAATATCCAAAAAATGTCACAATACAAAAGTCCAGAAAAGTGACCTACTAAGTATCTAATAATTCTTATAAAGAGATATTATATCTCGTGTTTACAGTTTTTGTCGTCAACGGACTATTTTTTTGCAGATTTTCCCGATCTATATTATTTTTTATCTCTGAGCCCACCCTTCGTTACGGCTAACTGGCGTAATAATAAATTTTTATGACTCCTAAAGATCGAGTAATAACACTAACGTTTTCGGCATCCAGAATTGATTTTAACGATTGTTACATCGATTTTAGGTCGCATTGCGACAAGTTTCCTTTACATTAATGTAGGTTTACTACATCGGTTTGTGATAGTTTTAGATTGGTTTATACTTATTTTATTAGTGCTAATATTTATAATTATAAAAGAGAGTAAGGTTGTTGTTTTTTTTTAAGTGAAACCTCTTTGGGCGCTTGATGGTAAAATTTTTACGGATGAAACGGCAACGTTTTGATTAAACGGCAACGTTTTTATCGATGGCAATGGAATAGAAATCTAAAGCTTTAGATTTGTATAAATATAAACGAAACTTAAAAATTAGTTTGCCAAAGAAGTTTCACTTCTGACATGTGTACCACTACGCACGCACTTCTTTTTCCGTTTTTGAAAAGAGTTATTTGTTGTTTGAAAGATAGTTTGTGCTAGTTAAATGTGTCTTTGGATGTTATTGGAAATTTGTAAACTATAAATATCCTTCTATCATTATAGCAGGAACTTGATTTTTTATCAATTCATTTTTCGTTTTGAACTATCCACGTGTACAATTTCAAACGGCTTAGTAGCTGGGGGTATCTACTATATTAAATTAAGATCTAATGGAATTTCAGTCGTATTTACTTATGCCACAAATAGTACTTTCGCTAAGGCATTTAGTGACCTTTTATTTTCGGCCAATAACATTTCCTAGACAGTGTGAGGTTGCACTTGGAGATAGGACGTTTTAGACAGCATAAATGAATCAAATAATCTTTTTGGTAGATCTTAAGGTTTTCGATACTTTTGAAACGTCGTAAGACGACCGAACCATCGACTGAGAATTTCAATTATATTAAAGATATCAATCGAACCTTTACATACTGAAACTTAACTAGATAGAAATCTTCTAACTATAACATTAAAGATATTGCTCTGAATATTTAAAAATTATAAAATAGTTTAAGTTCAAGTTCTTTTTTAGGAAGAAATATTTTATAAAAGAGATGTCTAATAAAATATAGAAGAAATTTTGAAGTCAAAACTTTTTCCCAACTTCACTACTTAAAATGCATATCAAAGAGTTCGAAAGTGAAAAGAGTTTAATTTGATAAGATTTAAAAAAAATATGATACATTTTTTAAAATACTATACTAATATTACTGTAATTATATTACTAACTAGTTGTACCTTGCGCGCGTTGCTTTTTTTTTATTTTTTTATTTGGTCGTATCAACTCAGAAACCTCTGTGGGCTCATGCATAACACTTTACTGAAGATCGTGACATTATCAAATGCATAGTTTACGATTCTATAAAGGGCATACAGACAAACATTCATATATATATATCATCATTACAGCCTATACAGTCCACTGCTGGACATAGGCCTCCACAAGTTCACGCCAAAAATAACGTGAACTCATGTGTTTTGCCCATAGTCACCACGCTGGGCAGGCGGGTTGGTGACCGCAGTACTGGCTTTGTCGCACCGAAGACGCTGCTGCCCGTCTTCGGCCTGTGTATTTCAAAGCCAGCAGTTGGATGGTTATCCCGCCATCGGTCGGCTTCTTAAGTTCCAAGGTGGTTGTGGAACCTTGTTATCCCTTAGTCGCCTCTTACGACACCCACGGGAAGAGAGGGGGTGGCTAAATTCTTTAGTGCCGTAGCCACACAGCACCCGTAGCCACACAGCACACATACATATATATATTCTATTTTTTTTAAATAAATAAATAAATACCTACACAATACACATACGGTTGTCTGTTCCTAAAGTAAGCAACTTAATGCTTGTGTTCTAGGTAACAGCCGACTGGTATAGCTACAATTTTTTTCTTAATCTTTAATTTTAATTCTTAATCTGTTTTATTTCAACAGCTATCTTTTTTAATTTTTCTGTAAAAATCTAGCTATTTTTTTTAACTTTTCTGTAAAAATGTATTACAAATAAAACACTGAAACGTTAGATTAAAATATTGAGAAAGTACGTATTAAAAAACCATACCTTTTGAAATACATTTTTGACTACCATCCATCCTGGCCATCTTGGCTTTGATGAAAGTCATCGATTGTACATAATAATATCGATATATTACAATGAGCTAATATTAGCTCATTGTAATCAATTTATTAAGCTTAGCGTTGAAAAATCAACAGCAATAAACGTTTTATTAATAATAAACGAACATAGAAGATTTGTTGGATCCGAATCTTAATTACCAATATTAATCAACACCATGTCGTAATCACAATAATTTTGTGCCTTATTACAAGCGACATAGGACCTAAAATGACATAAGAATGTAATCCTAACGTTGATCAGTTAGTAACTTTTATCGACGCTCTCACATCACAAGTTATGAAGTTTCGAGCAGTTGATATATCAGAAAGTTAACGTGACAAAGTCGATAATTGCTCTCAATGTTAAAACAGCCTGAGAGGAATATTAAGCGAGGTTGTGAAGTAATACCAATTTTTATGACGCTATCTTCTTTGAATACGGGATGAAGTGTAATAGAAAGAGTTGCTTTATACAGCGTAGTATTGTGTGTGTTTGTCAAAGAAAATGTTGTTACGTATTCTGAATTGATTATTTTAATATGAGTAGTTTTACCTTTTCTGTGTTGTTACGGCATTAAAGAATATAGCCACCCCCTCTCTTCCCGTGGGTGTCGTAAGAGGCGACTAAGGGATAACACAGTTCAACTACTACCTTGGAACTTAAAAAACCGACTAATGGCGGGATAGCCACCCAACAGCAGCAGCGCCTCCGGTGCGGTAAAGCCAGCCCTGCCGTCACCAACCCACCTGCTCGGCGTGGTGACTATGGGCAAAACACATGAATGAACTTGTGGAGGCCTATGTCCAGTAGTGGACTGCGAAAGGCTGATGTGATGATGATGATGTGATGACCTTTTCAACAATTTGATGAATTGTTATTTTTTTGTTCCTTCGTTAGTAAAAAGGTCAACCGCATGAACATGCTTTTTAACTAATTTTCTGATATATTTTTTTAATTTTCACTTTTAAAATTTTAATAGGTGTACCCAATATGTCACTAGACGCTTTTTAGCGATTCTTTTTAGTTTCGTGTGTGTGTATATGTGTGTGTGTTTTTCCATTCATAGTACTATTATTGTGTACTAATTTTAGAATTATTATAATATTAGGTATTATAATATTAGGTTGGAGAAAAAGTTTCTTCGTGTTTTATATAGATATTCAATGTAAGATTTTCCTTATTATTTTTCACTTATTCTCAATTTCTTTCTTAAGTCTCATCAGCTGTTAACAGTAAAAATCCGAATCGATGGCTTTTCACTCAACAATACCTTATTGCGTGTCAAACTGGGTTCCGCGATAGTTTATGCAGATTGAGCGACTTTATTGTCGTAGGTGATCCTCTTTTTATCATTAACGATAAATTTCTTCAAAGATGATTCGATATCATTTTGTCTTAAGAGAGAATCGCAAATCAGTACAAACTCTGTTAGGTTTTTTTCAGTGAGTTCATGTGACACTGATATATCGATCTTTTTTTGTATAGCTACCCCTTTTCAAATGGGTCAAAAGTGTTTTATGGTCAAATCTCAGAAATTCAGTTATATCGTAACTACTTAAATGTCGATCTAGTTCCAATATTTCAAAAAACTCATCACGTTTATCCGTAACTGAGCAACCAGAGTGTAATACATCTTTGACACCCAAACCTCCTGGCCGAAAACGCTTAAACCAATTTTGTGGTACTCTTATTGACATTGCATTAGGTCCGTAAACGCCACTAAGTTTTTCGCAGCTTGATTGCATTTTTCCTTTTTTTAAAATACTGAAAAATGCACTGAATTTATTTCATTCGGTTCATCTATTTTGGCGGACAGAAAAACAAATGAAAACTGGCGAAAAAATCTTTTTTAATTTCATTTTTAAAATGTCACCTTTTCATGGTATCAAAACCAGCCAGTTACAAACAATACAGCCAAAAAGGATTTTATTGCAACTTTTTACTAGAAAATACGAAAGAACTTTTCCCCTACCTATTATGTAGCTTATCTTTGTAGTCAATTTGGTTTGTCTCTATAATTGAGGAGACACTTATCTTGACTTTTAATTTTTGTTTGAATGTAAAATTACTTTTATATGTTGGTGTTAGCCTCGTTGGTCCAACTTGTTAAGTCAATATATAAGTACAGATCTTTTTAAATTGTCTGTAGTGTCATAAAATAAACATAATGAAATCTTTCGGTACGTCATTACTTAGTAAGTAGCTATTACTAAATAGATTTATTTGATCTAAAAAACGATTAGTTTTTAATAGGTATATTACCTAAAAAAATCCACAGAAGATGAAAATTATTTTCTGACTTTTGTTCATTTAGATTCGTTAGCCCTATTCAGTCTTCCCAATAATTGCAAAGGACCTTCACTCAATCAGCACAAAAAGAATGTGACCGATATCGACGAACTTATAGGATACCCTTGAGGATCACGCGGATATTATTTCAATGGACATGTTACAAATATTTTAGATTTTGCATTGCACACAATAACATATACTAAACCAACATGACATTAATAAAATATGGTCTTTATTTCATTAAAAATAGGTAAGGAAATCATTAGAGGTAATATTTTTTTGTGTATGTTCACATAAAAACTTACGTAGATTTAACGTATGTTTCCTTACCTTATCGTACTTTGCCAATTGAAATTATTATTACGTTCTATTGAAGATGATCACGGTCTCGTGAAAGAGGTCGTTAGTGTCATGCAAAGCTTGTCGCTTACGTGTTTTGAAATGTAATAAATTAATTTCTCATTTTCGCTTTTTCGGTTCATATATATTCAAATCACAATTATTTTAGAACAAAAAATACTTCAAAAACAAAATCAACTAACAGTTTGGCTAAATGCGTTTTTTGTTGTCGATTATATAAGGTAGTTCTTTAACTTATGTTAAATATAGGAAGACATAAGTTACAGTCTTACTTATCTTACAAAATTCAGCTATAGTAGTCATATTACTTCACGCTGAGCTTGTTCTTAGAATATCGAGAATAGCTATCGGCACAAATATTCAGCGCTGACCTCAACTTTGTCGTTTTCAAGATGCTGATATAGATATTTAATGAAAATTAAACATCTCTCAATATGCGTGGCGATACGTAACTATAAGACAGTACAAACCTAGATTTGTTTATTATAAAAATATATAGCCAATTTACTTCAGCTAAGTATTGAAAAAATATAGCTTTAATAATAACAATGATATTTTGTATTGTACACCAAAATACAAACAAACAGAGTAGTAACTAAAAACAGATGTACAAAGGCGATCTTATCGCTGAAGAGTGATTTCTTCCAGAAAAGCTTTGGGTACAGGACACGATATTGTAGCGACGGATAGGAAGTATACAATATGAAGATTCTAATGTAAATTATTAACAGTGTTTATTAGAGTCACTAACACATACTAAATGATAAATTTTGTAACAAAGTAATGATGTTTTAGCAAAAGTGAGAAAACCAACAAGCACAAAAGAAAACAAAGTTCAATAAACAAAAGTCACGTGGACTAAGTCACGAGCCTAAGAGTCACGAGTTTGTCGTCTAGGAAACTCTAAAACCGCGTAAATGCCACTGATAAATTATATAAAAGGTACTTAAAAACGAACCTTATTTCTATGACAGCTTATTCGAAATTAAATTAAACTACATTTTTCAGTTACACTTAATTATTCAATGTTATTTACGTGTTTTAGCACGATATACCTAGTACTATATTTTAACATATATATTTTTTTAATAATATGGGGCAAGCAGGAGTTAACTGGCTACTGTCACCCCTGGAAATTTGAAATGGTTGCGTGTGCGTTGCCGGTTTTTGACAGATGATAAACTCTTGGGTGGGTTTGTGGGGAGGATTGTAGTACCTACTAAGGAAAACTTTAGAAACTTTAACAAATGGGAAGGTAAAAGGGTTGGTTATTTTCTAACGATAAATTGTTTTAATGAAATCAATACACGATTAGAATCAAAGCTGTGCGTCGATATTTTTGAAAAGAAATTTAATAACTTCACTTTTCAAATATAATATAATATAATATAAGCTTTTAAATTTTCAGACCACTATTAAAACTTAATCATACGAGAATTACCGCGATTGTCATTTTGAAACTTCCGATCCATGGTCCCATGACAGTGAACATGGATCAAGGTTGTGTGTGATACGAGTTGCCCGCAACCATGGCGTCTGCAACGTTGGCAAATTATTAAAAAAAAAATACTTATAAAAATTAGTTTTTAGTTTTTTTTAAGGAACACTTAATTCGGTTATATTTTTCTATATACCTTAATACTTTTTATTTGACTTATTGATAATGATGATTTTTTTTTATCGAAAGCTAGTGCTTGTCGAGTGGTCTATTTAAATTTTAATGATATCTGACGAGTACCTTTCGAGTTATTCTTAATAATGTGTGTTATACTATACTTGTTGATGTAATTTGATTACAGTTTTTTTTTTTGAAATCAAATTTCTTTAGGCGTATGTGGGGTAAAATTTTTACGGATCAAACTCGTTACGCGTCACGAATTTTTAAACGTCCATACCACGTTGAATACACCGTTCTCGTCCGATCACTGAAGTTAAACAACTTCGGGCACGGTTAGTACTTGGATGGGTGACCGCCTGAGAACACCGCGTGATGTTGGCTTTTTGTTTTTTTTTTTATTAGTTTTTTTTTTCAATTAGTTTTTCTAATTTAGCTTAGCATAAAACATACATTATGAAACTCAATTTTTATTAGAATAAATAATTAGAGTTAGGCGTATTAAAGAAATTCGAGATACGAAATGTAGTCAGCCTATAGCTAGTCTAGCATAATTTAACAAAAATGCATCATGTTATTGCGCATAATTTATTCTTTCATGACATTACAAAAGAATGAAACATTAAAGAACTTTTTTACAACTTACAGAAAACGACGTAAAAAATTTATTAATTAAACATTTTATTTATTTACATATATTTGTGAAGCGGCTGAAAAAACTAAATCATACAAATACAGGGGTCTAGGCTCCGAATATGATTTTGTCCCATTCGGTGTCGAGACCCTTGGTACGTAGGGTCCTAGCGCTATAAGACTTTTTAAGGAAATAGCAAAAAGGTTATTCGACGTCACAGGAGACCGAAGAGCTGGCAGCTACTTCGGACAAAGAATTAGTCTAGCTATTCAAAGGGGGAACGCTGCCAGTATCTTCGGAACCTTGCCTAAAGGGACTTCTTTTAATAATATTTTTTATCTTTTTCTTCTTTTAATAATATATATATATTATGTTATTATATTATATATTACAACAAAGATTAAATATGCCGTTTACTTTAGACAATTCAACAAAAAGTAATAATTAATAATCTACGGGTAGTTGCCGCATCCTGTAAGCCATATATCAGGTTAAGTGGGTACAACGAGCCAGCGTTGGTGCAGACAGGTGTAATAGTGCGAAAAATCGCTTCGAGGTCACACGGACAAGCCGTTATATTGACAAGCTACATTTTATAATGGTAAATGGTTAATGTAATCTCTGTCTTGATTTGTGTGTTTTTATGTTGTTTTTTTTTTCGCAAGTGGGAGTAATTTTAAACTTTTTTTTTTTTTTTAATGTTTATTTTGTATTAGAAATTAAATAGTTTTTTTTAGTTCAGCAGTAAGCTTTCAGAAATTCGCTTGTTGGATATTTTTAAGTGATGGTAGTAGATTTTTTGAAGCGACCTGAGATTCCCACAGATCTATTTCTGGACCCGAAAATCATCTTACCCCAAATTCATTCATCATTCAGATATCACCAGAGGTTTTAAAATAAATAGTTTGTATAGTATTATAATATTACAACTCGTGCCACGAAAGACTGCTCATGTTCAAATTCTCTATATTTTGGATATTTGAGAGCAGAGTTATTAGATCTTTTATAAAAGTGAGGCCATATTACAATGTCTATAAAAAGACCCGATCACTAAGTTCTTGAAGCACTAATGTTTATTATATTTAGTGTAGAATGTTTGAAAACTCATTACAAATATCAATAACTTGAAACCATAAATATATATCAGGAATGGACTCAGGCCGCATTCTAAAACAGTAAACACGAAACGAGTGACGGGATAAGGGAGCAGATGGCACGGTGGTCAGTGCTGAAAATAAACGCCTAGTATATTGATACGATTGACAGTCAGCTGTCAAAGCTGTCATTAAAATATGATTTATTTTAAATCAATATGAAATCGATAGTTATTTTGGTTTATCAGATATTAATGGATATTTTCGCTATTAATGTAATTTTATTTAAATGCAATTTATTGTTTACAATACTTTATACAAATACTTTGAGTTAATTAACTAGTGGGATTTTTTTTTAATTCTGTAATCTATTATAGTGGAATCGATACCCAATTAATTTTTTATTTATTTGACAAAAACTATCTTTCACATTTTTCTCCGCTTTCAAATTCAGAATTAAGAAGAAATAATTGTGTTTGCAGGCAAACGAAGAAAAACCGAATTTAATTATATCGACAAGTACATAGTAATACAACGTAGGTAGACGAAGGTAATTGTAACAAACCTGTAATACTTTTACTTTACTTTTGTGTTCATTTCGTGAACAAAAAATATCATTAGAATTTTTCATATAATACAGTGAACAGTTATTATTCGTAGTAGAAGAAAATTTCCTTAATTCGTAATTGATGTAATTGTGTTTGCAGGCAAACGATAAAAAAACCGACTTCAATTATATCGACAAGTAATACAACGTAGGTATACGAAAAAATAGTTAAGTAAATAGGCATTATCAAAGATTACTCCAAAAGTTGTAATCAGATCTCGATGAAATTTAAATGTGACCACATGATAAACATCGGCTTTCGATTAAATTAAAAATTATCAAAATCGGTACACCCAGTAAAAAGTTATGCGGATTTTCGAGAGTTTCCCTCGATTTCTCTGGTATCCAATTACCAGATCCTGGTTTCCTTATCATGGTACCAAACTAGGGATATCTCCTTTTCAACAAAAACACACTTTTGACATTGAATATTCTTAATTTAATGTGATAAACAGATATAAACATAATAAAGTATTTTTTTACATTGGTAGTTAGTTAATGATAGTGACATTTGTTAGATGAAAACTAAGTCGCTTTAATGTTGCTTTAATATTGTTAGTGTTAAAGTTACAATATAATTAAAAAGTAACATCCTTGCAAATATATTAAATACATAAACTTAGTAAATAAATATAATTAAAAAAAAATCATGATAATGTAATCAAAAGTAAATTAAAGTGAATTATAAACTTAATTACTATTTACATAGAGTTAATAGTATTAAGTAAATAGGATTTCTATCATGTGCTTAGGATAACAACTAGAACCGACCGTCTGTTAAATTATGTTACAGAATAACAATAATTGATTTGGCTCGCTAACAATTTTTTTATGGCACTGATTTTAATGTTGAATTTATTCATAATTTTATAATTGATTATTTTATTATTAATCTTTCGTATTATTTTTAATTTTGTAGTATCAATTTAATTTTGTAAACTAATTTAAATTTGATTATTTTATTCTTAAATTTACTGTAATAATTTAATTTTCACTGGTTTAATTTTATATAATTTTATCTATTTTACGTGTTTTTGTAATGAAATACTCTCATGTAAGCTGTATGTGTTTATAGTTGAGGTAACACTCAATTTGTTTGTACCATGTGCTGATGGTTATAGTGAATTTTTTAGTGTCTAGGTAGACACAACAAGGTTGTTGGCATAATAAATAAATAAATAAATAAATAAACAAAAAAACGACTTCCATTTACATCAATGTGTAATACAATGTAATTACTCGAAAAAATAACCAATAAGCATTATTAGGAATAATCCAAAAAGTAATTGTCAGGTCGTCGTCGAATAAAGAATCAACAAAAACAGTACATCCAGTAAAAATTTATGACGTACCTAACACCCATAAAATAAATTACAGTTGAATTCAGAAGCTGCTCATTTTTTGAAATCAGAAGTAACATTTTAGAAGGTTAGCCGTAGAAAATCAATAAAGTCATTTCCGGTCATACATTATTGTCAAATGTCCCTAGAGTGTGTCCGTATAAAATATCCGTTTGTCCGTTAACGGGATACGCGTAGGCCAGAATAAATTATCCCTTATTTTTATCCGGATTGCGATAAAATGGGTTCTCCTGCTATTCCAGAAAGCTTTATACGGGCTAACAATTTGAATGTAATTCTGTCATTTACCGATTGTAGAAAATTGTTTTTACCAAGATATACTTTCTTAGATCATATATATTAATACGCTAAGATTAAGATATTTGCCTTCCTTTTAATAAAAAACCTCACAATTACTCCACATAAATTACATATCATTTTAGAGGTAGTTGCTTGTGGCATCCACGACTTAAAATTTTAAATTATTTAAAAATGCAGGTTAGGTACGATTACGAAGTACGTTTACGAAGAAGGAAGGCTTTTTTTCCTCAAGTCAACACGGGTAAGCCGCGGGTCTCACCTCGTATCTATATTAATGTCTAAAAATATGTTTGACATAGATACAAGATCGGCTGTTCCTAAAGAAAGCAACAAAATGCTCTTATTTATGGTAACATATGCATTAATTTGAGTTACATAAAATTTCAGATTCAGACTCCATATATGGCTTGTGTCCGGTTGTTATCATAAATACCTGATAGCGATTGATTGTCACAGTAACAATCCGCAGTAACAATACAGCCAAACCGCAGTGGAGCAGCGTTGGGCATCTATATTTCTCCTCCATGGAAAAAAGACCTATCTAAGAGTATCATGATACTTAAGCTACTAAATGAATTTCATTAGTATGTGTGTTAAGGATGCTTAACAAATCGAGGAATTCGATAAAGTAGTATTTATAATTACACACACATACACACACACACACACACACACACACACACACACACACATATATATATATATATATATATTGTTATGATTATTCTTATTAATATTTATTTTGTTTTTAAAGTTATATTTACAATGATATTTAATCTCTTGCACAATTTTAAATCACTAATAAAATTATTTAAAGAATATTTTATAAAGCCAAAAATTCCTTGATCAAATATTTTAATTGAAATAAATAGGGTTTTAATCAAAACATTCTAAGATAAAAACGACCCAATTACTAAGGGTTCAATTGAAAACATGTTGTTTAGTACCTACGTAATTTTTATCTATCTTTAGATGAAATAGAAGAATCGGAAACAACTTTATTTAATTAGGCTTCAAAAGCGCTTTCAAATCGTCATTTAAGAAAATAAAATTTTAAAGTGATCATTGTTTTTAAAAGTGGAGCTACCACCGATTCGGAGTGTAGATTCTGCAGAGAAGAATCGGCAAGTAACTCCACAGTTACTCTTTTGAAAATAATAATATATAAACTGTGTTTTAGCGCAAAATTAGTGATATTTTAAATGAAATACAGCGTCACTAAGTCCACACGTCTTTATCAACTATGTAACCCGGCACCGAATAATACGCTTTATCAATTAATTTCTATTTAATAAACACTTGAAATTTACTCATAGTAGTATGCTTTTAAGGTAAGCAACTTAATACATATGTTTCAGTTAACATGAATGTGTGTAATAAGCTAGTTGATTTATTAAATAAAACTAAAAGCTGTTAACATTACATACTAACATAATATTAAATTACATATTGTAGCATATATTTTTAATAGCGCCTGGTTTCGTTCCTGCTGATGTATAATAGCACAGTTATGCATTAGCGTTGCTATTTACTTTTTCTAGGCGACTGATTTAATTTTGGAATACCCTCGTATTGTATTACGTCGCGGTTCACCTTGGGGGGTAGTTGTGTCGCGACGCGCGGGGTTTGCTAGGGTATATAAGCCTCAGGGCGAGTGTTTGCGGGCCCTTTTTGCTCTTTTCTTTTTTGGGTTAGATTCTCTCGCCGTCTTAACAGCTGAGTGCAATTAATTGTAGGTGAGTCATTGTAGTTCTTATAGGTTTAAGCTCTGCTTTAGTGTAAGGTGATTTTGTGTGTTTTGAAAAAAAAAAAAATTAAGATTCTGTAGGATTTTTTGTACTCTCTCTCTTGTGTCTCGTGTTAGGAATTGTGGGTGACTCTCTAACCCAGCAGCAATTTTTTAACACGTAGCACTGGCGCCCAACGTAAATTCTCTAATATTTGAAATAATTTGTTTGTCGGTGAATTATTTTAATTATTTTATTTTGTAGGGTATCGCATTGGCACTCAATTTTTTTTTCTTATTCCTGGCAAGTGGTTTTCTTTGGGTATGGTAAGGGTCTTGTCCTTGTGTCTTTGCGTGTTTTGTGTTTTGTGAATTGTGTTAAATTATTACTTTTCATTTTTATTAATTAAATTTGATTACTGTTTCGTAGGTTGTGTATTTATATTAGTATGTTTAAAATTTAAAGTTAATATTTAAAAGTTTTTATTTGAATTTAAAAGATTTGTCCGAGCGTAGTCACGGTTTTTGCATTGTTAATCGTTCCTTGCTAAAAATTTTCAGTTACCTACTTTTTGTATTAATTATTTCTTGCTCAATAATTTTTGCCGTAACTAAATTTTTTTTACTACCCTCTATTAACGAATATTTTTGCTTACTTTGTACTTCTTTGTTACATTTTAATATTAATTTAAATCGAACTTTTTTTTGTACTTTTTGTTTCGTTTAAATTTTATTATTGTGTTACGATGACTCACTTAATAAAATTCGTATCCCTGCCTAAGGCTGAGTTAGAATATGAGGTGGTTGTTCGGAATGAGGAGCCAGCTGCCACGGTTTTAGCTTTACGTAAACAAATATTACAATTATCGGAATTGTTACCGTCAGAGGAGATTTTGGTCAGTCCGTTGGATATTATAACTGATTTGGGCGGTATTAGTGACACCTTGATAAAAGTGAAATCAATTATTAATTCTAATCCGAATTTTAATAGTTTATTGAGGGCAGAGAATTTGTTGGCTCATTTGTATCATAGGATTGGCAGATTGGATGAGGATGAGGTTAAGAAGAATAGGGACATTTACGATTTGTGTATTGATCAATTTAATAATTATTGTGGGGTAGTTAATAAATTAAAATCGTCTAATAAATCTCCATTTCTTACAGTTTCTTCGTTATCATCTAGTAATCCCTTGAATGTAACGGTTCATTGTGATCATAACAGTTTAGGAGATTTAAGTAAAATTAAATTCGACGGTAAATCTTGCGTACGCTCTTTTATACGCCGGGTTACGGAACATTGTACTATTCATCGCATTGCGGATGACAAAGTTTTATCTTTTGCGTTACAGCTGTTTGTTGGCGATGCTTTAAAATGGTATAGGAGTGTGTGTGCTGGGGTTTCAGATTGGAAAGTAGTTTTAGAATATTTGCGTAGGGACTTCGATAAACCAGATTTTGATTACAAATTATTAAGGGAAATTCAAAATAGAACACAGGGGGTGAATGAGTCTATTGTAATTTATTTGGCTGTTATGGATGAAATGTTTAACAGATTGACTACTCCTCCTGAGGAAAAATTTAAATTAGAAATTTTATTACACAACGTTAGACCTTGTTACGCTGGGATGTTAGCGTCATCGGATATAACGTCAATTGATCAGCTTAGGAATGTGTGTCGTAATTATGAGAATGTTCAAAGTAGACTTTTAGATTTTCACGAACCACAGAATGTCTCGGATGATTTAGTTGCACCTGATTTAGCTTATAATACTGGCGTTAAAAACGTTTTTAAAAGTTCATTTAAAAAATTTAATTATTCGAATAATTTTAATAATCAGGGGTATTTTAATAAAAATAATCGTTTTAATTCTAATCGTTCTGTTCCTTCAGCGCATAAATTCTCTCGTCAATTTTTGTCTCCTACCAACTCGTTTTACAATAATTCTCATACATCATTGCCGTCTCAGTGTAAACATTCTGTGTCTAGTAATAATAGCAATAGTAAAATTCAGCCGAGCATTAATTTCATCGGTGATCGCGCGTCGAATCGTACTGTTTATTGTCAACGTTGTAAATCGTTTTCTCACTCTTATGCCGATTGTTTTAAGGATCGGAATGTTGTGTTTTGTTTTGGTTGCGGAGAGCCTAATGTTAAGCGTCCCGATTGTGTTAAATGTAAATCGAAATATAATAATGGGGTTAAAGATTTAAAAAAACGAGTAAGTTGGAACCGAGTTAAAACTAGTAATAATATTAATTTTTCTAAATCTGATTGGGATTCTTGGCTTAAAACAATTTCAATTTATTTTTTATCGTATAAATTAAACTCGGTTCTGTGTAATGATAATTGTATTGAAAATAGGCCTTATGCCGTTATACAAATAGATGACATTAAGTTGTCGGGTCTCTTAGACACTGGTGCGTCTATATCAATTTTGGGGGGTAATTTTTATAAGGATTTCTTACAACGAGGTTATACTCTTTTTAAAGATAATATTATTTCTGCGGTTGTGGCTAACGGGAACAAGTTGTTTTCTCTTGGTTACTTGTGTTTACCGGTTGCGTTCGAAGATCAACTTCATTTTATAAAATTTTTTGTTTTTCCGGAAATTAATTCAGATATAATTTTAGGTATTGACTTTTGGAAAATATTCAAAATTTGTCCGAAATATATTAATTCAGTTAGTTTTAAACAAGAATCTATTTTGTGTAATAATTCGGATGACGTCATTACGGGTTATGAACATTTAAATAGCGATCAGCGTTCAATTGTTGATAGCATTATTAATCAGTTTCGTTCTGTTTCTTTTGAGCGGAAAGGTTTAGGGTTGACTACCGTGGTTACTCATAGAATTGATACGGGGGATGCTGTTCCCATTAAGCAACGATATTATCGGATGTCTCCTGAGAAACAACGAATTCTTTCGGAGGAGGTTGATAAGATGCTTGAGTTGGATGTCATCGAACCCTGTCAGAGTGAGTGGAGTTCTCCGGTACTTTTGGTTCCTAAGGGAAAGGATACGGGTAGCTATCGGTTATGTTTGGATAGTCGGAAACTGAATGCGGTAACCAAAAAGGATGCATATAGTTTACCTTATATATCAGAAATTTTAGATAATCTTAGGGATGCTCATTATTTGTCAACAATCGATTTTTGTAGTGCCTTCTTTCAAACTCAGATTCAGGAATCGGATAGGGATAAAACTGCTTTTTATATTCCGTCACGTGGTACATTCAGGTTTAAACGTATGGCGTTCGGTTTAACTAACGCACCTGCCACTCAACAGAGATTAGTAGATAAGTTGTTTGGAAACCGTTTCGGGGTTAAAGTTTGTTGTTATGTTGATGATTTAATAATTGCAACCGCGGATTTCAATGAACATGTTTCTATTTTATTACAAATATTGGAAATTTTAAAAGAATGTAATCTTACTATTAATTTTGATAAATGTCGTTTTTTTAGAAGTCAGTTGAAATATTTGGGGTATGTAATCGATAAACACGGGTTGCGTACGGACCCGGATAAGGTTTCTGCAATAGTTAATTTTCCCACTCCAACCAATGTTAAGGGCTTAAAACGTTTTTTAGGGACAGCGTCGTGGTATCGTCGTTTCATTAAGGATTTCAGTACCTTGGCGGCACCGTTAAATAAATTAACTTCTACTCGTAAGGGTGCACCTCCATTTAAATGGACGGAGGAGGCGGATTGTTCTTTTAGAAAGCTTAAGGAGTGTTTGGTCTCTGCTCCTGTTCTCAGGTGTCCTAATTATAACGAACCTTTTGAAGTTCACACGGATGCGAGTAGTTATGGGATTGGTGCGATGCTCTCTCAGAACTTTGAAGGGAAAGAACATCCTGTCGCATATATGAGTAGGTCATTTACCAAGCCGGAACAAAATTATGGTATTACGGAACGGGAAACATTGGCGGTTTTGGCAGCGGTCGAACATTGGCGTTGTTATCTCGATAATGGTAAAAAATTTACAGTTTACACGGATCATAGTGCTCTTAAGTGGTTTTTATCATTGTCAAACCCGTCGGGGCGTTTGGCTCGGTGGAGTACTAGGTTATCAGAGTTTAACTTTGAGATTAAACATCGTAAGGGTTGTGATAATGTTATTCCTGACGCGTTGAGTCGTTCGGTTCCCGTGAGTAGTATATTTTCAATTTCAAATTATAAAGGTAATGATAAATGGTTTCTTAATATTTTCAATGGCTGCGCTAATGAGCCAGCATCGTTTCAAAATTATTGTATTAAAAATGATAAATTATTTAGATTGTCTAAAAATAAAAATTATTTAACATCGGAGTTTGATTGGAAGGAGGTGATTCCTATGGAACATCGTTCGGAATTAATATCAATTAATCATGATGTTCCCACTGCTGGTCATTTGGGTATGTTTAAAACTCTTAAAAGATTAAATTTAAAGTACTTTTGGCCGAAAATGTATAAAGATGTTTTAAATTATGTCAATAATTGTTCTAAGTGTCTAGAATATAAAGCTCAAAATCATTTGACATTAGGTGTCATGGGTCGTCCTAAGAATTGTGTTCGTCCTTGGCAGGTTATTTCAATTGACATTATGGGTCCATTGCCTATAAGTAGAAAACAAAATAATTATATATTGGTTGTAACTTGTTGTTTTTCAAAATTTTGTTTAATTTTCCCTATGAAGCGCGCAACTTCCAAAGTAATAATTAAGTTAATTGAGGATAATGTTTTCTTAGTTCATGGTATTCCACAGTCGGTAATATTGGATAATGGTACGCAATTCATTAGTAATGAGTGTATCAAATTTCTTAAAAGTTATAATGTTCCTAATGTTCATTTTACTCCACGTTATACTCCACAGGTTAATCCGGTTGAGAGATATAATCGTACTATTTTAACTTGTATTGCATCCTTTGTCGATGAGGATCATAGATCGTGGGATAGGTACTTACCTCAAATTCAATTTGCAATTAACAGCGCGGTGAATGAAACTACGGGTTTCACTCCGTCCTTTTTAGTTTTCGGTAGGGAGTTAGTGTCGTGTGGTTCGCATTATTTGGACTCTGATAGTATAGAAAATATGATTTTTACTCCTCGTGACTGTTATGCGGAGAACTTAGGTCGGTTGGCGAGTATTTTCGATAAAGTTCAATTTCGGTTGTATGCCGCTCATTTAAAAAATACTTCAAGTTATAATTTGCGTCGTAGGACTGCGGAATTTAATGTTGGTGATCTTGTTTATAAGAAAACTTACTTCTTGAGTGATAAAGATAAATACTTTTCTAAGAAATTAGCGCCTAAATTTATCAAATGTCGAATTGTTGGTAAAAGATCTCCTCTTGTATACGTATTACAGGATATGAATGGTAAAGATCTTGGGGTTTGGCATATTAAAGATTTGAAGTTAACAGGAAGTTCTGGTAGTAAGGGTAATTGATATTGTGTTTTATTTTAAATCTATATTACGTATTCCATTTTTGAGACGGGTGATGATCTCATTTTTTTTATTTTGTGCTTATACAAGTACATGACTTATGATAGTTGTGAGTTGGGTACATCTCTAATGTACTTTTGGTGTTTATTTTTGTTGAATTATTCCACTGAGCAATAACTTAATTTGTGTGTGTTGGGTGCATCTCTAACGTATCTACTCACTCAATTTTTTTTTGTTTAAAGCCTACGCCATAAGTTGTTGTTGTTGTGTTACAACTTAACTCTGGAACGGGTGGCGATTCCACATATTATTTTATTCTATCGAATATATATTCGATTCTAATTGTGTTATGCACATTCTAAAGCCTACATCAGGAATACGGTATTAAATATGGATTAAAAAAAAAAAAAAAATTGTTAAATTAAAAATTTTAAGTAGCTGCTGAGTGGTGCTCATTTATAGACCGTCACTCTGAGTGTCAGGGCGTTAATTGTCTAGGTCGGTTAACGCACGTTGATAGTTGAATTTCAGGATGTTGTATGTTAGTGACGTATGATTGGGTCGTAAGACAGTGTTGCAGTGAATTCAAAATTATATGTGGTGTTTTTGTAATTCGATTATCTCTTATGATTAATCTATCAAAAAAAAAATTTTTTTTTCTCTTAGTATGGAGTTAAATTTTATAATCCCTTCCTGAGCTTACCAGATTCTCTCCTTACGTTAGTTTTTTTTAGAATTTTGCCAGAGATGCAAAATTCTTCTCTGTCGGGGGGGGTATTGTAGCATATATTTTTAATAGCGCCTGGTTTCGTTCCTGCTGATGTATAATAGCACAGTTATGCATTAGCGTTGCTATTTACTTTTTCTAGGCGACTGATTTAATTTTGGAATACCCTCGTATTGTATTACGTCGCGGTTCACCTTGGGGGGTAGTTGTGTCGCGACGCGCGGGGTTTGCTAGGGTATATAAGCCTCAGGGCGAGTGTTTGCGGGCCCTTTTTGCTCTTTTCTTTTTTGGGTTAGATTCTCTCGCCGTCTTAACAGCTGAGTGCAATTAATTGTAGGTGAGTCATTGTAGTTCTTATAGGTTTAAGCTCTGCTTTAGTGTAAGGTGATTTTGTGTGTTTTGAAAAAAAAAAATTAAGATTCTGTAGGATTTTTTGTACTCTCTCTCTTGTGTCTCGTGTTAGGAATTGTGGGTGACTCTCTAACCCAGCAGCAATTTTTTAACACGTAGCAATATTATGAGACAAACATCATATATACAGTGTGAAATTTTTAGTTTTGCGGACCATTTGGCGCCCTTTGTGAGTAGCGCCCCTCTTGCCCCCCCGTTGCTACGCCCCTGTATATATAGGTACAGTGTACCATTACTATGCCACACGTAACAAACTAATCAAATAGGAGTGGTAGTTCAGGCACAACGTAAGCGTACCTAGAAATAAACTTATAATTATGCTTCGATTTGAATGTCTTCATATGTGACTCAGAAATAGTATAAGCCACATAGTTTAATTTATTATCATATGCTAGTTATCTAACTTTTTTTCCTAACAATTTTTAACATTTTTAACAACTTTTTTTAAAATTTGATTTGATTTGAGTAAAAACCTTTTTTCTACATAGTATTTACAATTTATACCCATAAATACTATTCCACAAAGTGAGTGATACATAAATAATAATCACTTTTAAAATTTAAATTTGTGAAATGACGATTCGAAAGTGCTTTTGAAGCCTATTCGAAAAAAGTTAATTTTAATTTTCAGTGTTCACTAATTATTTTTGTAGCTACATACTTTTGTGATATTTTTCAAGCCAAAATTATTAAAGGTGTTAAATTTTTATCAATAGATAACAACTTAACATAAGAAATCAACATTTCAAATAAGTATTGCAATTAATTATTTCAAAGGAAGAAAAATGTTACAAAACAATAAAAAGACGAACATTAAAATTATTTTCCTACCGCTTATAAAATAAAGACTATTTCAAAACACATCCCTCTCATTTGTACCTTTAAAGCGCGTTTCCTAAAATAAACTTAAGCTGCGCTTCTACTGCGCATGTACAGCTATATAGCTATAAGTCGTAATAATATTAATTCGTAATATTATTACGACTTTTTACGACGAATTCGTAATATATAATATATATTATGGAAATAAGTTATTTAATGTTTTATTTATCAAGCTTAGTCGGTACAATTTATACCATGTTTTTAAGTTAGATATCTGTGGTTTCAAAAAATCGTCTTTGTTAATTTCAGTTTGCTTCAGAACAACGACTAAAAGCCTTAAATTAAATATTAAAGTTTTAGATTTAAAATGTTTAGCTTAAATTGAATTTAAATTTGTATCACTACTTTATTGACTTTTTAGAAAATTACTCGTCCTTAGTTTAAATTTATATACAATAACTTTAAAAATAATTAAAAAAAAATTGTTTTATTGAAAAAAAATGAGACTACAGTTCTTAGTTACATCACAAATTTTTGTTAAATAAGTTATTCCAAGTGTTATTGTTATACCTGTAGTTTTTCGTATAACAAATTTACCTGACAGAAGTGGTCCTATCTTGCAAACGGTCAAACGTGTATAGTGTAAATTATTGTCAAGTTTTTTTTTGTACAATATTGTAAATTAAAAATTCCTCAATAATCTTCCACAAAGTATTATGAAACATTTTTTTTTAAATGAATGAATCGTTTCGCGCTAGTTCAAGTGATATAGGGATTAGCTTGTATACGTTCGCTCGTTTATATTACTTATTATTTTCATGGATTCTCCTGCAGGATTTCCAATCCTGTGTAAATATTGGGATATAATAATTGTGTTTGCTTGCAAACGTAAAGAAAACCGATTTCAAGTTATTGATATGTAACTCGAAGTTGGTAGGCGGTAACATAGTCAATTAAACACGCATTATTAGAGATGATTCAAAAAATTCTTGTCCGATCTCCATTAAACCTTAATGGGACGACATGACAAGCACCACCTTTCAATAAAAAATAGTCATTAAATTTGTACTATACTTTCAGTAAAAAGGGTATTTTCAACTTAGGTCGACGTAAGTCAGTTCAAAAGTAGCCTATGGTTTATTGTTGTGGGTATGTTCAACTAATCTTTGTACAGAATTTCATTATAATTAATGTAGTAGTTTTTGCGTAAAAGAGTAGTAAAAATTCATCCTCACGAACTTTCGCATTTTTAATAGCATAGATTATAAATTCAGTTCAGTATAGCGCTATACATCCATTGGATAGCCACCATGGCGCAAGGTGTTAGCATAAGTTTTATTTCGCCTAGGGAAAGAGGAAAGTATGGAAATAGCCACTTGCACTCAATCTACATAATAAGGCGGTAACGCGTCCCAGGAATGATAAATTGACGCTGTTTTATTCATGGACATTTCACAGCGGACCTATTTTAGACTTGTAATTTTTAAAATAAAACTGTTTCAAATTATGAGGTAAAATATACCTAATAGAGTTAATTAACTAATTACAAATAAATGTAATTTTAATTTGTAAAATAACGATACAAAGGTGCTTTTGATGCCTATTTGAACTCTTAACTGTTTTGGTAATATTAAATAATCTTACTGGCTAAACTAAGTCAACCTCAAAAGTCACACTACTGCGTAAAAGCCTCTTTCTCCATATTGTAAAAGGATCGGAGTAAAATCCACGTTTGCTCAAGGATTGACAATCAGACTGGAAAGAAATATTTGTAAAAATACAAATATCCATCCCGAGCGGAAATTGAACCAGCAAACCGTCGGTATTTTATGCAACTACTCGCTCCACTACACCAGAGCGGTGTTTGCACTACGTATTTAAGTAAAATTAATGCAACTATAACCAATGAGATTCTTTTAACAAATGTTTTGACTGTTTGTTCTTGCTGAGATAAAAACATCATTAATTTTCGACTTATTTTCGTGATTCTTTTGCTAAACTTAGTTGAAATCGTAAGGTACCTCTACGTTTATAGGAAAGACGCCAGGATGCCGGTTGCGCCCGTAACGTTTCTGATTATCCCTTGGGAACTACGAATTTTTCAGGAATGAAAAGTCGCCCAAGTCCGTTTCGGGTTCGCAAGCTATGTGCAAGCCAAATTTTATGGCGATCGGTCAAGCGGTTGAGCCGTGAAAGTGGAACAGCAAACAAATTCACTTTCACATTTATAATAATTATTAGCATGAATTTTCGACGTTAAATATCTCACAACAAGCAAATTAATGTGTATATCCATATGAAATTATTGTTTATTGGTCATTATCACTGAGTTGGAAATTACAACGACCTGCGGTTTTAATAAAGCCTAGGCTATAATGACAGCTATTTGTGATGCATATCGCGATCACATATTTGTGCTTTTGTTAGAGAACAATATTGCTAGAATTATGATTAATTAAATTATTTAAAAAAAATGTGTAAAATATAGAGTTATTAAATTCTATTCCAAGTGCTACGCTTAATTTATTTTAGAAATTTCCTTTTTTTAGGAAAAAACTAAACAATTTTCTTAATATTGACCTTAATACTTATTAAAAAAATTTAACAACATATCAATCGACATTTTGTCTTAAATATCTCCTAATCAATATCTTTACGTCTAAATATGGTCAAATGAATTGATATAGCATTCCTTAGAGGGCAAATCTAAACTTATATAACAATATTATAAAGTTGAAGAATTTGTTTGATTACACGCGCTGAATTCAGAAAGTAGTTAATTGAATTGAACAATTATTTTATCGTTATGTAGTCCACTGCCTAGTAGCCTATAGACTAACACAAAAATATATTTTTCGAACCAATAGTTCCTGAGATTAGCGCGTTTAAACAAACAAACTTTTCAGCTCTATATCTATTTGTTTCAGCTTTGTATATTTTTGTGTCCGCGACTTAGTCCGTGTGGAATTTAACAAAAAAGTGATTGTTTTGTTCGCAGAGCTACAAAATAAATTTCTAAAATAAGAGTAGCCTAGGTTACTCCTTATTACACCAGCTATCTGCCAGCAAAAGTCCGCTCAAAACCGGCCCAGCCGTTTCAGAGATTAGCCGGAACAAACAGACAGACAAACAAACAGAATGAAAGACAGGCAAAAATTGTAAAAAATATTATTTTTGGTATATGTACCGAGTATACAACATTCATATGCATTTAGCAAAAAGCGGTTATTTTAATATTACAAACAGACAATCCCATTTTATTTATTGAATAGATGTATAGATAAGCTTAAGAATTAAATACCCGATCAAACTTGTTGCAACATGTACAACGTGATTTATTAAACGAGTTTCCATTCAGCGAAAAAGTAGCCTATACTCTTCCTCGGTAAATGAGCTAACCAACACAAAAAAAATCTATTCGAACCTGTAGTTCCTGAGATTAGCGCATTAAAAAAAAATTAAAAACTCAGCTTTATAAAATTATTATAGGTATATATAGGCTTTCAGCTCGTGGCTTTTCTCGTATAGATAACTCGATTTTGGCTATTGTACTCAATGTTGTACTCATATCTTTGTGGTGGATTTTTTAAAATCGGTTCAGTTGTTTTTGAACTTATCCATTAGAAACAATAAAAAAAGACAACTATTTTCTCCTTATAATGGATACCTTAATTGAATATAGATTACATTACATAAAATACTTTTATATTACATATTTTATATTAAATATTTTATATTACATGTCACAGAAATGTAATTTTAATAGTGCATATAATGCTTTCAATTAAAAACTTCTCTTAAATTACCTTTCGAAGTTTTTTTTGGTCAATTTTTTTGGTATCTTTTATTTCGTATGATATTATTTTGGTGTTACCCACACATTAGGAAATTCTGAACATTTTTTAGTATCATATCAAATATCGATTGTTTCAGCGGGGATCGAACCTGCATCTCCGACTGACCGTGTCGGTGCTCTAGCCAATTAAGCTATGGAACGATGTACTCGCCAGATCGAAATTTTTGGTATGTTGATTTTATATTCGGTCTAAGCGACCGTGTCACCGTCTATAGTATAGAAACCCGTAACCATTCAAAGTTTCATATTACAATGAAAATCTTTGACAGGAGACGACACCATGCTATTTTTAATTTGTATGATCTTATTTTTGTGTTACCCACATTAGGAAATTCTAAACATTTTTAATATCATATCAAAAATCGACCGTTCCAGCGGGGATCGAACCTGCATCTCCGACTGAACGTGTTGGTGCTCTAGCCAATTAAGCTATAGAACGATGTACTCGCCAGATCGATTTTATTTGTAAATTAAAATTATATAAAAATTAGTTTAATAAATGACAAGAAAAAAAGTGTGTGTCTGCAATTAACACACGGCAGAAGTGAAACTTCTGAAATGTCGTAGGAAGGTAGACCGTTGTGATTTGTTATATCGACGATGATCACGATCTCGTGAAAAAGATCGTTAGCGCCATGATAAACGCGTCACTTACGCTTTTTGAGTAGTAATGTATTCTGTCGCATTCTCTTTTCTACATTTATCAGTTTGTTTCTATTTTGTGACGCATTTAATTTCATCGAGTTTCAAATCACAAGAATCTAAAGAATTTTTTATAACATTTGTTCACTAAAAAAAAAAAAACAAAAACAATGCAATGAATGCTTATGCAAGAAACGTTTATTTTTATTATTTTATTAACAACATAAGCGTATTTTACAACAAATGAATTAATAGATGAGTTATTTAATTCACTCCATTAGTATCTAGTTAATACAAATGTATCAATAATTACAGTCATCGACCATCCCTCTGGAGTACAGCCATCACTGGTAATGCATATTGAAAATAGTGCAGTACAAGCCTAAGGGCCTGTTTCACAGATTATGGATAACGCTATTTGACAGATAACGGTATCCATTAGATAAAGTTTTTGATATATATATATATATTTTTTTACAATCGAGTTCCGATTTATTTAGATACAACATATTTTAATTAGCAAATATGAATATTATATTTTTTTTTCTTAAACTCTAGTTACTCTTTTAAAAATAAAGGCCACTGGGACCTGTATTTTTTCAATTAATTATCTACAGAGTTTTCTCTCGACTTCTCTGCAGAAACTACATTCCGAATCGGTGGTTGCTTCGTAACGATAACTATTAATTATGTCAAATTTAATTTTAATTTGCAAAGTGATGATTTTTGATTTTGATCTTGTTTCTACCCAGAGGCGGCTTAAACGAAAGAACGCTTGTGCAGTGCACTCCCAAGAAAATTACACAGGTAATCTTAAAACTATATTTCCTTGTAATACATACTATCCTTACATTACATTCTTTCTATTCTCCTATGCCTATAAAATACTAATAGTATATAATTATATATTACCTATTCCTACGCGTACACATTTGGCGTCAAGCTGTAACGAGTTAAACCCTAGTGATTGCGCTCCTATGAAATGAAATGTAGTACGATTCTAGCATTGTTATAAGTGCGAAAGAGAAACATCGACACAGGCCGACGCGTGAAACAGAAGATTTCGTATGAGAAATTAGCTTTATCTGGAGCGACGTTGCCAGACCGCGGGTTCGGCCGTGCCGCACATACGCGCACTGCGCTGTTGCTGTTCTTATGTAAACAAACAAAAGTGTCGTCTTCGTCAGTTACTTCAAAACTTTTCTTTTAAATAAACATTAAAAAATAGTTTGCGCGCAAAATATTGTGTTAGAAATGGAAGAATTTAAATGTAAGCTCTAGTTTTTCTTTTATATTTATTGTGAACCCTTATTAAAAATGTCACGAGCTGCCTCTGATTCTACCTACTAATGTTTAAGTCTATACGTAACTTATGTGTTAACTTTATAAACAAACAGTGAATCCAGCCCTAATATTATTAGAGGCCGGTGCAGTGAACTATAAAATTGTTAGTTATCCAGCATCATTTATCATGACAATCCAGAGCAGAGCTGCGTCCATTAGCGATCGGTTAACCATCTCATTAGCGTTAGATTTAGAGTTATGTTGTTACATTGACGTGTTGTAGCTGGATTGATCAATCTAATATATTTATTGTAGCTAATGCGATTTAATGCAATTTATCTTACAATAGATAGATAGCATATATATAGATGTGCTTAGCGTACACTAACGGTTGTCTGTGAGTATGTTTTTGTCTGAAAATACAGTTTTATTTAAAGAGTGACTTAAAACGGAGTTTTTCTGCTAATTTTTCTCTGCAGAATTTATATTCCTAATCTTAGCTTCACTTTTATATATATTATTTATTGCACTTAAAATACACGTACAAAAATATTAGTACAATGGCAGTTGGCAAGGGCGAACTTATTTCTTAAAGAGATCTCTACCAATTTACCCATACCCCATTTAATCATAATTAAAATTTTAATTTATTAAATAACGATTTGAAGGTGCTTTTTAAGCTTATTTGAATAAAGTTATTTTTGATAATTTGATTTGAAATTTTTATTATTATTATTATTATTTTTTTGTTATCTATGGCGAAATTGATTGTAACTGCTATGAGATACTGTTGTTATATTTATTAGTTTATTTTATTATATTAATCAAATGTATATATATATGTATTGCTTGTAAGTATTAATGTGTACATATTTGTATGTAAGTTTATTACAATATAACTGCACCACCTACCCGATCCTCAAATAAATAGTATTCAATCCTATTTCGGGTTGTCTGGAAGAAATGGCTAACTAGCCATAAGACCGCCTCTTGTACTACACATTCTTAAGTTGTCTGTATTATTATTATTTTGTATTTGCATATTGTGGTGTACAATAAAGAGTAAATAAATAAATAAATAAAATTGAGTGTATCAGTGAGTCAGTTCAGCCTATTGCAGTCCACTGCTGGACATAGTCCTCTCAAAGTTCGCGCCAGACATCCCGGTTTTCCGCAATCCTCATCCAACCTACACCGGCAATCTTACGTAGATCGTAAACAAGAGTATATCTATAGAAATATCTGTCAAACGCCAACGCATCGTCTAGATGTGGTGATTTAGACGTGGTGATTTTTATTATTAATCCAAAAATATATCCAATACTTGAATCCGATACTTACGTGAAACAAAAAAAACAACGTCGAAAACTTGTATCTTTTGGTTACAACTCGGATAACTATCTGAGTCATTTTGATATACATGCATGACTGATGATGAACATGTACGACTAGAACTAATTCTAAGAACGTAATCCCTTCTAGTATACTTTGGTAATAGCACCACTCAATACAAGGTCATTACGTAGGTTATAGGGATTATAACCTATTTACACGATGATTAATTGTCGTCACAGTACCGGACACCTGTCGAGGAATCTGCGCTGATTGCGGGTTGATGATGTTATTAACGTAGTCAGTCGTATTGTGTTAATTTATATCGATGTCAGCAATTTCTGATGACATCATATTCGTAATTGTATGTACATATTAATTTTATTTTAAGTGATTTGTACTTTATACTGTACTGGTATTAAGATTATTCTGGTATTGTGGTGCTTTCCTTTTAACGAAAATATTGCAAGGTCAGTTCCCGGTTGGAGCATTAATTAATATTTAAAAGAGGATAGTTAATTATGATCTAAAATAATATGATCTAAAGTCTTGTCAGACACAAGGCTAAACAAAAGGCATATTATAGTTAACCAAAAGTCATGATAAAAGGGATATTATATTATACAATACATACTTATACAAATACATCAGTACACGTTGTTCTATAACTCGTGTCGGAATGAAAAGTAAACACAAGGTACGCTTTAAAAAAGTCGGAGGCGGGTTTTAAATCATATCCGGATTAGATGAGATTAATTATCATTTTAATTAGAAGTTTAACGTCAAAAGCAACTATTCTAGAACTTGATTAATTTATTATAGGTACTATATTGTATGGAAGCTTCCTTTAGAAAGCTTATTAAGCTGTAAGCTAAATTAAATGCTAATATGTCTTAGAATTTGTTCGGGGCATTGCAAATATTCACATTATGTCGCGTTTATTATTATTATTATTATTATTACAGCCTACACAGTCGACTGCTGGACATAGGCCTCCACAAGTTTACGCCAAAAATAACGTGAACTCATGTGTTTTGCCCATAGTCACCACGCTGGGCAGGCGGGTTGGTGACCGCAGGGCTGGCTTTGTCGCACCGAAGACGCTGCTGCCCGTCTTCGGCCTGTGTATTTCAAAACCAGCAGTTGGATGGTTATCCCGCCATCGGTCGGCTTCTTAAGTTCCAAAGTGGTTGTGGAACCTTGTTATCCCTTAGTCGCCTCTTACGACACCCACGGGAAGAGAGGGGGTGGCTAAATTCTTTAGTGCCGTAGCCACACAGCACATGTCACAGCATTATGTCGCGTATGATATCCTTATTTTTTAAAGTATTCTTAAGAATCTTGTGATTTGAAACTTGATGAAACGAAAATACGTCATGATAAAGAAACAAACACAAAAATGTATAGGAGAGAGTGAGATAGAATACATCGATGTATAACGCGTAACAGACACGTTTTGCATGGTGCTTATGACCTTTTTCACGAGACTGTGATCATCGTCGATAGAACAAATCGCAGCGGCCTACCTTCCTACGACTTTTCAGAAGTTTTACTTCTACCATGTGTGAATTTTGCATGTTATTTTAATATAAGTTTTGAATCGAATTGACTGAGTGTATCTTGCTCATTATTTAAAGGACACCCCTTTGACTTCGATCTACAACTTCTGAATCGAAAACAAAAAAATAATTGTGTTTGGTCGTTAACGAAAAAAAACCGACTTCGATTACATCGAAAAGTAATACAACGTAGGTAAACGAAAAAACGCACTCACTATATCTCAACCAGATTTAAATGAAACTACATTAGTATTAGTGTTAGCTTTTGATCAAAAAAAGTAACATCAAAATCGGTATACCCAGTTATAATGTATAAATACAATGTTGGGTGATGAAAAAGCGGTCAAGTAAATAAACATTGTTAGATATAACTCAAAAAGCACTTGTTAAATCTCAATTAAACTTAAATGCACCTACTATACATCATACTTAACAAGCACCTACTATACATCATACTTAACAAGCACCATCTTTCGAATAAAAAAGGATCGTCGAAATCAGTCTAACCAGTAAAAAGTTCTGAGGTGACATTAAAAATTACAGTCAAATTGAGAACCTCTTCGTTTTTTTGAAATCGGTGCTATTCACTTTGATAAAAGCAATTTAAAAATTCACCCGTTTGACACAAATTTGTAAAGACAAGATGTTAGGCTTTATTTATTCTATAGAAGCGCTGCTAAGTACATGTCTGTTTCATTATGAAGGCTAGGTAAGCTGTCGTTATGAATAGGGGTAAAAGGGAGATAAGAGGATAAAGTACTATTAACTGTGAATAGCGGTACTTAACAAGTGCAAAAGTTTTTTTTACCCGTAGATAGTGTATTGTGTATTAGCGATTTCAATGAACATATTTGGTAAAGAGTTTATTAACACATTCGTGGACAGTACTGCCTGTGGGCGTCAATCGAGTCAAAAGTAATACGACAGTACGCCTGTTGACGTCGAAATTTTTACTCACATAAAAACAGTACGCTTGTAGACGTATTATTTTAGAGGCTTTCACAGGGAAGGGCAACATGTACTGTCACCGCAGACATTCTTTGGACTTTGTACTGTCACCACACAATATTTAAAAAAATGTTCAAAGAAGGTACCTACACACACACATTCCCATTTTTTTGGTTCCCTTCTTACACACACTACGCCCATAGCCGCCGTGTTTTCATACAAACTGTCCAGTACTGCGCAGTTGCGGGGCGCCGACAGGTCGCTATGTGTTTTCGCGCGCAATCATTATTGCAAAAGTAAGTATTGCTTGATTTCACCGTAATTTTGTTATTTTATAAATACTAAATACTGTTATTAGTGTAGTTACATATTTAAATTATTTATTTATGAGGCTAAAGTATGTTTATAACGTGTTTTAGTTGAGCTAAACTCGAAACAAATAATTTTCAGATGGCATTTCGCGATTCATACGAAAAAGAGCAAAAGCGGCTCCAGGATCTATTTGATGCAGTGTCTTCTCCTGAATCATGTGAAGACCCCTTTGCTGATGATGGAGGCTTTGGATCTGACGTAGACTATGAACCATCGGGTGAAGGATGTTCGAGTTCCGAGGACGAAGCTCAGGCTTCACAAATTAGACAAGTAAGACGTAACAGAGCAAGAGTGTCCTCTGGTGACTCTAATTCCACCTCCTCTAGTGATACAGATGACTCTGAAGAACGTAACCAAAGGGATATAGTAACTTCTGACATCCGCGTAAGTCATGAACATACTCAACTATTACCATCTGATGTGCATGTAAATGAGAGTACTAATTTACCAAACCCTGATACTGCTACTTATAGTCAAAGGTCCTCCGATATAACTGAACCTCTTACAGAAGAATCGTGGTCTTCCACTATTGCTGATATACCAGATTTCAATTTCGATAGCTCTCAGTGTGGTATTACCGTAAATATTGATGGCATTAGCCAAGTTCTTGATTTTTTTCACCTTGTTTTTCCATCAAGCTATATAGAATACCTGGTAAACTGTACTAACAATTATGGAAAAACTTTATGCAACAGTAATAGGCCTCATACTAGACACAGCCGCAAAATTACGTATCGTGAAGTTACACCTGAAGAAATGTTGAAATTTCTCGGACTTACACTCCTCAAAGGTCTCATAAAATGTCCTAAACGACGACACGTATTTTCATTATCTGATCCACTTTATTATCATCCCATATTTAGCTTCGTGATGTCAGGACGGAGATATGAGCAAATTTTACGCTGTATTTACGTATCAGAATTGGATGCAAAGGGCGAAAATAAAATTGTAAAATTTATTGATATGATGACACTAAACTTTCGACAAGTATATAATGCTGATAAAGAACTTTCATTGGATGAATCGCTCCTTTTGTTTCGGGGTCGCTTGCACTTTCGTCAATATATCAAGTCTAAAAAAGCCCGCTATGGCATCAAGTTTTACGAACTGACCACTCACGATGGCTATGTGCTAAATATAAAAATGTACTCTGGTAAAGAAGCAATAGAAGAAAACACGAGTGAAACTGAATCTAAGACTGAAAAACTAGTTTTGAGATTAATGCGCCCCTATTTGCTACGTGGTCATCATATTTTTATGGATAATTTCTATAATTCAGTAAATTTATCAAGGAAATTACTCGATCTGAAAACCCATTCCACTGGAACCTTGCGTACAAATCGGAAAGGAAATCCTGCATATATTGTAAAGAAAAAGCTAAAGAAAGGTGAGCATGTATGGGCCAGGAAGGATAAAATTTACGTTTCAAAATGGAAAGATAAACGTCCAGTAGTGATGATTACCACGGCCCAACACCCTTTGATTGTTGAAGTAAGAAATAGATTTGGCAAGACAAGACCAAAACCTGCAGAAGTGGAGCTTTATAATAGAAATATGTCAGGTATAGACAGGTCCGATCAAATGATCTCATATTATTCGTGCCCTCGAAAAACCATCAGATGGTATAAAAAGGTATTCTTCCATATCCTGGATATTGCGGTGTCGAATGCTTACTTTCTTTTCAAAAAATATAGAAAAAACAATGCCCCCACATACAATTATATAAACTACCGAGAAGAATTGATTAAAGTGATGATTGGGATCAGTGGAAGAAATATTAAGCCAAAAGACATGATCAGTCAAAGGAGTATACATGATAACAGACGATTTCGCCCAAGTACGAGTACATTATCTACTCCGTCAGCCAATATTCCTGTTGCTGAAAATGTTACAACTGGCCATTGGCCTGAACAAATGTTATCTCGGCCTGGTACCTCGAAAAAGTTTGCCTTCCTTAAATGCAAAGTTTGCTCAAAAAATAACATTAGAAAGGAAACGAGCTATCGTTGTAAGGGATGTCCAGATAAGCCCCCACTGTGTCCATCATGTTTTGAGGCTTACCATGGTCATAATTAATATTGTACCCAATTAAAATATAAAGTTGATTGTGATAAATGTAAATTTATAAGACTGATTATTAATTTTCTAATTACAATAAGACTGATTGTTATATTTTAATTGAGTTGATTTTTGAGAAGATTTAATTTAGTTTATAAATATCGTTTGTTTTTGTAATCAATACAGAAAAATAAATGTAACTGTGATTTTTCTTTGTATTTTTGAATAAAAATACCTGAAATTTACCGACAAACATTTTGTTTTATTAAATTACCTTCACACAAACATAGACGTCGAAAAGCGTATGTGTCACTATGCTTATTGTCCACGGCATAAATATGACACTACGGATATTGGCGTTTACGCCTCAAGACGTACTGCCAACTATATACTGTATAAATATTAACTATGTGACAGTACGCCTTATGACGTTTACGTCTATATCCGTACTGTCATATCACGTGATAAAAAAAAGTTCAGTTATGACACTACGCCTATGGGCAATGTATGAAAAATAGTACTGTCTTAGTACCCACATCTTAAAGGAAAGTACTGTCCATGAACGTGTTAACAAATGAATTTATAATTAAATGTCGTGTTTGTTCAAAAATAAAAAAGGTATGGGCAAGTTAATATTAAAAAAGATTGCTTAGTTACTTGTTTGCTATTGTGGTGTACCCGTGTTGACATTATTGGTTAATGTTCTTGATATTTTTTGATGACATGATATTATTGTGTTGAAGGTAGGATTAAATGGATATTTTGAATTGCTAACAAAAAAATAGCAATAGCTGTAAATGGTCTCTTTATTTTCTTACTAACCATTTCTTGTGATTCCATCAGCGTTGAAATTATTGGTAAATTGTTCTTGACATTTCTCGATAATGACATGATATTATTGTGATTAAAAATATAAAATTGGAATAAAAATGTCTTTCATTACAAAATTAAAACCGAAAAAATATTTTCTTGGTATAAATTAAGAATTACACGTAGGTAACACGTGTGAATGTTAATTTGTGTGAGAATGTTGGTAATATCTTAACGAACTATAGGTTAATGAGAAATAAAAACCATATTTTCATTAGTTGTTTTAATTTAAAACTTGGGAAGACGAAAATAAAGAGTGTCTTAGAAAGTTTTTAATAAAAACATTCAATCGCTCCTTTTAAAAGTTTAGCCGTAGATTGTTCCGAGTTAATAAAATGTAGATGAAGAAAATACGAATTCGGGCGAAACTTTTTTTTTCCTTCGAACACAGGCCTCGCTGGCTTATTAAATTTTTTCTATGCAAATGTTTAAAAATGCAGTCCGAATGAAAAGTTTGAGCATCAACGAAGAGTCTCGATAAATTACTTTGTTTCTTGGCGACTGTTGTAAAATGACAGTAACATTTTTGAATATTTCACTTAAACGGGAAAAACCTTGATTAAATTTTTCGATATTTTGATAAAGTTGCTAATTCGTGCTCATGCGTGGGAAATCTGAAAGTATTATTATTGTATAGTTATGATATAAATAATTTATGGTGACCATGAAAGTGTAAAGTTTTAAAAGTGTAAAGTTAAAAAAAAATTAAACTTTAGGTTGCACTTGGCGAAATTAATTTAAAAAAAATATTTCTGACATATTATTTCAAAAAATATATATTAGTTATTAGGATTAATTTCTAAATTACGTTTATTAATTGATGGATTAGAAACAAATACTTGGACAAATACAAAAATATGTTAGCAATCATAAATATTTCTATAATCACTTTCACTACCACTACCACTTATCCATCAAACAGGCTTATAACTTATGTATGAGTAATAAGTATATCGTATATGAGTTATAACTCATAATATTATTGAGATAATATTATGATAATAAATATACAAATGTATAATTATAACATCTAAAAATTACTATTTTCGTATCAATAAATCATTTCAATTAATTTTTTTAATATTTTTTTTTACATTGTGTGCTTAGCTAGTATGTTGACGACACTAATTAATTATATACACATATACATAAACAAGATGGCTTGTTTAGAACATAGAGGCAAAAGCTCAAACAGCTGCCAAAAAACTGGGCGTCCTCTCGAAGGTGAGACGGTACTTCACTCCGGAACAGCTTCTGAATTTATATCAAGCACAAGTTCGATCATGCATGGAGTACTGCTCTCATCTTTGGGATGGTTCAGCCAAGTACCAGCTGGAGCTTCTTGAATCAATTGAGAGACGAGCCAGGAGGCTCATCGGTGACGATGAACTGGTCGCCACAAAGCTGCAAAGCTTACATCATCGGCGTAGGGTGGCCGGCCTGTCGGTTTTTTATCGGATACACTTCGGAGAGTGTGCGCAAGAACTCCATGACCTGATTCCCCCCTCCCCCTTCCATCATCGTACAACCAGACGCTCTGCGTTACGTCACCCTTATATGGTTGACATTCCCCCTATACGCACTAAGCGATTCGCTAGTACATTCTTGATCCGTACGGCCAAAGAATGGAACTCTCTACCAGCGTCTGTGTTTCCTGAAAGCTATGACCTGGGGATCTTTAAGTCGCGAGTGAATAGGTTACTTCTAGGTAAGCGTGCTCCATCTTAGACCGCATTTTCACTTATCATCAGGTGAAATAGCGGTCAAACGCCAGCCTATCTATGTATAAAAAAAAAAAATAGAACATTATATAATGAAAATTTCTTTTAAATTTTCGATAGAATAGGAGATAAGTGAATGTCATTCACGGACAAAACATGACCCCGTAGCCGAACACGAGATCAATGGAACGGAATGGCCAAGATTCGGTAAAGGAGTATTTCCCTTTTTAAAAAGCTCTTGACGTAGATAAGAAGCAACTTCACAGAAAAAAAGACTAAAAAGAAAATAGGGAAGCAAATAAAAATTAATTTTGTAGAACGAATGTCAATTATACTGGACTAACTCCAGTGAAAAGGAGATGCTTCGTTACTATTAGAGTTATTTACTAAAATAAGATGAAATAAAATACAAGGTTTTTACAACCTTAAATGGATACTATTTTTTTATCCCAAAATGGAATAAAAAAACGACACTATTCAAGTACTTGTTGTCAAGTTTGACTTTTACATCTCATATCTGTCATATCATTAGTTTTTGTAGTTGGTTTTCTTCCATTTTTTTATATCAATTCTCAACATATAAATAATAAATTAATAAAAGTTTCACACTTGGTGGCTTCAAGTTTTAGGGATTCTTTTTCGAAAGTTCCGTAACACAACACACACACACAAACTAAACAGACTAATACCTTACCTTGTTACATTGTCAGTGTGGCATAATGGCCATGTGTAGTGATCGAATAATAATAAATAAATATTTTATAATAATTCTGGTGTATTTTTGAATTATATTATCTAGTAAGTATAGAGTCTACAATTAATATACAATAGGCTTATTGAGCAGACGACGCGCTGTTGCAGCGGTCATAACTCTGACAGTTGCGCTGGCGGTCGCGGGATCAATCGCCGTTCATGACAGACATTTATATCGGTCATATATTATATCTATATATTCATTATTTATATCGGGAAGTGTTTATTTTTTTATTATTACAAACATCATGGAAATGTCGATTTCAAACAATACAACTATTCTTTTAAAATGTGTGACATTACACCGAAACAAAAGGTAAAAAAGGAATTTAATTAATACGGCGTTCGAATTCATGAAAAAAAAAATTAATATTGACAAAACATCTTGTATATCTCCTCAATTTGTGGAGTAATTTTACCTTTTTAAAAGGCCTTATTGTACCTGCACCATTGTGAGATTGGACTTTTAAATTATTTCCGCCATATTGAATGAGGGCTCCCTTTGAAGGGTAACTCAAATATTCGTTTGCGGAAATTTCATTTGTTATTATATACGGATAGATTTATTTATGCTTTTTATTGCGATTCTCGAGTGCTACCGAGAACAACTCTACGTTGAACAGTTTCTTGTTCGAAGATATTAAAAATCTTTTATTAACTTTAAAAACAACAATTCAGTCGAAACTACTATTTTTACCAAAATAATTCATTTAGAATTTTCTCTAGATAAATATGTATAATATTTATAGTAGAAGTATTTTGCTTGCTTCAGCTAGAGACCAATTTGAAATTATTTTACAAATTAATTGAGATGAGTTCTGTCACAAAAAAGAATTATTATGGGTAAAAAAACGATAGGATTTTTTAACAAATCTACAAAGGTATATATTTCAGTTCACGACGTCTAATAATATTTAACTGTTATTAATATGTTATACTTATGAAAGAAGGAAGTCTTCTGGTGCAAGTTTTACGTTCTTGAAAAGAGAATCCAATCACTAGTTGGTGTTTAGTAAATAATTTACTATTATAATTTTTAATTCCAAATCTAAAAGATTGAATGCATTATAACAAATTTTAAATTACAAAAAAAAAAAGAACGTACATAAAGCGGTTGCGCTGACATATCTTGTTTATATTGAATAAGCCTGTCAACAAAATAGGCTTCATGTGGGATGGCGCCACGTGTACAAATTAAAATAAATTAAACGATAACACGGCAACGTCGGTCAATCGCCGCCATTTTAACTGTCTCATGCATATCAGATGAATATTCAATTACGAATGTTACAGATTTTGTGGAAATGGTGATTATTAAGTTTTTTTTTAAAGTCGACAAGAACATGATTTTAAAAAATTTTCAATCTTTTAAAATAATTAAACTCTTTTTTTTTCAAATCTATTTATAGGAAATATCGTGCTTAACTTGCGTTTTAAGAGACTTCTTGTACTACTATGCATTTCTAGGAATAACATGTCGAAAACAAAAAAAAAAATAAGTCTACAAACTTCGTTACATAACTTTATCATTTTACGCAATATCGTAATATGTGTATTTAATTTGACCGTGTTTTGTTTTGATCACTCAATATTACAATAAAAAAAATAATAGATAAATTTTAACCTATTTGAGTTAAACTTAATTTATTTTGTGACAAAAATATTCAATTAGTATGAATTTTGACACACGAATTTATTATTAAACGCTATTCCTGATATTTATTTAAAAAAAAAAAAATAGTTACTTGCCTACTTTAATAAAATACTTTAATAAAAGTAATTAAATAAAAAAATTCTCTAATTCATAATTATAGTTTATATTTCAAAACTCCTTTCAATAGACGGGACAAACAAATTATATAACCCAGTATAATTTATGCGTGGTTGAATCGATTAACGAGGAAGAATTCACTGTGTGAATGATCAATCATTTTGTGAGAACACGAAATGAATTCGAGGAACTGAATATTTTCTCGAATGTATGTGGGCTCGATTTTGATACATACGTATTTATAATAATGTAATCCCACCAAAAACATTTTCATGTAAAATGTTGCCAAGACGAGATCATATGGCTCGCACTGTCAAAAAGTTATCAGATCTCATGTAGAGCCAAGCTTCTAACTCTACACGCCCTAACTCTACAAGCCCTAACTTCACAAACCCTACACCTTAGTCAAAATATGTGGCTTGGCCGTTTCGCTACTACCGGCTGCCGATGTTGTAGATGACAACTTTCCTGTCTCATTTATATAAATATATTTTCTCTTTTTATTTTTATTTGTATTATATGTATATCAATTACAACAGTTGAACATATATGCAAACGGTGATCTCCGCCAAAACTTAAATACCAAAATTACAAAATGTAAATTTTCGACATAAACTAATAACCAATTTTTATTTTTTATGTATTTTATTATTATTATTAATAACAAGGAGTCCCTATATCAATTTTCAGACCTCTAGCATCAAAATTTGCGGAAGTCTCATACAAACTTCCATCCCCTAGTTTAAGGGGTTGGGGGGTAAAAGTTCCAAGTTTTAGAATTTTTTTGTTGTTTGTGTACTAATACTAGCTTACATACCAAATTTCAGCTTTCTGGGACTTCAGGAAGTACTCTAACAATTTTGATGATCATCAGTGAGTGACGAAATCGGGGTTTTTTAGATATCATTAAAATCTAAAGTATAAGAGCTATGCAATTGAACCTTTATATGTTAAATAAGTTTACTATTGACATCATATCCCCAGAATTTTGTTTATCTAGTATAATCCAAACCCAAGTTATGGGGGTTCAAAAAAACGACGAAGCACTTCGAGAAAAGATAGGTAGTGCTTTTCGTCTTTTTTTTTTTTTTTTTTGGTTCGTCTTGGCGGGGGCACTACCGTGCCCCCAGATAAATAATAATGTAGAAAAGAATCATTTGTTACGTAATATGTAATTTTATTGTGTTTTACAAATTAGTTTCAATTTTTTTTAATATTTATTAATGAAGAATAGGTAACTTAAAACTTTTTTTTACATCATACAAGTTTACGGAGATAATTTAATTTCGAAACATCTATACAAATAAATAAAATTGGAGTGTCTGTTTGTAATATTAAAATAACCTCTTTTTACTAAATACATATGTATGAATGTATAACGCTTCAGCCTGTAATATACTATTACTATTACTACTACTACTGGGCATAGGCCTCTTTTCCCATGTAGGAAAAGGATCAGAGCTTAATCCACCACGCTGCTCCAATGGTGGATATATTCCCTACTATGAGTAACGATCGTTATCAGGTGTACATGATAACAACCGGGACCGACGGCTTAACGTGCTCTCCGAGGCACGGTGGGGAGACCCACAAGGACTGCACAAACACCCAGACCACGGCAAACACCTGTATGGCCAATACAAATGTTTGTCATGTGCGGGGTCGAACCCGCAACCGCCAGCGCAGCAGGTACAATCCATGGCTATGACCGTTGCGCCAACGCGGCGTCTGTATACACGGTACATATTCCAAAATAACATTTTTATAATTTTTGTCTGTCTGTCTGTCTGTCTGTTTGTTTGTACCGGCTAATTTCTGAAACAAATCTTAACAAAGCTTACGAAATATATCAAAAAAATATTATCTATTATTCTACTAAAAATCCTAAATAACCAGAAAGCTTTATAAGAATGTTTCGAATGGATTTTTAAATTTGAAAGAGAGAAACAATTTCGTTTTTTCTCAGACATTCAATCATCTGAAGAGGAAACGAAGAAAGGCGTTTTTACTGTAATGGACAAAGATCATAATCAAGCTTGATAAACGAATTCCTGAAATTTATAAGCACTTTTAATACAATTAAATGTTTTAATTAAAATAAAAGCGTAACTCGAATCTGGTCAGCACATTGTAATATTCTTTCATCCATTCGTACATGCATATGTTAGTATCTATACATAATATAATAAAATGGTAAGAAAGTCAAAACTGCACATTGAATATTTTTTTAAAAGAATACTTGGGGTGTGATCTACAATCGATACCGAAGCCAAAAATATAGTTTTTAGAATTTTTGTCTGTTTGTCTGTATGTATGTCCGGGATAAACTCAAAAAGTACCGCATGGATTTACTTCAAATTTGGCACGAATATTATTAAGAAGTCGGGTCAACATATAGGCTACAAATTATCACCATATCACCTACGGAGAACGAGCAGTGAACTTTTATTTCTTCAATGCATTCTGTAACAACGTGTAATCTAACGACGGATATTTGAATGTTGTTATTATGTTAACCATGCTATAACCTAGCTTCATACTATAAATAAAGACATTCTGTAGTATATTTAGTATCAGCATTGCACCCGTGCGAATCCGGGTCGGGTCGCTAGTAATTAGAATAAAAAAAAGAAACGCTAAAAAGGCTAAGAAAAAAAAGTGGTTCTTAACTAGTACTGGTGGTCTCTGGAAGCACCTAAAGTGGTCCATGAAGGTGCGGGGCAGTGTGAGGGAGTATCACTAGCTCATTTTAATTTTATCGATCGTTTTCCTTCTTTGTTTTTATTTAAACATTTTTTAATTCCTAATGTGTGACTAACGCAAAAATTAAATCGTATAAATTGTTTTTATTTGCTTATTTTTCGTTTAAAAATTCAATAGCAAAGACAAAAATTACAGATAAAACAAAAAATTCTACATTTAAAATTATTTACATAAAAGCTCTTTCCCCCTAACAGTTAGTGGTCCGTGACAAAACAGACATTTTGTCAAATGTGTCACAAAAAGGTTAAGAACCACTATTCCGGAGCGATCATGTGTAATAGTATGAATAATTACACAAGGGACAATTGTCATCTAACTCCAATTTAAATTAACATTAACTAAAATTTTCAAAGTCAATTTTAATAAATCTGTAAATTAGTCTGATTGCCAGTTCATTACCGTGTCATTTATATGTAAACGAGAACTGACTAGCTGATGAATATTTATTAACGTTTAGTTATTATGAGTGTGATGAGTTTATAAACCAAAATGATACAGTGGATGAAAAATTTTAATCATCAGCGACGATCGCAGGTTTAAATCAGGACCGTTAGAAATGCTCAAATATTGTGGTGTAAGAAAGCACCTAAACTCTGGCGTATGATTGCAGCTTGAAGCAGATATTTTTATTTGTGAAAATATATGTTTTTCGGTTTAGAACTTATTCTTATGGATTACCTACCGTGCCTTGATGAGCATGTAATGCCGTCGTTCTAGTTATTATCATAGACTCGTGATAGCTATTGTTACTAATAACGAGGAATCAGCCATTTTTAGTGGAACGTGGTGGATTACAACCTGATTAAGATAACTCACGCATCCACTTGAAAGTTTATTTTATCCTAAAAAAGAGTCTGCAAAAATTACATTCAGTATTCAGTGTGGAAACTATAACGTAAAATCGTAAAATATATCAGACTATAAATGTCCCTCCATCGGTCCTCTCTTCGAGGATAAGGATTCCGAATAAAATCCTTAATGTTATTGCGGGTTGGCAGATATATGTCTCAGTATTACTTTCAGAACACGTTGCCACTTGTATATGATTCTTAGTGAAGGGTGTGAACAACTACTTAGGATGTAGTCGACGATAAGTCTGATATGTAAACGACTGTGCAAAACATGTTTATGGTTAGTATATTAGTTTCATGATTGATGTGATGCAATAAAGCCTAGCTCTAAATAAATTTCTATTATATGATATAACCTACTTAGAAACAGGTACCACAGAATTATTCTTGAAAATCAAACATACAACTCTACGGCTTAAATAATGTCAAAGCATTATATTGTTTTACAAAGACATAAAGTTAAGCTAAAATTAATTTAATACCGTTAAAGCACTATAAATTATATAAAAAATTAAAAACAATTATAGACATCTGACAGTAACTTGATAGGGTAAGGAATCCGCCCGTGAACAATAGAATCCTTTGCCCAGCAATAATAGGACGTTAGAATATGAATTAATTAATTAATAATAGATTTAATGAATTCATACATATTTCACCAACCCGCCTGCCCAGCGTGGTGACTATGGGCAAAACACATGAGTTCACGTTATTTTTGGCGTAAACTTGTGGAGGCCTATGTCCAGCAGTGGACTGTATAGGCTGTAATGAATGAAATACATATTTCATAAAGTACGACTGATTCTAAATTATAAATGGCTCATATGGTGTAGTAGTCAAGTTTAATGTAGTTACGACCTATAGTTAAAGTTACACTTAGACTTTACTGTTATTGTATGACTTACTTGAAATATGGTGTATACTTTGTTAGTATTCTATAAATATAATCGATAAGTAAATAAATATTCAAATTAATATAGAGGATTGATTTGATGAGAGTTCTGTAATTTCGCCTCTAACGATACCTATTAAAGCATTGTGAAGTAGAATACAGATTGATTGGATTGAAATATAACAAAGGAAACGTCTCCAGTAGATCATAGACGCCAGCAACGCCAATAGTATCACAAGCGTATTGCCAACCCTATCCCTCATCCCCCGGGAAATCTGATTACCTTGGTCACCACAAGAAAACAACACAAATGAGAGCAGTATTACTTGGCTGAATTCTTCTGTAGTGTTGAGGTACTTGCCCAATGAGGCTGCTCTAGATTTTAAGCAGGATATTTTCAGTTGCGTTCATCCACAATAAATAAACAAGGATTATTGTACTTCGCGTAAAATTTAATGATTTGTCAAATGCAGAATTAGCAAACTGTGTTAAAAAGAGTTAATAAAATAAATTATGTATATCATCAAACTAAACAAATATAAATGTTGACTAACTTTAGATCATTAATTATTCTATTACCTTTCAAAGTCAGTAAAAACAAGTAAGGCCTTAATTATTCACATAGATACTAAATGCTGAGTTTCATTGTTCGTTGCTTTGTTTCCAACGTTGACGTTTTAGTATTGAAAACTTTTAATGTTACTGTAGATAAATGTTGTATTAGTAAAATTTACTAACAGCATAAATTTCCAGACATTATTATGGTTTAAATTATCCTCTCACCATAAACATTATGTGTATTTAAATTTAAATAGACGGATACACGTAAGGAAAACACTGTGTCCTAATAGACATAGTACATGCTGAATAAGGGTTGTCTTAAGAACTAACGTTTCATATCATAAGTTATTATCACTTTACCTAGTAGGAAGGATGAGGAAGAACTACTCGATATGGTAGAAGTGGTCGTTACTTGGTTGCATGAGACAATAAACGACTAAGCTTTATATTAAGAACCATCGAATTATGGGGTTTTGGGTGGTGGAGGGCGGAGGGTGGAGGAGGTAATACTGCCACCTTTCGGAAACCTATGGTTATGGAGATATCCATGGTTAAAGGTTTGAGATTAGAAGTAGAATTTAAAGCTATATTAATACCTTCGAGCTCCGCGTCTGACTCCAGCTTAGCCCCGGCGCTGCGGGAAGTGCCACTCATTCTCCGTTCTACAGCTTTAACAAGTTGTTTTCGAACGTGAGTACTTAAAAACGATCTCGACTGCAAGATCAACAAACGACATAATTTACGTTACTAATGCTCCGTACATTCCGCACGTTATTTTCAGATTTCACACGTTATTTTAACAAACGATACAACTGATGCTTAACGACTGAGAGATAGATGCTTTAAAAAAATGGCGCGCCACTTAACGTTTCGCTCCAAAGCACTGTAAGCATAAATGCATTGTTTTGTCTAAATAACTGTAAAAGGCAAAGATCTAAGACCATACAGCCTTATTTCATGTTATGTTTTTTACTTAAATATATTTTATTTTTACTTTTTTACTGTCATATATGAAAAATATCCAATATTTCAGTTCATTCTTAATAATTGTTACTGAATATATGAAAGTAAATAAGTAAAAATAAAAATAATTATATTGAAGTGAAAAACATGAATGAAATAAAAAAATAATTGTGTTTGCTCGCAAACGAAAAAAAAACCGACTTCAATTACATCGAAGAGTAATACAACGTAGATCTACGAAAAAGTATTCAAGTAACTACGCGTTATCAGAGATTACTCAAAAAGTAGTTATTAGATCTCGATAAAATTTATATGTGACCACATGATAAACATCAGCTTTCGATTAAAGTAAAAATTATCAAAATCGATACACCAAGTAAAAAGTTATTGCGGATTTTCAAGAGTTTCCCTCGATTTCTCTGGGATCCCATCATCAGATCCTGGTTTCCTTATCATGGTACCAAACTAGGGATATCTCCTTTCCAACAAAAAAAATAATTATCAAAATCGGTACACCCAGTAGAAAGTTATGTGGTATAATACAACGTAGGTCGACGAAAAAAGCGTCAAGTAAAAACGCATTATTAGATATAACTCGAAAAGTAGTTGTTAGATCTCAAATAAATTTAAATGGGACCAATTGGCACACACCACCTTTCGATTAAAACTTGTCGAAAAAATTTGTCGAAATCGGTCTACCTGGTCAAAAGTTCTGATGTAACATACATAAAAAAAAAAAAAAAAAATACAGTCGAATTGAGAACCTCCTCCTTTTTTGGAAGTCGGTTAAAAAAAGAAAATTAACCTAACCTATCTAAGCTCGTGTTACGAAGTAACGCTAACGCGTATGTTGTTATTTAAGAAAGAGAGGAGGGATTTTTGACTTTAAATGGCTTTTAATATGCATTTATCCAAAACAAACATTTTTTCCTTGTATATTTTGTCTTAAAGAGAAAAAAAATCTTGTTTGAATCGAAAAGAAAAAATAAAACACAAAATATTTCCATTCAAAGCAGATAAAATCGTATAAAAATAACATTCGTTGGTTTTACGATATATTTTTATGACGAGATTTCGTTGTTATTTACATATAAATATTATATTGGCTATGTTATTGGTATAATATATTTATTTAAATACAAGCTGAGCCTACAACTTTCTTTGTAAGATGTTTGAAACCAATATTTTACGATCCCTTCAGATCCGAAAAGAGGCATATTTGTGGGGAGTAGTTCACTTAAAAATATCAGAAAAATGAAAAGTGGTCGGAGTTTTGTTACATGATCTTACGTAAAATCTACATATACTTAGTAGTTAAAGATAGTTTATCTGTAGTAGTGTATGCCATAAAACATACCGATGACGAACCGTTAACACTGTGGTCACAGTAACTGACTGATGAATATAACAAATGATTGTATGGGCAATATAGGTATTAGCTGGCGTACAGGCGTTTGTCTCTGGATCGTTCTGTACATATATTTATTGATTTTTTTTGTACATATAGATTATTTATAATAGATCTAGAATATTAATGAGGCAATCTTTAAATTACCTTCTTTTTATTTTTTAACATATAATATTTACTCACCTTATGTAGACTAACCACTTTTCATTATATTTGTTAGTAATTGATATTTATGTGAAGCGAGGTTGTGTCGCTTGTTAATAATAATAATAATAAAAACACTAGCCATTCTTTACTATATTTATTTGTCAAAGTTTACCTTACGACTAGTTTTGTTACATAACCCTTTTCTGTTTCACTACAATTATTATAATTTCTGTAATTAAAAAACATTCCATAAATTTTCCTATTATCCTATTACGTATATATTAATAGTAATTATTATTATGATAGTTTGTTTACAGGTTCGAGCAAAAATCTATTAAAACTATTAGAACGTGCAAATTGCATAATCTTTTTTGTGGAGTAGAAAGCGCGCAAGCTTACTAGGTGGGTTCTAGTGAGTTACTAGGGGCACGTTCATGGAGTTTTAGTCACAATTACTCACTTCGATAGAAAACGTCACGTATTTTGCGTACGCACATTTTATAGAATCGTACAGTCGTTAAGACAGTGTTACTAGGTGACTAAATTGTTCTAAATATGGATGATGGCGAATCAGTGAAGCTCCGAGTGCTAATTTAATTTAAATATGGGTAAAGTGTTTTGAGGAGACTAGTTCCCCGATTAAATTACAAGCAAAAGATCGTCCCAGAATATCTACGGCCGAAGACAATATTGAGAGAGTTATATAGTCTACTCGCAAGAGATCGTCTGTCTTACATTTATCGCGACGAAGTTTGTAACGAATATTAAACTTGGGTCTTAAATTGCATTCACAGAAGTTGCATTTAACACAATAATTGAAAAAGTGTCACCTTCAGAAAAAGATTCGCATTTGCTAATGAATCGTTTAATCGATTTTCCAATTTTGACAATTTAATTTTCTCAAATGAGGTCTATTTCCATATCAATGGATTCGTAAACCCTCTGAATTGTTATTACTGGGACAGTGAGAATCCCAAAATCAGTGAGACAGTGAGAATCCTAACACCAAAACTGCTGCATAGTCCTAAAGTGACAGTATAGGCAATTTCAGGCAGTGGAATAATTGGTTATATCGAATGCTGGGATGTTGAAAGATTTTTTTGGCTCTAGAATTTAGAATTTCAAGAATAGTGAATTCTAAGCACGAAAACATGTCAAATGACTCCATGGTGGATGTGAAACAGATGTGCCCAGGCTGATTTCGAGAAAAGGCCCATGGCCCCCTCGTAGTCCAGATTTGAGCGTCCTGAATTTTTTGTAGGGATACCTCAAACAGAAAGTCTGTAGTAATAATTTGAGAAACGTCGATAAGCTCAAGAAGAATATCCGTGGTGAAATGACAGTAATTACATCAGCATTACTGAAGAAAGTTTTCAAAAATTTCCGTTCGCGGTTTGAGGATGCTGTCGTAGAGCATCATTTAGCTGATGTTTTTTTATTTAAATAATAAAAAAAGTTTTTATAATTCCTCTTTTTTATTTTAACTATTTGTGTTTATTTATCTTTTTTTTTATATATGCACGTTCTATAGCACCACTCTGTTGCATATTGCTATCGCATATTAGAAATATTTTTATGAAACCGATAAGATATAAAAAATGGGAGAAAAAGTCTTAATATTTTCTTGTCCTTTTTCCTCGCGTTTCCAGTTTCAAGTATTACAAATTGCCGCTTCATTTACCGCATTACTTGAATTAAAATCTGAAGTTTATTTTCCCGTGAAATATAATTCAGAATAATTTCATAATTCATAAAATACTGTATGTCATTTTAAGAGTCATAACAATTAGCTTTATCAAATTTGTTCATCAATATATACGTAATAGGTCCAGTTTGCCATTCATTGTAGATTAAAAAAAAATTGCCAAATGGAAACAATTTTACATTAAATTTTATTATTTACAGTGTATTTACATATGCTTATAATTATTTTTTTTTATTAAAAAATACCAAATATTATTAAATAATTCTAATAATAATCACCTAGCAAATGATCTACAATCAATAAGAGATCGGTGCTATTTCGAACAGTGTATTTAGTGTTTAGTGTAATTTTTTTTAAATATTAACAGAGAGATATATTTACAGAAAATATATAAATTTTAATTCAGAAAACTTTAAACGAATACGTAGTAAAGCTCACTACTTTTGTTGACTTAATTATTCATTCAGATATATAAACCATTTATATTTTTAATAAATATATGTATTTATAAACAAAATTAAATGTACATACAGGAGCACCATATATATATATTATTAATATTATTTTAATTAAATGATAAAGAATATTTTGGATTTAATGAAATATTGAAAAACCAGAAATCGAACAAATTGTTTAATTTATTTGTGTCAATTTCATCACTAAATGTACTAAGCCTTAAAGTGAAATCAAAGTCCTTCAAGAAAAACGATTCAGGGCTTAATACACCGTGCTAATCCTTTACGGAAGAACAGCAGCATATTTTGTGGGGATCATTCATGTTACTGCAGTCATTTTTATTATTTTTATATAAAATTTTAATTATAAATAATTTTTCTAGAAAAAGCAATATCTAGCAAAGAATTGTTAAAAAAACTCTTACTCTTTGCAATTTGAAATCGCAACTTGTGATTTAAATATTAAAAGTCAAAATACATTAAAAAAAAATGATAGAAACAAACTATTACACTAATTATCACAAAAATTAATAGAAAAGAGATTTTTATAAATAATTTCATTAATTTTAATTAATTTTTACTATTCAGTCTGAATAGAATTATGAAAATAAGAAATAAAATCTATTTGCAGGTAATCTTTCTCTCTAAAAATATGATCGAATTGATTTTACAAATTATATCTTAAGTTAATTTATTTTTAGTTTATTACATTAAATATTAATGACAATCTTTTTTAAACTCTCTTGGTAATATTTAAATTGGGCTTTACTAATTCATCTTCAAATACAAACAAAATTATGAAAAATATAAATACAACTATTATACAAATACTTAAGGTAACATAACAGTATCAACTTAATTATGATGTATTTAAAAAATATAGCAATAACAATCATCTATTTAAAAGAAAAATAAAGAACGAAGAGGAAGAAAGTTGAAGAATTAAAAAGAAAAAGAAAAAAATTGTGAAATCATTAATAAAACCTAACTACCCTCAAAAATCAATTGGTCAGACATTAAATAGTAAACCCCAATTTAGATACTTCTTTTTCTATACAATGTGTAAAAAGTCTTTACAATATTATAACTATAAAATTTACAAGATGCGTTAAGTCAGTTACGATTTGTATAATTTTCATCTGAAGCCATCCACGGTGCTTGTGTACATAGTAGCGAGCGTGCAGTACAATGAGATGACTAAGTTAACAGATAGGGCACAGGGTGATGCTGTATTCGCGTTGCCGTGCTGCATAGCCGCTGGATGTTCACCTGATGAAGAAATATATTAATTAGTATGAGTAACAAAACATGTTTAATAATCTTTGACTGACAAGTGTTATGCAGAATAATTATAAAATTTTATTTAAACCTCATAAATGCTATATTAAACTTGCAATTTAAAGTTTTGTTAAAAAATCAGTCATATAGGTGTGTCCAAAGATCAGTCATATATGTGGTGTGTATTTTGAACCAAAAGTAATCCTTCTATTTTTTTATTTTTTCTTGTACGTAGCTTATAAATAGTATGTACTAGCTACTACTATTCGATTCTCGATCTTTTCATATATAGCCCAGATATTAAAAGATCAACGACGTATTATACAAAATATGTATGTGGATTAATTTATTACGACGCATTGGCGCAACGGTCACAGCACTGGGTTGTGGCTGTTGCGCTGGCGGTTGCGGGTACGATCCCCGCACATGGCAAACGTTTGTATTAGACATACTGATGTTTGCCGTGGTCTGGGTGTTTATGCTAAATAATCCTAATGGAAAATGTTGAGTGTGAGGCGTTTATTTATTATTTACTATTAATTTGATTCTTCACGTTTGCATATTACTATAGATTATTATATAATATTACTAGCTGTACAAAATATGTATATGTAATGTATGAACAAAAAAGTTATTGTAAAATAAAATTAGTCTTAGTTACTCCTTACTACATCAGCTATCTGACAGTTAAAGTCCCTTCAGAAACGGTCCAGCCGTTTCAAAGATTGGCTCGCTGAGCTTTAAACGTTTCGCTGCTAATCACTTCGAACGACGATATCTCAAAAACTATTCATCTGATTGATATAGTGTAAAAGGCAATTTTAATTTGCATTATATGTCTTTTTTTACGCTGGCAAAATCCATCATGGATCCATCCCTCCAGCGCGGGGGCGCCAGAGGGTTATATCAGACTCCTAATGACTAAAAAAACCACCACGTGTGAGCAGTCGTCCGCCTGGGTGGGGCGAGATGGGGTCGCGCTAGCATTCGCCACCTCGCCCCGGCGGTAGGCCCGGGTAAAGCTTCCGGGCTCCGGCACAATGGTGGGGTGGCCTCGCTCAAAACAAAGCCACTCCTCAGACGTGTGGGGTCGTGTCGTCCGGCCGGCCTAAATCCCCCGACTATCGGCCGACGACCACACTTTACGAGTGAGGGGGGAGGTGGGCATACCGTCTCCTCGCCCTCGTACGTCTGCGCCAGAGTGGGCCAGCAGAGGTGTCTTCCTCTCTGGCCCACTCCACGGTCTCCTTCCGCGTCATTACCTCTTCATCTGCGTTATATGCCTAAGCTAACATCATTTGGATAAGGATTAATACTGAACTAAAGAAAATAGCTTTGAAAATAACGAAATATTAATATATATTATTAATTAAAAATTTGAACATGATTGTAAGTCAACCGTAAGAGATAGAAATATGCTATCGCGGACTTTTTTGTAACATTTTTATAGATTTTGAATTCGCTAGTACATTACTCAACTATATCTTTGCTAGTTTACGCGGCGTTCGCGTGAAAAGCTCCCAGTTGGCGAGGTTTTTTGCGAACTCTTCAACATTTATCACCGTATTTCTGCTTATTTACATAAAAGTATAATAAATTATATACCTAAACCTTCCTCAAGAATCACTCTTTCTATTCTTGAAAACCGTATAAAGATCAGTTCGGTAATTATCGAGTTTATCGCGTTCAGACAGACAGGAGGACAGAAAGACGCGGCCGGGGGATTCTCTTATATAATATCATAATATTATTATACAGTTATAACAATATCCATACGTTTATCCGTCCCAAAATCGCGTTATAAGTATTTTAAAGATCGGAAAAAATGTTTAATTGTCAGCAATTATGAAGTATTTCGTTATTTTACAGAAACTCAACTCCTTAATCACTTAATCATCATTTGTTATTTTAAGATAACATTTGTGATGTAATAATAATAATAATAATAATAATAATAATAATAAATAGTTTTTATTTGCTCAAATTATGTAGTTTACATTATCAAGATGCCCTGCGACCCGTGCTAGCTTAAAAAAGCTGTGTTACAGGCCACAGTGTCTTCCCCAGAAATTAGTTTATTGTTACATAATCAGAATTTGCGTTCAGATAGCGAGTACATAAATAATACTAGTCTGTATACAAAAATGACAACACAATAAAAATTAATTAATTAAATTGATGGAGTTAAATTTTGTCTATTTATTGTTTTTTAGTATAAATTATTTTTGAGTTTTTGATCTTTGATCAAGTGATATTTAGTGTAGTAGTAGTCAGTTTTAATTAAATAATTAAGATGGCTTTAATAATGATGACAGACATGAGTTCATAAATACAAACTAGATAGTCGGGGTTCAAGTTTCGCTTGACACTACAGACATTTTGATTGCCAATTTTTTTTTATAGTATCCGTTTTTTTTATTTAATCCAATCAGCGAAATCTAACACACAAGCGAGACGCGACGACGGCGGAGAGTTGCTAGTTACTGAATTGCAAAGATAGAAAAATTTAAATATGTTGCTTAAATAATTAAGTAACGCGATAAAAAGTAGCCTATGTTCATTAGGGATAATGTCGGCTTCTAATGGTAAAAGAGTTTTTCAAATCGGTCCACCAGTTTCGGAGCCTATTCGAAACAAACAAACAAACAAACCTTTCCTCTTTATAATATTAGTATAGAAGTATAGATTAATGCTCGAATTTTAACTGTCGATACCTTTGTATGTTCGCAATAAAATTAATTGGATTTTGATTTAGGTTTAACATGTGCCACTTAACGTACAGAGAGGGCTTTGTCGTTAGATACCTTACAATTTTGTGCATGGCATTATGTAATATTCCGATATAGATGTGTAGCTAACTAAATTATTTTAGAAATTAATTACCAATATGATTCAGTACTTATAATTAACGCTTCACACTCAACAGCCCCCAGTAGGATTTCCTCCTGTGTTGGGGGTCCGGAAACACACACAATACACATACAGAAACGTCCAAACCACGACAAACATATGGCCAAAACAAATATCTGTCGTGAGCGGGGATCGAACCCGCGACTGCCAGCGCAACAGTCAGTACTGTGACCGCTGCGCCAACGCGTCGACAATAAATAAATAAAAAATTATATAAATATACTAGCTGTGCCCTGAGGCTTAACCCGTGTTAATTTGAGGAAAAGCGTGTTAAAATATTATATAGCCTATATTTTTCCTTCCTCTTACCTTCTTCGGGAAACTAAACGTTAGCATTAGTACATTCAAACAAACAAACAAGCTCTTCATCTTTATAATATAAGTAAAGATTGATTTTATACACGAATTTTAAAAGTTATAGGTATTAGATTATTAATCTAGTTTTCTAGATTATAAACACAGGTTGCCGTTCGTCCACTTCGTACAATGCCTACTATTTATACTATTACATTTGTTTAAAAAAAAGTTTTAGTTCAAACAATTCAAAATATCTTCCGAATTATTGACGCTGAAAATTAATTATAATTGGTCATTTTGTCTTAAATAAACTATGAAAGATTTTATTTAACGTGATTTTAGTAAATTTTATAGCCATATTGGCTTTATAAGTAAAACATTTGTATATTTTATTTCAAGTAATGAAAAAGAAAATACAACACACATATTTAATAGACAGTATCAGTGTCTCTCTCTGTGATTACTATAGATTATCTCAATCTATAAAAGCAACTATAAACTTGACTCATAATAAAATAGCACGATGAAGCACGGTGTTAAGAATATAAAACTTATGTGCATTTTTTACTTAAGAAAAAATGCTTAATCTATACTAATATTATAAAGAGGTAGTTTCTAACTATGTTTGTTTGTAGGGGGTAATCTTCGCAAATACAGATCCGATCATGAAAATGATTTCACTAACAGAAAGCTACACTATTCAGGAGTGCTATAGGCTATATTTTATTGTTATTGAACAAAAAATTCAGTTCAAGTCGGAGAAATACGATTAGGATGAACTTTACTATATAATTGCATCACAAAAATAGTTAACGCCCAATGAAGTGGGCACGGGTCGGCTAATTTAATATACTAAGCTAACGTGCTAATGATGTTCTTTAAAGGCAACTCTTATATTATATTTTAATATATAAATTACATAAATATTTTCAAGAGTATATTATTACACGTGCCACAAAAAATCCGAGAAAATAAAATAAAAAGACACGTTTATCCCGTTAAAGACATTTACTTTCAAGAGACCTGAGATTTTCCTCGCTAATAAATGTCAACAGAAAAAACTACACATTTTTACGTTACTAAATGAGAATTTTCCGGATATATAAACTATTTTTATGGTTAAAATATTTTATATTCTAACAAGGAAAAAAAATCAAGATTAACAGATTCACTTTAATTTTTTTCGCATGAAAATACCGTTTATTCAAGGATATAATAGTCTGTATAGCAACGTTTTAACTGATCAACGATCAACGACGAACGAAAATATTTCTCTCCTTTAAAATTTGACATCACTCTGACATCATTTTAATACAACCTTGAGATGGACAGCGATGATGAATTACAACACACGTACGTATAGTTTGAAAAATTATGAATTTTAAACACTAGGTAATATAAGTTCTGATTTGGATGCGTTTATTTTAGTTAAGAGGTATGTATTATATGTATATGATATATAAGTGAAAATTTCTAAATCTTATTCTGATATAAAAAATAAGTTCTTTACACTAAAGCAAAAATCCACGTACATATTTCGTTCCACAGAGTTGGAGATAATGTTAAATTTTTACTACATAATATTTCCATAGAATACATCTAATGGAAAAATCCGTTTTCCGTAATATATTCTCTATTAAACTTGCCAAAGATCCGTCGGAAGAACTTAAGTCTATGTCGAAATTCGCGACGAGGTACTTTTTAAGAAGGCAAGTTTCCTATACTCACTTCGACATCAATATATTTAAAATATTTTATATTATATATTAATAATAATATATAAATATTTTATATTATATTTAAAATATATTGATGTCCAAGACGAGTTAGGTTATTCAACTGTGAACGGGATAATGTATCAGATACCCTTTAATTACCTTTAATCATCATTACCATCATCATTATAGCCTAAACAGTCCACTGCTGGACATAGGCCTCCACAAGTTTAGCCCATAGTTGTTATCACGTTGGGCAGGCGGGTTGGTGACCGCAGTACTGGCTTTGTCGCACCGAAGACGCTGCTGCCCGTCTTCGGCCCGTGTATTTCAAAGCCAGCAGTTGGATGGTTATTCCGCCATCGGTCGGCTTCTTAAGTTCCAAGGTGGTTGTGGAACCTTGTTATCCCTTAGTCGCCTTTTACGACACCCACGGGAAGAGAGGGGGTGGCTATATTCTTTAGTACCGTAGCCACACAGCACCTTTAATACTATATCTATAATACGTCTCATATTGTTACATATAGGGATTTTGTAAAAGCAAATTTTATTTACTTTTCTAACACTCGACGTAAGTTAGGACGTTGATAGCAATACACTATATACTTTAATGTACACCAAAATAGAAATATCACATAGCAAAATTAATTTTAACATAGTATCATAAGGTACAAGGGCGGCAATATCGCTGAAAAGCGTTCTCTTTCAGGCACGGCAAGGTGTGGGTGTACTTATTGTGATATAACATTTAAAGTGAGACATAAACGTGTACATATACATAATTATGTTTTAAATTGATTAATAAATAATTTTTTGCGGTATTTTTGAAAAAAATAATAAAAATACGGAAAAAAATATATGTAAAGTCAATATTTATTTGGCACCTTTTAAAGCCATATCAAATAAACGGTCTTACAATTGTGATTTGACTTGTACACTAAGTTTTAAACGTCATAAATAAAAATTTTAATTTAAAAAATACTATCAAAAGTATTAACAAACATATAGGATATATTAATACTAGTCAAGACATATTCAGAATGACATATTTTACACGCTTTTTTTATAATTTCAATACAAATCGTTTCCAATAATACGCTTTACTGTCAGTCTAATAAATAAATAAATTGTCTATCGGATGTATAAAAAATGACACATAAAACAATCAGAAACATTTAGACTATGTTTTTCATAAATATAGTATTTTAATATTTATAAATATTACCGTTTATAACGTGGACATTCACAGAGGCAGCCTCAGCCATCGTCGGCACGCAGCTATAGTTGCCGCTGTCAGTCGGTAGAAGTTTCTCGATGGTGAGTCTCGACGTCAACTGTTCTGTCCACTCTGTCCTGAGCCTAATTCTCGGCTCCTCGGCTACTTCGTTTGCTTCTAACTCCTTATATTCTATTAATTTTGATCCTATTAAAACATAACTTATTATTAATCATTTCATCATTAATAATGGTTCTTGCGACATAGATAGGATATTGCATTGGACCGGATCTAAAACGGGTTTTTGCTTAAATCAGTTTAACTAATTTATTGCTCACCCTACCCGAGTATCCCTTAATTTATTAGTGTCAAATATTTATTTTAGTAACAATTAAATGCATCAAATAATCATATTATAACAAATATATTGAATTTTTTAAATTTAATTTCACATTCTTTCAAGGGAAATAATGTAAAAATATGCTAAAGAACAATTTATTATTACTGTTTTATTTATTATATGTTATTGTTAGTGGTTGTTGTGGTTATAATATTTTAGTATGTACTATCGCATTAGGTAATAAACCTGTAATGATAGTATATTTATGGCAATAAATAAATAAATAAATTTATTTAAGAAAACTAAAACTTGAAATAATTTACAAGGAAGCTTATGACAATGAGAAAAGTGTAGAGATTTGTAAAGTGATTTAGATATTAGGATGTATGTCTGCAAAACATTATTTTATTGTAGGTATTATTCTATTTTATTAGTTTTTTTGCTATCGTTTTTTAAGTCTAAGATATTTCTGTTTTATAATAACATCCTTGAATTAGTCCCTTTTCTTTTAAAACATAATCATAAAAAAAATTGTCACAAATACCCCATAGACCATAAAGATAATAAATTACGAACTTGGCAAAAAGTAGGGTCAGAACAACTTACAATATTAATTGTGTACTATGAATTTAAATGTCTAATTCTTCGTTATTAGTAATTAAGTTTAGGGTAAGAGATTAAGAGTGTTCGAAAGTATAATTTAGAAGCCAAAGCGATTCTAATGATATCTGAGATCTTGAAATTAGGATGTAACTATAAAAAAAATGCAAATTGTGTCATTTTAGTTCAAAGATTACTAATTTTAAAAATATTTTAGCACTGATTAGCATTATTTCATTTATATCAATACATAAGTTACATTAATGTTTTCCAAAGACGATGAAACAGTAGGTCGTTAAGTTGGTACGAATAATACTATAAAAGAAATCATTTCTTGTAATTTACATAATATGATAAGCACAGAATACGTAAGCGGTTGAGATAGAAACAAATTATAGAATATTATCGAAAAGGAAATAGTGCAGACAATTGAAAGATTAGTTCATACTTTATACTTAATCTTTTAAGTTAGGTCAAAAAGTAATAGATTAACTATAGAGAATGAAGTAACCAGAAACGATAGTACGGCAACAAATAGGCAATTTGCCAGAAGATACGAGTTTCCGTTCAATTAATGGTCTAAAAGAATCGCTTCTGTTATAAAAGTGTAAAATTAAAAGTAGTTCGAAACGGGATTCGGTGCAATCAAAGCGAGAATCATAGGGCACGCCCTATGATTTTCACTTTGATTGTACGAAAAGATTTTTTAAGAGCGAAATTGGGTCAAAGCGTTTAGTGTCCACTAATTTTTCGGGGAAAAGGGTAACAAATGCATTAAAAGACTCAATTATAGGAGCTTGTGGAATCGGAAAGAAGAAATTAATGATGGCTGACATAAAATATTGGTTTGTCAAACGGAATTTCGCTATAATCATGATATACCTTTTTAAAATCCTTGTATTGTGCCCTCCAATTTGATACCCATATTGTAGTATTCGAGAAAAAAAATTTTTTTTCATTAACTACAATTGCTTCGCGCAGCCGCCATGTTTGTTTTTTTTTAATGTCACCTATCTAAGAACACTTGGGCAGCTAAGACGAACCTAACGATATCTCAATTATGTAAATCCGTTCAGTGGTTCTGGAAATATGAGGTAGTAAAGAATATTACATACAAATATACATACATACAAGATACGCGCGAAAAACATAACCCTTCCTTGGCAGTCGGGTAAAAACATAACCCTTCCTTGGCAGTCGGGTAATAATAACGCTGATTATCACGTTAGGCGACATTACATTTGAATATTTATTAGTAAAAACCTGTATCTCAAAGACTTCGGTGTACAAAAAGTTGATACTTACCCTTATACCAAAATATGGTGCCCAAATCATGAGGACCCTGACTCAGGATGCAGGTCAATGACAGCAGACTGCCTGTCTTCACGTACAGGTCTGCTGGCCCAAGAACCTTCGCTTTCGCTTCTGCCACAATAATTATCTTATTAATCTGAGAGAATAAATTATATTTTCCTAGAACTTTAAACAGATATTTTTCTATGTCAAATGGGTACTTCAAGTCTTATTAAACTAAGTAATACAAAAACATTATGAATATTTTTAAGTTTTTTAAGTGGAAACATTTACTAAAGTAACCACATAAGAGTGTATGCATAATTTACTATTTCTTTAAACATATATAAGTAGAATAGTTATAAATTTGTTTGTAAGCACGTACAAGATATGATTATATGTATACATTTGAGAATTTTAAGATACACCTAGTTGTTTCTTTGGCATACCTCTTAGTGATATCAAGTTTAAGATTCACGAGAAAATTGTTTTCTCATGTTAAAAAAAATTGCGACAGAATAGAAAAAAGGTAAATAAACAGTAAAATATTAAAATCGAAACATATGTGGACGGCCGTGTGTCGAATTAGATGTGACACTTAAATCCTTAAGTGGACGAAAAATCCTTTATTGCAAGAAAGTAGCATTTCTAAAGAAAAAGAAAGAGATAGCTTAGTGAATAGTCTAAGGAATATATATACTACAAAGATTAAAGGATTTTTCAAAGATATGATTACCATTACGAAAATATATTTTTCTATTTTTTTTAATACAAGAAAAACTAAGTATCTAACACTGCTTTTGTATGAGTTGACATTGTTCATATTTTAATTTTATTTAATTCATTTGATTTAATTTATATTATACAATAATGTTAAGTACTTGGATTAAAACTTTTGCATGTTGTGTTTTCATACAATGTGTTCCTATTGGTGAGTAAGGTGACCAGAGCTCCTGAATAGGGGGTAAGGTAGGCAACGCGCTTGCGATGCTTCTGGTCTTCAATAAACTACGGTAATCGCTTATCATCAGGTGAGCTGTAAGTTTGTTTGCGACTTAGATACAATAAAAAATTACAGTACTAAGTTTTATTATAATATATCAAATTGTTTATCTTTAGTCTACACATTCTTGGATAATTTAATAAAGACAATAAAAGTCTGTACAAAACAAAATTAGATGATGTATTTTAGAAAATGCCTTAATAACTATATTTAATATTTGCAATAGCCTAAATAATGATCTAAAAATAGAAAATTCAGATAGAACTGAAGTGGTCCTATAGAATTTGGGCAGGACAGCGTTTATTTGTTCAGCTAGTATATATAATATACACATAAGAGGGATAGAATTTGTCGGTATATTTATTAACTTAAATGGCAAAGCTGGGTCAAATAGACGTACAAGGATTATAAGGGTTTATGATGGACACAACTGTCTCATTTTGTGTCGTGCTGCTAACTTGTTAAATAAAGTATTTATTTCAATTTAACCAAAGTATAAAAAACGTTACGATGCGTTAGCGCAATGGTCACAGCACTGGTTTGTGACTGTTGCGCTGGCAGTTGCGGGTTCGATCCCCGCACATGACAAACACTTGTATTAACCATACATATGTTTGCCGTGGTCTGGGTGTTTGTCCTTGTGGGTCTCCTCACCGTGTGTCGGAGAGCACGTTAAGCCGTCGGTCCCGGTTGTTATCATGTACACCTGATAGCGATTGTTAATCATAGTAGGGAATATGGCCGCCAACCCGCATTGGAGCAGTGTGGTGGATTAAGCTCTGATCCTTCTCCTACATGGGGAAAGAGGCTTATGCCCAGTTGTGGGATATTACACGCCAAAGCGTATAAAGAATAGTTAAGTAAGGTTATTAATATACATAGTCGAACTGAGGCTAAGACGATTTTATTATTTTCTATATACTTTTGCAATTAATCTTTTCAAAGGTTTATGATAGTTTGAATATTTATTTCTCAAAAAAAAAAAAACCACAAGTACACAGTATTAACAGCCACACAGTATTAACAGCCACACAGTATTAACAGCTGTTTTGTATAATTACCCTCTGCTGTTGACTTAAAGTTTATCTTAGCTTAAACGTTAACTATAACTCTTTTAAAATTTACTTTAAAGTACATATATTCGGAAATAAAATATCAATTAAATGGATATTTAATTCAATACTCAGAATGTATGGAAGAAGGTAATAACAATAATTTAAAAAAAAAAATCTTTACAACCACACATATTATAATGAAATTTCGGTTATTAAAGGTGAAAATTTAATAAAAGGAGACAAAAATCTTATTAAAAGCTTTCTTTGATCTAGCAACGAACAAGCGAGATAGAATGTAAACAATATCCATAAAACAAACTTCAGATTAAATCCAATGTATAGTAAACGACCTTGAACATTTTATTCAGAGATTTAATCTTCTCAGTGCTTTCACATTCATATTTGGTCGACTTTTTGTAATACCTTTAAGCTAGTGTCAACGGACAATCTAAGTTCAATAGAAGCAAAATTGGTTTTTCTCTTGGATCTGTTAGTTTACTATTTAACTATGTTTTTTTCTTGAAATTAAATGGTTATTCATATTGTTATTGAAGATGATTTTTACGATTCTTTTAAATTATTTGATTTGATTATTATGTATTTTATTTGATTTGATGACTATTTTATTTGATTTTTACGATTCTTTTATATTAGTGTCTTTTACAAATATAAAGCTATTTATATACTTGTTATACGTGTAAGTCTAGTTCGTTACACAAATTTAATAATAGGTTACTTATTTGCTTGTCAGGCGATCTTTAAATAATAAAAAGGAAACCGTTTATGCCACGTTTTGCTATGCATTACTGAGTAACTTTGTAAGTTTCCACACACAATATTTGTTTTCTGTCAAAATTAGTTGACTCGGCCAATTTCGTATGTAATATAATTATGTTACATAGTTTTTCCAAGCCATTAGCGTAAAGAATGAAGAATTAACTAAAATCAATTAAAATTAGATGCACTTAAAATTGAGAATTTTATACGATATTCCGTAATACCTATAATTAATATTTATGAATTACATTGGTTTATTTTACCACAAAGAAATCTAAATACTTATATGTACATATAAAGTGTAAAGAGTAAAGCTATAGTAGAGTAATTGAAATTTTATTAAAAGGTAAATATAAAGCAGAAAAAACAGTTCCATTTCATTAGGCTCTATACTTTAAAATTTTACTGAATTAGTGATTAACAGTAGTTTCTTCACACTTCAGAAATTTGGTCGAGCTTCGTAACCAAGGTGGTGTTTCCGGTGGCTCAAGATTTGTATGACGTTGTTTTGTGATTCGTTTTGCTACGTTTTCGTTAACAACTGAAGCCTAATCGCAATTTTTGACACTATAAGTATTGTGTGATACATTACAATTCTATTTAATATAATCGTAACATAAAAGAAGATTGATACGAAACAATAAGTCTTTCTCTTACAGATTCAAATAAAGAAAAAGATGAATTTCTCAAACATCCAATATCCTTATTTTTACTCGTAGTATGCTCACATACATTTTGTTACAATAATTTCCGTGGAAACGTTTCATTTTTGAGTGGGTACTCAAGGAGCGTGTCGCGTTTATAAAATGAGGTTTGTATTATTTTAAGAAGAGTATGAAGCAATATTTATTAATTTAGGAGGGGAGGTTTCGGAATTTAATCAACAATCTAAACAATGTACTTTAACTGGTTCCTTGTGTTTGAGACTCGGGACACCGAGGATCTACGTGTACCATCGTTGCACCATCTTTCAGAGTACATCCCGGATACCAAAGTGCATGAGATTAGTGCGGCGCTCTGAGCAGCTTATAAACGAGAGGGCGCCGGGGATGACGGAGTTACGATTGAGCTCCTTAAGGCTGCAGAGCAACCTGTCCTAAAAGCCTTGACGAGACTCTTTAGCGCCGTTATCCACCGAGGTGCTAGAGGCGTGGTCCAGGAGTGTGATGTTGCCGTTCTTTAAGAGAGGCGATAAGTCTGTTTTAAAGAATGGGCGACACAGCTCGATCTCACTTCTGAGCCCCGAGTCAAATTATATACATACAACTATTTAGATATACTAGCTGACTCGGCAAACGTTGTTTTGCCGCTAAATGCTATTTCAAAATAGCGGTTGGTGGTAGAAGAGTGAAAATTTAGGGTTGTATGTATTTTTCAACGCCAAATCATAATAAAATAAAAAATAAATAATGTACCTAAAATTAAAAAAAATTAGTGTTGGACTACTCTTAATATTTAGGGGGATGAAAAATAGATGTTGTTCAATTCTCAGACCTACTCAATATGCACACGAAATTTCAAGAGAATCGGTCTAGCCGTTTCGGAGGAGTTTAACTAGAAACACCGCGACACGAGAATTTTATATATATAATTGTGTTTGCTCGAACGAAAAAAAAACCGACTTCAATTACATCGATGAGTAATACAACGTAGATCGACGAAAAAATTGTCAAGTAACTACGCGTTATCAAATATTACTCAAAAAATAGTTATCAGATCTCAATAAAATTTATATGTAACCACATGACAAACATCAGCTTTCGATTAAATTAAAAATTATTAAAATCGGTCACACACTCTCACTTCAGCCTATCGCAGTCCACTGCTGGACATAGGCCTCCCCAAGTTCGCGCCACACATCCCGGTCTTCCGCAATCCTCATCCAGCCTACACCGGCAATCTTACGTAGATCGTCGGTCCAACGGGCCGGAGGACGTCCCACACTGCGTTTGCCAAGACGCGGTCTCCACTCTAGGACCCGTCTACTCCAACGGCCATCGGTCCTGCGACACAGATGACCAGCCCACTGCCACTTCAACTTGCTAATTCTGTGGGCTATGTCGGTTACCTTCGTTCTCTCGCGGATAGTCTCATTTCTAATCCTGTCTTTGAGAGAGACCCCAAGCATAGCCCGTTCCATTGCACTTTGAGCGACTTTAAACTTGTGGACCAGTCCCTTGGTCAGTGTCTACGTCTCGGCTCCGTATGTTAACACAGGCAGGACGCATTGCTCGAAAACTTTTGTCTTCAAGCATTGCGGAATCTTCGAAGTGAAGACTCGACGGAGTCTGCCAAACGCCGCCCAGCCCAACCGAATCCTCCTATCGGCCTCCTTCTCGAAGTTGTTGCGGCCTAGTTGGATAGTATGGCCTAGGTAAATATAATCCTGAACAACTTCGAGAAGGGTACCATCGACCGATACCGGTATCGGTATGACTTGGTTGTTAAACATAACTTTCGTCTTATCCAAGTTAATACAGAGACCGACACGTCGGGAGGACTCGTTTAGACCGGCCAGCATTTGGCCTAACTCATCCAGCGTCTCCGCAAAGATGACAATATCGTCGGCAAAACGAAGGTGAGAGATGAATTCACCGTTGACGTTGATGCCCCGTTCCCCCCAATCCAAGGTCTTAAAAACATCCTCTAGCGCAGTGGTAAACAGTTTCGGTGATATTACATCCCCCTGTCTTACCCCGCGCCGGAGGGAAATAGGTCTTGTTCTTTGGTCATTGACATGAACGGTCATCGTCGCCGCGTCGTACATAGATTTTAGTACCTCGATATATCGCCAGTCGATATGACATCTCTGCAGAGAGTCCAGGACAGCCCAGGTCTCGACGGAGTCGAAGGCTTTCTCGTAGTCCACAAATGCCATACACAGCGGTTGATTATATTCTTCCGTCTTTTGGATAATCTGCCGAACAGTATGGATGTGGTCCACGGTGCTGTAGTCATTTCGAAACCCAGCCTGCTCTGGTGGTTGGAATTCGTCTAAAATCGGTATACCCAGTGAAAAGTTAATGCGGATTTTCGAGAGTTTCCCCCGATTTCTCTGGGATCCCATCATCAGATCCTGGTTTCCTTATCATGCTACTAAACTAGGGATATCTTCTTTCCAACAAAAAAAGAATTATCAAAATCGGTACACCCAGTAAAAAGTTATTGCGGATTTTCAAAAGTTTCCCTCGATTTCTCTGGGATTCCATCATCAGATCCTGATTTCCTTGTCATGGTACTAAACTAGGAATATCTTCTTTCCAACAAAAAAATAATTATCAAAATCGGTACATCTAGTAGAAAGTTATGCGGTATAATACAACGTAGGTCGACGAAAAAAGCGTCAAGTAAAAACGCATTATTAGATATAACTCGAAAAGTAGTTGTTAGATCTCAAATAAATTTAAATGGGACCAATTGACATATACCACCTTTTGATTTAAAAAATTTTTGTCGAAATCGGCCCACACGGTCAAAAGTTCTGATGTAACATACATAAAAAAAAAATACAGTCGAATTAAGAACCTCCTCCTTTTTTGGAAGTCGGTTAAAAATATATACAAAAATTGCTCGTTTAACGGTATTATATATATATATATAGAGATATATATAGATCATTTTAATATGACTTAACTTCTGTAGTGAAAACTTTATCATAGATGAAACCAAGAAACCTTCTAGTTAGAGCTAATTTAGGTTAAGTAGTTATCTGTATGTATATGAATTTATCGAGTAAAATAAAGTTAGAAGATAGACAGGCCTTACTAAATATTATTACTCTGAAAAACGACCTTTGTGAGATCTTTTGACCTCTGCAGAACTATTAAAAATAATCTGTCGATCTTTAAGATATATTTTGTGAGAAAAATAATAGCTCGGTATTTTTATACCTAAATATTTTCTCGTTATTAAATGAACGGCAAGTCTTTATTCATCTAAATATAAAAAAGAATCGCTAAATATGTTGCTGAGCGCTAAACCTGAGAACGATCAGACCAAATCTACCCGAGTTTTTTTAAGTTATCTACTTTGTAAAAGGTTCTTTTGGTATGAAAAATTAAGAAAATAGTATTAACAAAATAAATAATAAAATAATAAAATAATAAATAATAATAAATAAAAAGAAACTTTAGAAAAAAAGTTGGGACTGTTTAACATGTTTGAAAGTTCGCAGGACAGGACATGTGTGTCTCTGTTATGTCAGTTTGTATATAATATTTGATACATAAATTGGCATGCTTATTATTGACACTTTATGTCCTCATAATGCTTAGGTATCTCGAAGGCTGTCAAAGTATTTCAAGGTTGAGCAAGGTTGCTTCCTAGCTCCTAAGTATTATAATATAAGTACACAGTGTCTGTTCTTTCACTGCGTTATAAATTATGTATTGATATATCGCATAACAATGACTATAAGTACTAAGTTCCGATTTAAATAAATGTAATGATTTAAGTGAAACGTAATATAATTGGTTGGCCTTTAAATATTCAATGAACCTTTGCCTAAGAATGCCACGCAGCAGTAAAAATTAAAAATAAAATCATACATAGTTGTCATCAGTCTGTCCTTAGCGCAAACAACTAAAACAACATTTTTTTTTTTCATTTTTAATCGGGACGTATTATGCAATAAGCAGTATAAAAAACCATTTAGACAATAATAATTATAGTTAAACCGACATAATTGGCCCATTGTGATATTATTCACATATTTATTATCGTAAGAGAATATTAAAATAGAATATTCGAATATAACATCATGTCTGATTTTATTATCGGCGAGGAGGAAAAACAAATTCTGGGAACATTAAAAGATCCTCAGACTGCCACAAAAGAGAAGGTTGGAATAGTGATCAGCTGTTAGAAACAGTGATATACAACTATAACTAATAGTGTACTATTTTATAGCCTATGTATGACATGATACAAAAAATGAAACCCTTTAGCGATAGTATAAATAATAAATGTCGCTAGTTCTAGAGTATATCAATTGCTAGCAAAGTAATCTTTCCTGTTATACAACTTACGAAAGAACGTAGTAACTAACGACGAATAACGTTTTCTTTATGGTAAAACTTTAAGCGAAGTTTTAAGAACTATAAAATTTTCCATATCATTAAAAAGGCAAGAGCCCGGACAAGGAGTAGTAAGAAAACGGGCAAATTGCAAGTAATGTCAGTGAGTAGACTGCAATTGTCGAGTTTGCAACAACTTGCCGAACACAATGAGGCTTAAGATTTAGAATGGAAGTTTTAATGGTTAGAAAATTCGTTGTAATTTATGCTTGGAACCTTGTTAAGTTTCCGGATCATGAAAATTAAATAGGGAGCAGGAAGTGAAAGTAAGGAATATATGGTCGTTTAATAAGTTACTTTTTTTTATGTCACTAGGCCGGCCAACAAGCGTACGGTTCACCTGACGGTAAGCGATTACCGTAGCTTATAGACACCTGCAACACCAGAAGCATCGCAAGCGCGTTGCCGACTAAATCCCCAATCCCCCCAGGAGCTCTGTTCACCATACTCACCAATAGGAACACAATACTGCTAGAAAACAGTATTATTTTGCTGTGATCTTCTGTAAGGTCGAGGTACTACCCCAGTCGGGCTGCTCCATATTTCGAGCAGGAAATTCCTGCTGTACCCTACCTCAGTTGCTGTGCTCTACCTCAGTTAAAACTTACTTTCAAGTTTTAAACTGTCCGAGTAGTTTCTAGCTTTAAAAGTACATGTTCCGACTTTCTGTTGTATACCATTAGGTTGACAGACAAGCATACGATTCGCCTGCTAAGCTGTTACAGCCTATGGGCGATTGCAATGGTATAAACATCGCAAGTGCGCTGCTGACCCTATTCCCAACCCTCCCTAGGAACTCTGGATACTTTACTCATCACAGGGAAAGAACACTTTTCTAAAGCATTATTTGTATAGTATTTTGCTGTGATCATCTGCAAGATTGAGGTAACTCCTTAGACAAGCTGCTCCAGATTTTGAGCAAAAGATTTGAGGCTATGCCCTTCCTCAAAAAGTACTTTACAAATCGCATTGTATTTTCAAATATTACATACGTTGTACTTTTCACATGACAGCTTCTCATGTATAGAATAATGTATTTTGGAAAGATTTTAAGTTCAGTTCTTTCGTTTCTTGAATCTGCATTCTTATTCAGTTGGAGTTTCACGTAGAACTGACACGACTGATTTGTTAGGTAAGCATATAGTGCTTCTAAAATCTTATTTAAGTGAAGTATATTTTGAGATTTTTATTTGAATACTATTTTAGAATTTATTGGCTTTTTTACGTACAAAATGGTTTTATAATTCGAATCACATATATTCCTATATCATATAAATAAAAATGAAAACAAAAACTTGTAGCCAAGCGCAAAACTCAAGGATAGCTGGACATTTTCAAGCAAAATTATTATTTTTTATTTTTTTTACTATTCTGTAAAACGTATTGTAATCATTTATGGAATGAAAAATCAATATCATTGTTAAGAAAATTGAGAAATTTGAGTAAACTTATATATTATTTGAATTCCCGTCTGTATGGTCAACTAGTATTATATCTATTTTTAAATTAATCAAAATCCAATCTAAATCTAAAACAACTTTATTAAAATAGGCCCCAAGAGCACTTTCGAATCGTCATTTGAGAAATTAAAATTTTAAAGTGATTATTATTTTTGTAAAAGTAAAGCTACCACAGATTCGGAATGTATACTCTGCAGATAGAATTGGCAAGAAACTCCACAGTTAATCTTTAGAAAATTATATATAAACTGTGTTTTAGTACAAAATTAGTAATATCTTGCATGAAATACAGCGTCACTAAGTCCACACATCTTTATCAACTATGTAATCCTGCACCGAATAATACCCTTTATCTATTATTATTTTTTAAATAAAAACTTTAAATGTATGCTGAGACAATCTCTAAATTGTTTGTGGAGTTTTATTATTCATATGCATACCATAATCCAGAAAGGAGAAGTTTATTTTACGCAGTCGGAAACTTGTTATTAACAAAAATGGCCAAATAGAAGTAGTAGCTTAAATATAGTAGTAAACCTATTATAAACATATAAACCTATACCTATGCCTAAACACTAGCTTAAAAATGCCTTACATATATGTAGGTTAACTTAATAGTTCCTGCACTTATGCGTTGTATTAATTTTGTTGATATTTTAGAGTTAAAGAATATCTACTTTTAGTCCAGAAAAATACGTTCCACAATATCTGGTGACGAAAAGAATTAAGATCGAATATCATTAAATGAAATTATGAGAAATTTATATTGGTATGAAATACGATATTACAATTTTCGAGGGCTTTCAGTATTTTGTAGAGGAAGTAGCGTCGTCCCGAGGTCAGTCGCTCAAGTAATTACTGGCTGATGTAAGATATCTTGCTCTTGCCAGTCAGTAGATTTGATTAACTAACAATTTTTATATATAGCTATAAAACTATTGTAATATGACTAGATGATTCTCTTTTCTCGTACTAATAATATATTTGTATTTATCCTCTTAAACTCATTCGATTATTTGAAACTTTATTTATTGATTTATTTATACGAATTTTTTTTTCAAATATTTAAGTTTATAATCTTTGCTCTGATTACATAATTCAACAATAATAATAATAATAATAATAATGCTACCCTAAAACCGAGTACGGTTGACCTCGTCGCCTTCTGGCGCAACATATGGTCAGGGGAGGTGGAGCACGAGGAGGGCCCTTGGATTGCGGCGGTTCAGGACGCATGTGCTAAAATCGAACCGATGAACCCAATCGCCATCTCTACGGAGGACGTCAGTGGTGCGGTCCGGCGGGCTCCGAACTGGAAAAGTCCGGGGGCCGACGGTCTGCATCACTACTGGCTGAAAGGGCTCTCGGTCTGCCATGCGACCTTGGCTCGACAATACCAAGAGGCAATAGATCGGAAGACACTCCCGAACCTTTTCACTACCGGGATCACTCACTTAGCTCCTAAGTCCACCAACACCGCAGATCCCACCAACTACCGCCCCATAACGTGTCTGACCTCCATCTACAAGACACTGACGTCCGTTCTGAGCTGTAAGATCTCACGACATATTGGTGAGTTTAATATCCTGTCTGCAGCTCAGAACGGATGTCGTGGAGGCGGTCGCGGTACAAAGGAGCTCCTTCTCATCGACTCTGTGGCGGGCCAGCTTGTCAGACGCAACCGTCGGAACTTTTCGGCCGCCTGGATCGACTACAAAAAGGCTTTCGACTCGGTGCCTCATTCATGGCTCCTGAGGGTCCTCGAGCTGTACAAGATTGACCAGGCAGTTCGAGACTTCCTCGGAGTATGTATGGGGCAATGGAGCACGATACTATGTCTCCAGGGCGAGCGACTGACGGGTGCGGATGACCCAATCAGGATACGGAGGGGTATTTTCCAGGGTGATTGCCTGAGCCCACTATGGTTCTGCTTGTCCTTGAACCCTCTAAGCACCCTGCTGGAGCGTTCGGGGACAGGCTTTCAGTTTCGGAGAGGAGGTACTAAAGTCTCCCACCTTCTCTACATGGACGACCTCAAATTGCTGGCACCTAACGCTGCACGCCTGCAGGAACTGCTGAAAATCACTACGGAGTTCAGCAGTTCCATCAGGATGCAGCTTGGAGTGGATAAGTGTGCGGTCGTGCATGTGGACAGGGGTCGGGTGACTCAATCGTCGCAGCTTAGTCTCGAATTAACATCATTCAAGACCCTTTCCGAAGCTGAATCTTACCGGTATCTGGGTATGTCACAATGCATAGGGGTGAAGGAAGTGGACATGAAACAGGCAGTTTGCGAAATCTTTTTTGGACGGCTAACAAAAGTTCTTCGGAGCTATTTGTCAGGAGCCAACAAGGTCCGAGCCTATAACGCCTGGGTCATGCCCACTCTCTTGTACACCTTTGGCATACTCAGATGGACTCAGACCGAACTTGACGCCCTGGACAGAAGAGTCCGCACAACTATGACGCACCATCGCATGCATCACCCTAAGTCGTCGGTCATGAGACTGTACATCCCGCGGAAGTGTGGTGGTCGAGGCATGTTAAGCGCTAAGACCATGCATAACCGCGAGGTGTGCAGCCTCAGGGCCTACTTTGAAACGAGACGGGACAGCCCTTTGCATGGTGACGTTTCAATGTGTGACAAAGGACTAACCCCCCTAGCCTTGGCCAAAGAGAACTGGCAGAAACCGGTCGTACTGAGCACCTCTGACCGGGAGACCGTATGGATGGAGAAGGAACTGCATGGACGGTTCTACAAAGCGCTTCACGCGCCTCACGTGGACAGTAAGGCCTCCGTGCAGTGGCTGCGATTCGGCGACCTCTTTGGGGAAACCGAAGGTTTTGTCTGTGCAATACAAGATCAGGTGGTCAAGACGAACAACTACCGAAAGCACGTCCTGAAGGATGGCACTCCCGACTTCTGTCGAGCCTGTCGTCATCCCGGTGAGTCACTCAGGCATGTGCTTTCGGGTTGTTCCGCGCTTGCTAATACTGAGTACTTGCACAGACCAAGTGGCCAAGATTCTCCACCAAGAGCTTGCTCTTATGTACGGTCTCCTGGAACAGAGGATGCCGTATTACCAATACTCACCGGTGCCAGTACTCGAACGCGACGGAGTCCGGCTCTACTGGGACCTGCCTATCGCCACAGACAGGACGATACTGGCGAACAAGCCTGATATCGTGGTGATGGACAGGGCACGGTCGAGGGTATTTTTAGTGGACATCACCGTCCCGCATGACGAGAACCTCGTGAAAGCCGAGACTGAGAAAAAACGTAAATATCTGGATCTGGCGCACGAGATTGTCGACATGTGGGGTGTGGGGTCCGCTGAAATAATCCCTATCGTAATATCTGCCAGCGGTTTGATCCCGGTTAGCCTCGCTCACCATCTGAGGCAACTGGGGATCCGGGACGGTTCGCTCGCAGCCAGGATGCAGAAGGCGGTGTTACTTGACTCGGCTAGGATTGTCCGCCGGTTTCTCAGCCTACAGCCCTAACCCCCGGCCGTTTGATCTCCCTGCCGGGGCGTATTCCTCCACCCGCTTATATTTATATATGTAAGTATAAGTAAATTTACTATATTATCTATATAAGTAGTTATTGTAATATATGTATCTATTATGTATTGGGCGGGCGGAGTGACATTCAGTATAATAATAATAATACACTTTATTGTACACCAAAAACAGAAATAATACATATCAAAGAAAGAAAGAAAATATTGACAATATATTCATTAGGTACAAAGGGCGGCCTTATCGCTAAAAAGCGATCTCTTCCAGGCAACCTTAGGGCAAAGGAAATGGTCTAGCGTCAGCATAGGTGTACAAGTTACAGCAAATTTATTATAAATATTCAAATAATTAAACATATACATACATACATACATACATGTTACACATTATCATGGGTTTTTTTGCCCGTAGTCATTATCAAGCTTATATATTATTGTAGTAGGCAAAATAGTCTGTTCTTGTTATCTCAACTCAGTTAATCTAAGACTTAAGTATAGCCAAGACGCAAGCAGGAATTCATTAATAAGCTACAAAATTGCATGTCAAGTATTAGCGGTTTTGCTTCGTTACGGTTTTTAAGCTATTTCAACAATGGTAAATGTGCTTTAAGATATTTTACTTGATGATTTTACAGGTTAAATATAATTCTGATATGAGCTGGTAGCAAAATTTTACTGTAGCGGCTTGAAATTATATAAAATAAAAAAAAAACCTGCATTATGATTTGTAGATATGAATAGAATTCATCTTCATCATATTCAATGGAATAATATTTATCTTATATGACACTGGTGCTTCACCGTTATTAGCTGGATAGCTGTTCTAAGAACTAGAAAGTTATCTCTCGGTAAAATATTTTAACATAAAATTCTAATTTTATTTTTAACTGAAGCAGTTCAAAAGGACACATTTTTAACTTCGAACTCACAGAACTTTTCAATTACGATCCACGTGCTCATTGCCTCATTTCCGTTCGATTGAAACGATCGAAAAACAAAAATAGAATTAAGCCTTATCTAATATATAAAATTCTCGTGTCGCGGTATTTGTAGTTAAACTCCCCCGAAACGGCTTGACCGATTCTCGTGAAATTTTGTGTGCATATTGGGTAGGTCTGAAAATCGAACAACATCTATTTTTTATCTCCCTAAGTTATAAAGGGGGGGAGGGACTGAGGAAGTTAATAACATATATGGCAAAACAACGTTTGCGGGGTCAGCTAGTATCAGTATATAATGTATTATTGAGTAAAAAGGCAAGAGTAGCAAAACCTTTGAAAGATGTCACCTGTGTAGTTTAAATGTCTATTGAAGATTGGAAATTTAATCTACAGCTGCTCCCAAGCCAACAAAATTTTCACAGACCTTCCCTACTTTAAAAACGTGAGTAAATTGATATTTAGAAGTTTATTTGTAATAAAAAGCATAAATCGTTATTAAGTTACTGGCAATCTTAAAATGTGTTCATAGTTTATTAAAATGTTTTGATAATATACCGACGTAATTTAATAAGATCTGACAAGTAAACGCGGTGAAATAATATATCAAAGTTGGGAAATAGGTGAAATTATCTATTACTTGATATTAACATATTGGAACAAACCGAGTTCTAGTATTTGTCGCTCTTTTTAAACAACAAGCAACTTGTTTAGACATTTATGACGCATCCGAGTATTATTAGGAAAAAAAGTAAATTGACATTTCAAAGAAGTACATTTATGTAAGTCTAAATATGTGAAAAAGGAGTACTAAATATTAGACATAACATTATTACTTTTATGATGGCTCATAAGTGACATGACTCGCGTTTTAGAACATTACTTACCTAGTACGAAATTTAAGTTATTTTACTTAAAATGTGATGTACAAATCTCTTCAAATTACTGAAGTAAGAAACACAGTTGTTAAATATATATCTATGAACTTTATACTGTCTATATAAAACCTCATTTGTATTTTTTTAAATATATATTTTTAATATGATAATAACAATTTATATATTTCCATAACGCAATATATTTCTATTCATATTTTAGAAATTTAATTCTATAAATAAAAAGTTGACGCCGCGTTGGCGCAACGGCCTTGGATTGTACCTGTTGCGCTGGCGGTTGCGGGTTCTATCCCCGCACGTGACAAACATTTGTATTGGCCATACAGGTGTTTGCCGTGGTCTGGGTGTTTGTGCAGTCCTTGTGGGTCTCCCCACCGTGCCTCGGAGAGCACGTTAAGCCGTCGGTCCCGGTTGTTATCATGTACACCTGATAGCGATCGTAACTCATAGTAGGGAATACACCCGCCAACCCGCATTGGAGCAGCGTGGTGGATTAAGCTCTGATCCATCTCCTACATGGAGAAAGAGGCCTATGCCCAGTAGTGGGATATTACAGGCTGAAGCGAATAAAAAGTTATTGGAAAACGTTCATGGGCTTCTATTATGCCAAATAAACACCAGAATTGATTATATTCATTAGACAGTGAATAAATTGCAAGTATTTCGTGTTAAATTTCCAAATAATCCACTTATTATCTTCCTTTTAATACAGTATTTATAAATTAATAAAACGTAACCAAGTCCATAGTCCCTAGTTAAAGATAAAATCTCAACTTCCGCAATAAGGAAAATATTATCTTCTGAAAGTAATTACATTGGACGCGGGAGAGTCGTGAAGAGATTTGACTTCAATATTTTATGTAAAACTTTATTTTTTTTGATAGATATTTGTATACTAGCTGACCCAAGAAACATCGTACTAGTATATTTTTGAAGTCAAATTTTTTGTTCGATTTTTTTCATTTTTTTTTTTTACTAACATTTTACTGATAATATATTTATAATAATATTATATAATAAAGAACAGAACAAAAAATAATTATCAGATACGATGAAGCCGTTTAAAAGTTATATGGTGCATTCATTTTGACGAACAGTTTTTATTGATATGAAATTCATAATTATAACACAATATTACATATTTCAATATATATATATTCATTGTTATAATTCTGATATTAAACGTAACTTCTTTACATATTATCGTCTAAGGTCGTGTAGAAGAAATCATTATATTAACGCTAATAACGCTTTTGTACCTTTATGTTAATTTTTATACCAATTCTAATTTCTAATTATTATATAATTCAATATTTCAATATTATATGACTGTATAATCTAAAGTGAATGGAATATAGTAAAGTTTTGTGCCTTAAAGAATCACTGTTGATCTAGGCGAGATCTTCATTCACTTGTTTAATGCATAAACATTATTTTACATTCAATATATTACATGAATTAATTAAAGCCTAGTCAGGAATTTTTCAGCCTAATTCGCGGCTTATTTTTTAATATACTAAAGTAAAATTTATATATATACCTATATGTAAAATAATTTTCATTCATTAAATACCTGGATATAACAGTTATATTGTATAGCTATGGCATGATATATGTATTTATATTACTGTAACGGAATTTGTGTGTGGTTAATGGACTCCCTTAATATATGGAGAAGGATTTTTATGTAATCCACTCTGCTACACCAACCGTTCTCGGCTTAACCATAATATTATGAATAACTTTCATGAACTTTTTCGTTGCAGTCCATATACCATCTATGTTCCATTACAAAATTACATATACAATTTTAATATTGAATTTTACTAGGATTTTTCGTGAATTAATGAAGAAAACAAACCAAGGGTTCTTTATAAGGAAGAATGAAAAAATGAAAAATACACACTATGCAGTTATTTCAATAAAAGCGTAAAACTACTTAAGATATTTTGTGTTATAGCGCTTCAGTGTCTAGGCGTTACTTTAACTGATTTTGAGCTTATAAAAAAAAAATAAGAAGTGAAAACAACAAAATGTAAAAAATGTTTAAAAATAAGAACCATTTTATTTGAGAGATTTTAAAATTTTCAATTTATGCATAGCATTTGTGTTCTTGATCAAAAACTAAAAAAGCGTTAATTAAATTCAGAAAGATTACTTTAAAATGTTATAGAGATACTGCAAATAATATTTTAGTAAAATTAAAATATATATCTTTAAAAGACAACTGAAATCTTGATAAAATATTTTAACGAACTGTATAAAATTATTATAATGAAACAACTTTTTCGGATTTTATCGCGGTTTTATATGTTTTTTGGAGTCTTCCCGTGACCATGGTTGCTGTAAAGTATCCGAAATATCAGAAAAAATTAAAAAAAAAATATAATAAATTATTATAAAATCCGAAAAAGTTGTTCCATTATAGTGATTGAAATTCACGTAAACATTAGAAAACAATATATATAAAATTAAGTCAGATAATTAGAATAACAACCTCATAATATCTAATTCATCCACGCATTACTAAACTCTTGTTTTGATGTACAACAAAACACTTAAACTAAAAATAAATATCAAATATTTAAAGAACATATTAGTATAAGATAAAACTGACCAACAACATTGAGTTGGAACGCGAGGGACATCTTTGGCTCCGTATTTACTTGGCATTCGTAAATTCCAGCATCCCTCTCTTGTGGAAACTTGATCTGTAACGTCCAGTTCTCAGACTTATCTGGTCTGATGACCTAGAAAAAAAAAATTGGTTGAACTGTCAGTTTGATATGGTACATTGTAAATTTATTTACAGAATATAATTAAATATGAATAGAGTATGAAGCCGGATTGGATTATATGAATGTACCAGTAAAGCTAATAAGAGTCTTATGGATACGAGTTTATTACATTTATTTATCAAAATGTGTTATAACTATAAATATTTGTTTCAAATACATATAAATTCATATACATAGATCTATAAATAAGTCGTCTTGCCAATATTATATGTTTTTTATTGCGTTTTTATGTGACATATTTTTTCATATAAAAAATACTATTAAAATTATCATTATATAAAATATTATTTACATTAAATATTCATTTTTATATGTGTAACACAATGTTTCATGTATTGAAAATGCGAATATAGTGCCAAGATTCCCTCTACGTAGCACAAGGATAAGGCAAATTCAACAGCATTAAATTTCGCTATTAGTATAATACAATATTTGCCATGTTTCTATGACTATTATGCTTAAGCTTTATTCCTCGATAGGTAGATTTTTATTTGCTAGAGAAGTCCTTAACTTGAAACAAGAAACAAACAAACAGACATTCCATTCCAAGCTGTGTGATTACGGCAGTAAAGAATATAGCCACCCCCTCTTTTCCCGTGGCTGTCATAAGAGGCTACTAAGGGATAACACAGTTCCACTGCCACCTTGGAACTTAAAAAGCCGACCGATGGCTAGATAACCATCCAACTGCTTTCTTTCAAATACACAGGTCGAAGGCGGGCAGCAGCGTCTTCAGTGCGACAAAGCCAGCCCTGCGGTCATCAACCTGCCTGGCCAGTATAGTGACTATGTGCAACACACATGAGTTCATGTCGTTTTTGGCGTGAAATTGTGTAGGCCTATATCCAGCAGTGGACTGCGATAGGTTGAAGTGAAGATGAGGGACATTCCATTCATCTTTATGATTTTAGTTTTGGCACTATATCACACCCTTTAGCCCCCCCCCCCCCAATTAGTTCCAGTAATTTACCAACTACAAAGTACAAAAGTAATTTCTATTTACCTCCTTTTGTGTGTATTTTGTATCTTAGACTTATCTCATAATTTAGAGACAGAACATTTTCAAACGTATTTCATTATTACTACTTGATAAATCACCTCACCTGAAATCTCTGATCTGATGTATAAGTTAAGATTCCAGCTGTCAATATATGAAGGTCCCTTTTTCGTATCCATGATACCTAAAAAAGAAAGAAAATCACATTACTGGAAAGTTTTGGTAGACTTTTATTTAACTTTTTTGACTTTTTCTTAGCGTGATGTTTTCATAGTGTAGCTGGTCTAGCAGTTATTGACCTATCTTATGAACTGAAAAACGGGTAAAGTCTACATAGAAAATAAAAATCTGGATAGGGGCACCCTAATCACCTAACGGTTTAAATTATACTTTACGACCTATTCGCGTACATATTAAACTAACAAAAAAAAAAAAAAAAAACATAAAAATTGTTAGAGCAGTTTCGGTGGAGTTCGACCATAAACATAGTGGAACAAGATTTTATGTATTAGGTTTTACTTGTGGAAGACGATTTGGACTAATAGGGACCAAATTACTTATATAAGTTCTATAGTATCCACGTTTGACCCCTGGACAAACATATCAATTATCTTCATAAAGCCTTGTCAATATCGATAGCATTCGAGTTTTATTTTAGAAGTAGGCATTTTAATATCTCTTTTCCTATCTTAATGTTTTTCGATCATCCTTGACCATACCGCATCATACTTTTCTGTAATAGTCGTAAATTTTCTGTTCCACAGTATAATATTCCGGTCAGTGACCCTTCTATTAATAGTGGTAAGTGGAGCGTGAACTCCTACCTACTTACGTGCTGGGTTGCATGAATGGAAGCGTTTATAAGAGTTACATTAAGTATACTTCATTATCTTCTTCTGCCTAAATAAGGTTAATGTTTCATTATATGAATAATGTAATCTATGTATCAAATGTTATAACAATTAGTTTAGTACTGTTTGGGTCAGAGAATAAAAACATTACGTACACTAACATTGACATCACGATAAAATAACATATAGAATAAGGTATGTTAAAAATGTGCTCTTGTCTTAAAAAGACGATCACTTTCTAAAAACGCTAGATACAGGATAGAGATACAAAATTAAGAGTGCAAGCAGGATGTGTATATGTATATGTATATTGATACATAATATTACATATAAATGAGTATACACATATACACCCCTAATTTTACAGATATTCAAAGTAAATAAAACAAAAAATATTAAAAAAATAAGTACAGTATATATATATTAAATAAAGTAAATATAATTGTACTTAGTATAGATATCGTTAGTAGCGTAACAGTTACCGACGCTTCGTCAAATATTGGTCCGTTCAATAGAACAAACATCTTCGATTTGGCTAAACTAATTACTATCACCGGCCTAAAGTCAACAATCTCTGTCTCCCTCTAGAGATAAAAAACTGTGTGTGTCAACTCTGACACGCGACTGAAGTTTACCCCATAAGATATAAATTATATAAATAAGTCAAGTAATAATTAATTAAATTCTAACATAAAAACACAAATTGTTGCTCGTTATTCATATTGGTGTGATTATTTCTATCAATTTGTGGGTTTTATTCAAAGAAATGTTGAGAAAAGATGAAGAGTTGTGATGTGCGAGGATCGAACCCATTTGTATTGGCCATACAGGCATTTGCCGTGGTCTGGGTGTTTGTGCAGTCCTTGTGGGTCTCCCCACCGTGAGTCGGAGAGCACGTTAAGCCGTCGGTCCCGGTTGTTATCATGTACACCTGATAGCGATCGTTACTCATAGTAGGGAATATATCCGCCAAACCGAAATGCAGCAGTGTGGTGGATTAAGCTCTGATTCTCCACCTACCTGGGGAAAAGAGGCCTATGCTCAGTAGTGGGATATTACAGGCTGAAGCGATACATATCGGTACAGTAATTAGTCTGGTATATTAGTATATCTTTATATTAATTGTTTCACATGATTTTACTTCCCATATTATTTATTAAAACGGGTCTTATATCGTTTTTCAAGGTATAAACTGCAACAAACATCAAAAATGAATAAATCAAATAACTATTACCCTTTACTGAGCAATAAAACGACTTATTATGTAGACGTAGTTAAAGGAAATTTCTGAATATGTTATGTTCATAGGAAATGAATTTCGCTTTTAAACAATGTCAATACAAGCTCTTTGAGGAACAAAGGAGCGTATCTCGTATTCCTATACTGTATTTGGAAAAGGGCAAGTTAAAGCGTATTCATATTTTTATTATCAAAGACTAGTATGATATGATGTTTGTTTAGGATAAACTTTCCCTCGTCATTTTAGTTTCGGTACATTTTCAAAGTGCCTGTCATAGTTTAAGTGGATTTTATTATTATTTACTACTGAATTCTAATGTAACGTGTAATTCTAATGTAAAGAATTCTTAGAAAAAATAATAGGGATTTGAATACGAGACAGAGATTTTTCAAGAACTGAAAGAAAGTCACTGATTTTTGAATAACCTGTCTATGGTATGTAGATAAAAGATAGAGTATTAATAAAACCTTCACGTTCTGAGAAAATTTATTGAAAATGTATAATCACGTATAATGTATAATCACGTATGTCAAATTTACATATCTTCCATATGCATCCGTATTTTGAATTTTTATTCCATTTGTGTTTTGAATTTTTATATTATTTGAACTCGTTTTACGTTCCAAACACAATTTTTATTATTTTCGTACCTTTAACATTAACCTTAAAAATAAAAATTACATAAGTACGAAATTCTTACACACTCATAAATTAAACATAGGTAACTATTTTAGTTCACCGCCCGGTACTAAAATAGCTTGATCAATACTCGAGTATTCATAAAGAGACTTGTAGCGCACAAAGCAGGCATGTATAAGCTTTTAAATTAACCTAATATTATTACTGCCGTAATGAGGACTTTATAATAATTATGTGCTTGTGTGCGCTTGTTTATGACATGTTTTGTAGCTTAAGTGTTAGTTATAAGAACTCCAAAATGGCTAAAATTAAGGGATGAAAGCTGTCGTATGTTTTAACAATGAAGCTGAAATTTTATTTATTTTACTGGCTTTGATTTTTAATAATCGTTTAGTATAATATAGGTTGATTGACTTATTGATTCATACTGTAATATTCCACTAGTGACCATAGGCTTCTTTCTATATATATTCTCTAGAATAAGGAATATTTTCTAGAATAAGGCACGAAACATTCACCACGTCGCCCGACTGAAGGTTACTAAAGGCGGGTTATTGACTTCACAATATTTGTGTTTAATCGGTTTGGTACGTAAGTAATTAAATCGTTAATCACAGATTGGCATTCAAGACATTTTGTCAATACGTTTCTATGGCTACGAAGTCAATGAACTCGTGGTTTGACATAATTATATGTAATGCTAAAATCAACTCCTCAATTATTATACAGCTTAAAATATCATCAAACTGACCATATACTGACATATTTCTCTCGTAATTGTTGATTATCAGAGAACTATTTGAGCGCATGACGCCATACTATTCCATAACGGATTTGTATTTTAAAAATATCCCATGATAAGCAGATTATCTTAATTAGTTCTATATACTTGGTAATATATTAAGGCATTAAATACTAAGATTATTACAATAATACACAGGACAGATTCCCGTGTACTGCATTATCATAGTTTTTAGTAGTAAAATTAATCTATACAACTTAATTATTAAATATTATTTCAAGAATGTTTCACTTTGACAGAGAATGCAGGTTTATACATCCATACTCTTGAAATAGTAAGAGAAGAAATGAATACATGATTCAGAAAACATGGCGAATTCCATTTCGAGTAAAAAATGTTGAAATTTAAAGTAATAAATTTGTTTTCAAATTTAATTTCAGGCTAGTAGTGACGAATCATATTTTGGAAGAGGTTCTGTGCGAAACTCAAAAAAAAAAAAAAAATCTAGAAGATATATTTTTTTGATACTATTTAAATCCAGCGTTCTTTTTTAAAGAAAGAATCATTATTTCATATATATGACAGACTTGTAGATAATTTTGATGATTTGATGTACACTAGTGTGTTTTAATCGGGAATTTACCCGGGACTACTAGCGCAACAACTGACGTGCTTAAACGGCTAATAATATTTTATAATATTCATTATTAGTATTTTAATTAATTTACTAGAAAATCACAATTAATTGACAAATCACATTGATCGCATTGCTGAATACTATTTACTGTTTATTCGTACGATTTCAATACCGATTACTAAATGTAACCTAGTAAAGAACTATACCAAATATACCTATGTAGGACAGGCCCTTTGTAGGACATCATTCATTCATAATAAAATATAATGTGTAATAATATACTCACCGCCTTATCACCTAGCTGCTCAACCCTGCAATGAAGGAAGGCGGTCTGTCCGACCACGGTCGTCACATTCCGTGGGACGTTATACTCGAAATACGGGAAGGAACCCACGCTGTCTTCCCCGTAGTGTGCTGTACCTGTAACAAAATATATTTTTATGCATACACGTCAATTGTTATAAAAGAAAAAAAAAACTTAGTATCCGCCTGTATTTTTGTATAAAACCAAAAAAATCACTAAAGCAAGGCATCTGTTTTATCATACTTTAATGTACAGTCTTCATTCATCATTCAATTTTTGTTACGTATGATATACTATCCATCAAATTTATACAAATACAAACATAGACACCACATTGATAGATCAAGATTTATCGATGTGAAAGCTGATGAGACGTATAAATAATGTGTAAGGAGTGTATAGGTATAATATCCACCGAAATATATGACATTCTTTTTACTTAAATATATTCCGCTTCAATAAATTTTATACTCTTACAAATTCACAAAAGTTTTTATTAATTGCTATTCCTAGCTGTGACATTTTGTTGTATTAACAAGACAGTTAAACGACAAAGAAGTTTCTATATATTTCTTACTTTTAATTAATTTATTTTCGCAATATAAAAGTTTGAAATATGTTGATGGATACAAAAGTTACTGAAATGTTGATGTTTTGTACAAACAAAATAAATTATTAAATCACGTGCCGAGAAATATATACATGACGAAGCGTAACGTTAGCATTGAAAATAAAAGTAATTATAAATTCCGTACAGAAATAACCAATAACTCATACAGTGAACAACAATTAAGGCGACGTATTTCGACTGATACATAAATAATGCAACAAAGCTGCACGGGTAAATCTGAAAATAAATTTCAATACATGTTTACAAACAATTTACAAAGCGATGTTTTTCGGAATTCTTTTTGTAACTCGTCCCAAACAGAATGGCAAATGACACAATTAGCTTAAACAAAGGTGACTTGATTAAGAAATTATTCGGGACTACACAGCATCTAAGCTCTAATGTGGGTTCTGACGGAATTCCCTTAATTTTAAGGGTTACAAGACCCTTTTTTACGTGAAATTGATGGTAGAAAGTTTGGACGTGGCAAATTAGGGTTGACAGATGTATTTGTTTTCGAAACAGTTTTAGCGCCCCATTTAACATATTGATTTATATCATTGTATAACATTAAGTAATAAATAATGATAAAATATTTTTAAATTTTGAAACTCTTAAAACAAAAAAGTATAAATAACAACTCTAAAAACAAAATTTTATGAAAATAGTTCATATATGAAAACTCGGCTCGCATTTTGTACAAAATAGAAATGTAAATGTGGAAGGTACGTTCACTATGTGAGACGGGTATTTTGCTGAATGCGAAGTTTTTTCTTAATGGTTCACGCACAATAACGGTAATGATGACGCAACTAGGATACGCTGAGAGCCGCTTACATTAGCCTGGAATACATTAGTATTTCAAATACTAACGTTTTGATACAAACAAATTATCAAAAGTCGAATACTTGAAAAGTCGAAAATTTTCGACAGTCATTTTAATCCTTAGGCAATTACAAATCGTCAGCGCAATTAATGTATTTTACGTTTAACTTTTTTAAGTCACGTTTGAAGACTCGTAGTACTTATCCTTTGAATTTCTAGAATATGGCTCGTTACGTTATCCCTTCCTTGACACAATTTCGAAACGCTCGTTTATATCTTGGGACTAACTTTAGAGATGGATAACACGGGTTTATGTGACTGTAAACTTGGAGCATTATTGTGTCTTAAATACATTGTTTCACTTTGACCTTTATGTTCTAATAATATCTTTTTTGTACACAAGATATCAATTGGAAAATGAACACGCATTGATAAGAAACGTATTAAGTAGTAGAAACCTTATGTAAATAAAAAAAAAAATATTTGTTTGACCAATAATAATTCAGTTTTGTCTTGTAAAATCATATTCATATTCTAGACTTTGATAGTAATGTGAACATAAATATAAAAAAACGATCAACCGGTAATACAATAAAAAATAAAGTAATTATTGTAGTAATAATCTTTCCAGCAAATAAGTTACAAAATTAACCCTTATTATATTTAAGACATATCAACCCCAGTGAACAACGTCATTAAATAAATTTATAGTAACATGATTTCAAAATACAAGCAATAAAGTAAAAGTAATAAAAAAATTACAACAAAACAGAATTCGTAATACGCGTAAATAATTCAAACTTATCTGATGTAAAGTTCCTGCGTGTTTTGTGTATCACTCTCATTATTAAATGAACAAAACTAACTTTGTACTGTCTACCGCATCCAACTTTGTGACATCTGCCCTTTTAATGTATGTACCGTCATTTCACTAAATTGCTAGCTTTTAATCGCGCGGTTCACATCTCATTTTGCCACTTTTTACGATTACAAAGGTGTTTTTAAATGGCCAACTCAAATATAATGTTTATTGTCTCGTGAATTATACTACTTGGTTAATAATTTTTTGACGTTTTATGTAAACCTTAATGCAGATTTTTTTAGACTTTTGTTTACCCGTCTTCACAGGTAGGGATCGGAAAAGCTTGTTTTAAATTATTAATGATAATAATATTAAATCTAAACTAAAAATACATCTGTTTTTATGTAACGTAGGCTTAGGTACTATTTTAACAGTTTTTAACGAAAAACTTTGAATTAGTGAAAATGCCAAGAATTATTTTTAATTAGTTTTTTGAATTATACTCCTTAAGAATCGATTTTCGGTATGAAAAAATTAGAGGAGTAAAATCTAATGAACGAATGACCTCGTTACGTTTCTATTAACGCCATCTATCGGAAAGATCGGAGTACTAAGAAAAACCCAATAGGGTTCCGAGAGACGACGATGTTTTCTAATAACGCCATCGATCGGTCGTTAAATGGCATTATTTGGTTTGTTTATTTATCATTACCTCAGACTAGTAAGCCTTTTTTGTGCCCATTTAGACAGACGATCTGAATGAGTAGACTCCAGTCGTTCTTCGGAGCTGATACACACACTTTTTTTCTTCTTCTTTCTTATCTCGTTTTCGAAGCAGTATTACATTTTTATTTATATACATAGATTTGTATACTGGCGATTAAAAGTAAATCTATTTAGTTTTTGACATTTATTTTGTTGATTACCATAGAATTTGTCCATTACATAAATATCATTCTCTAAATGTAAAAGCAAAACACTAGATTACATTATATTCAATTCAAACCCATACATTTTTATCACCTTACTCTTCTTTCATAGATTAATATGCCTCAACTAACGCTTATGTTTATATTTATGCAACATAATATGAATATAAATGCCTAAACTCAAAAATAGGACGTTGATAGGACAAGCTAAGTGTTTTAAGTTTACTTTTTTCCTTGTATACAAATATGACAGTTGCAATTATTCTAAAAATATTAAGTGGGTCTATGTTATATAACGTTTACTTGTGTTGCGAAATATTTACTTAAATTCGCATGTTTGAATATAAAACCAACAATCGTTTCAATAATGAGGCGTTGGCGCAACGGTCAGCGCACGGTTTTGTGGCTGTTGCACTGGCGGTTGCGGGTTCGGATCGAGAAACATTTGTATTGACCATACAGATGTTTGCCGTGGTCTGGGTGTTGGTGTCTCCCCACCGTGAGTCGGAGAGTACGTTAAGCCGTCGGTCCTGGTTGTTATCATGTACACATGATAGCGATCGTTACTCATAGTAGGGAATATCCGCCAACCCGCATTGGAGCAGCGTGGTGGATTAAGCTCTGATCCTTCTCCTAGATGTGGAAAGAGGCCTATGCACAGTAGTGGAATATTACAGGCTGAAGCGTTAGCGTTTAGCGTTATTCAAAGGAACATTATTTGCCTTGTAAATAATAAAGACATAATCTAATTGCTTTATTAAAATTACGTAGAATCAGACATGACAACAAAGCAGCAGTAGTCATTAAAAGTAATGTAATATTGTGTACATCAAAGAGTTCTACAATTATCTCGTACCTTTCTTTGCCTTATTTTGTAAAATTACGAAGTCGTTTGAAAGAATTCTTTGTGACAAAAGACATTTCCAGAATTTTTCGTAAACGTATGTGATACACGTTTTCCTGTATTAAACGAATTTAGTATTCATAAATAAAGAAACGTAAAAAAATATACTCGAGCTTAGTAACGTAATTTTTTATCTTAGTCCAAATTTGATAACTGCTGCTGAAATACGTAAATATGAATGTGATTAAATTAACATTAAAAAAAAAAGGTTGATTGTGTCCATGGCTTCTAAACGTTCCCCATAACTTTCAAATTATTAAACATTATCTACACTAATAAAAGGTGAGCCGGTTTTTTTGTTTGCTTATACTACAAAAACTACTCCGATCGAAATACTTATACCATAAAATGCAGCGTTTTTTGGAAAAGATTTAATATTTGATATGTTGGTGATTACTTATCATGTAAAAATTGTGGACGGACAGAGGTCGTTAGTATATAATAATCAGATATATTTTCAAAATTGTTAATGTAAAATGCAAAAATGTATCAAATATTTTAAACGAAGATATGTTTTACATGGATTGTACCCATTGCGCTGGCGGTTGCGGGTTCGATCCCCGAACATGACAAACATTTGTATTGGCCATACAGGTGTTTGCCGTGGTCTGGGTGTTTCTGCAGTCCTTGTGGGTCTCCCCACCGTGCCTCGGAGAGCACGTTAAGCCGTCGGTCCCGGTTGTTATCTTGTACACCTGATAGCGATCGTTACTCATAGTAGGGAATATATCCGCCAACCCGCATAGGAATAGCGTGGTGGATTAAGCTCTGATCCTTCTCCTACATGGGGAAAGAGGCCTATGCCCAGTAGTGGGATATTACAGGCTGAAACGTATTACAATTTTATTAAAGTTACATTATTATTTTTAATCGAGGTTTTAATATAATCCTCAATTATAGCTTCTAGTAACTCGATTTCGTGTAACACAATCGCATTAGCTGAAACAGTATTGGTTAAATTTGTAACTACCGGTATTAAAGTTTCAACCTGCATTACGCGTCTAGCATTAATGATAATTGCTAATTTGCTGTTTTAGACTGATAAAACTTTTCAAACTTCAATGTAAAATCTGCACGATTAGACTATATTTTTCATTTATTATTTTTTTTTTATTGATTTAATAGTAAAAAATTAACTCTAGTGGTTTGTGTGAATGTCACCAAGACTGGAAAAGACACAAATATACATACATATTCAACAATATTCTACAATTTTGATGTAGAAGCTAAAAATTTAGGTCATATATTACATGAACTATATGCTTAACTTTTATTTAAGAAGCTTAAGCGCAAGCTTACATGAGTTTAAGACTGAAATAGTATCATATATTATATACATTAATTTGATTCGACAGTTCGCATATAATTTTGAATCAGTTGTAATAGGAAATTCAAAAAAGGAAATTGTAATAGGAAAATGAATATTATTTAAGTTCAACTACGTGAATAAGCTACGTTTTTTTTCTTTTGTTTAGGAAAGTAAGACTATTTTCCTGTATCCTTTAAATATAGATTATCTTTGTATGGACGTAATGAAAAAGAAAAACGTAATTCGACTAGAAACGAAATCAGAACAAAACCAGATATTAATGAAATCGGTCGTTCGGTAGTATTTTTATACAAAAGTATATAAATAACATTTTAATGTACGATTATGAGTTAAATTTCAATGAAAAATGCAGAAGGAATAATATACATCATCATAATTACAGTCTACATCAGAAGTTTGCGCCAAAAATGGCGTGAACTCATCTGTTTAAGGAAGGGATAACACAGTCCCTCTACCACCTTGGAACTTAAAAAGTCAACCGATGGCGAGATAACCATCCAACAGCTGGTTTTGAAATACACACAGGCCGAAGACGGGCCGCAGCGTCTTCGGTGCGACAAAGCCAGCCCTGCGGTCACCAACCCGCTTGCCCAGCGTGGTGATTATGGGCAAAACACTTGAGTATACATCATAGAATGTGTGATGAATATCAATTAGATTAGATTTAGATTAATTATTGTTCGCGACATCTCGCTCGCGGCTTGCTGCGTATACGGCTGGTCGTGCGTTCCCCCGCGCGCCCCTCCCCTACTAGCGCTCACTTCTACGCTTAGCCGCACCAGGCTCACATCAAATTTATCTAAGCTTTTATAAGCATTATATTTTCTACATTAAATACAGTCCTTTATTTACAATTATCCTACTTAAAAATTATGGTTAATACGTTTTTTCTACCACTATTTATTATTATTATTATTATAGGACACCTGATTGTAATCGGCAACCGTAGCCTGTGATATCATAAACGCGTTACTGATCCAACCTCGCAGAGCATCCTCAGAAGCTCTCGGTGTAGTTCTCACCACAAAAACACAACACTACTTTACTTGGCTATGATTTTATGTAAAGTTGAGGCAATTTCCCTGTCAGGCCGATAAAGATTTTAAATATTTCCTACTGTGCCCCACCTCAATTGTTTTTAATTTTATTATTCTTTGTACAAGATGTCAACGTGCTGTTAACGACGACGTTTGTCGTAAAGTTTCTTTTGTCAATTGTAATAAAACATTCTAAATTGCTGGTAATTTAGATTGGCATAAGTCCTCTTTCCCTAGATACATCACCAAGTTGTAACATTTGAAAAGTTGCAAGCGATCAAAACTTTTTAAATCAGTTGACTCAAAGTTTTGAAAAGTCTTTTAAATTACGGTACTTTTTCTTCGATGAAAATATATTTGAATACAGAAATTAGAGTATCATTTTATTGGCTGTACATTCGATTGACATGTAATCCCTACAAATTGAGAAATAATTTATTCGAATATTGACGTGTATTAAGTCTGGTGTATTTATGAATATACATTTTATGTTGTATACGTTTGGTTGTTTTTTTTTTTTAATTTCTAGTTCATCGTAAATATTTCGAATGTTTCGCCAATGCGCTACCTCGAAGTCAATACTATAGATAACAAAAAAAGTTGTTTTTAATTTCTATCTGTTACGTATAGCAAATATTGTTTTATTCTTTATAAGATGATATTGGTGTCGTTCAAACATATAATTAATTAACATAATAGTGTTTGCTCGCAAACGAAAAAAAAAACAACCTTAATTCAATCAACAAGTAATACAACGTAAATCAAAGATTACTCAAAAAGTAGTAATCAGATCTTGCACAAATTTAAATCGTACGACAAAACAAGGATCAGCTTTCGAATAAGACAAGAATAATTGAAAACGGTATACCCAGTGAAAAGTTATGGGTACATCGTATAATGGTAGGTGGGTAGGTTGACGATAAAATAGTCATGTAAATACGCAATAGATATAACTCGAAAAGTACCTGTTAGATCTCAATTAAATTTAAATGGGACCACATGACACGCACAAGCAAACAGTCTAAAATTTGGACTAGATATGATATTCACCCATCTACTTAATGGATAAAAATTAAATAATTATCTTAATTGGTCCTTTAAGAATAAGTCGCAAAAGGGCTGGCTTGAAAATTCCTAGATAGGCTATATTATATTCGACAACAGCTATTGAAACCAAACTTTTATCAGACAACCCCATATCATCGCATTAGCAATGAAACAGCGCTAATTTTGATGTAAGATTTATTTATTAAGCGTGTGGGTTAAGTAACTAGAATAATATATATTAATACACATGTTTATACTGACCACCCAATAGTTATCGTAGGAAAATAATAGACAATCCAACGTTTGCATTTTCTACAGACTACATACTTTTGGTAGGTATTAAATTTATTATTTATACTCGTAGCTACATTTTTACATATTTTTTTCAATTTTAAAATATTATAGCCTGGGTAGGAATATTTCCGTCTTTCGCAATTTTTTTTCTAATGTACTAAAATAAATATAAAATTATTTTCATATATTCTGCAAACGGGTGAAGTTCGTTTCCAGTTCGGATCTCCTACTAATGGTAAATAGACAGATATTCCCAGGTCTAATCAGATTTATTTCGAGCCCGTGTTTATTGATTTTAATATGATAAATATTGCTTCAGCCCGTAATATTCCACTGCTGAGCATAGGCCTCTTTTCCCCGTGTAGGAGGAGAATCAGAGTTTAATCTACCACGCTGCTGCATTGCGGGTTGGCGGATATATTCCCTACTATGAGTTACGATTGCTATCAGGTGTACATGATAACAACCGGGACCGACGGCTTAACATGCTCTCCGAGGCACGGTGGGGAGACCCACAAGGACAAACACCCAGACCACGGCAAACATATGTATGGATAGTACAAATGTTTGTCATGTGCGGGGATTGAACCTGCAACCGCCAGCGCAACAGCCACAAACCAGTGCTGTGACCGTTGCGCCAACGCGTCATGATGGATATATAAATTGACTAAAAAACAATTACAAACGGAAAACAAAAGGTCAAGTACAACAGATGCTTATGATATTTAAATTGAATTTCATATATTTACGGTAACATACATTGAATGCTTGTGTATGTTACCTATTATGATATTCACTGTGACGTTAATATTAATGTCGGTACAATTTTGTCAAAAGTTAAAATGTTTTCTGAGCAATGTCTGTCATTTTGCTATGTTATTCTATTGTACTTAACTTATTATATCATAGGATTAGTTGATATCTACAAATTTCGCTTCTTTCTTTTCGAAACTAAATTATTTCGCTTAAACAAAAGAAACCTGTTTTTTTATCCAGCTTTATAACGATTCAGTAAAAATAACTTCTAATACCTAAAAGTCGGTACAGCCATTTCATAGATTACGCTTCAGCCTGTAATATCCCACTACTGGGCATAGGCCTCTTTCCCCGTGTAGGAGAAGGATCGGAGATCGGAGCTTAATCCACTACGCTGCTCCAATGCGGGTTGGCGGATATTTCGTAGATTAGCCAGGAGAAAAACTTAACATTCTTTTCTAGTTGAAGTATCTGAAAGCTCTCATATGAGTTTAATACCAAGTTTCTATTGTAAATGGATGTCAAAATTAATCTAATTCTATAGATGGTTGTATTACGTTGATAGATGGTTAAGATAATGCGATACGTAGATATATTTCACGATAAGGACCATACAATCAGACAAAAAACTTCAAAGTGTTGTTACTATTCGATAAGTGATTCACTTACAGAAACGATTTTGTTTTTCTTTCTATTAGATATCCGAGGTAAAGGAATGGTAATTCGAAATGCTTTTCTTGTTTTTCTGTTACGCTTCATTTGTTGTCAGAGTTTTATTTCTTTTGTTGTTGCTGTCTAGTCTTCATTTCGCTGCTTCGCTTTGTTAGAACTTCCTCTCAGATTCTTGAATTTACTAACATTTTTTTTTAAATATAAAACAGTTGGAAAGATTTACAAATTTAATTTTGACTGCAAACGCAGACTTATGAATATGCTGTGTTACATATCAGAATTTTTCCTTATAAAATTTGTTAGGATATTAATATCGGAAACTATTTTTGGTTAAGTGATACTATTGTGTTTAGTATTTCTGTATATTGATGTAATACCGTTAATTTCCAAAATAAAATAAAATAAAATAAATATTTAACCTTTTATCTCTGAGAAATAAAATTTAAAAATATATTTTAGTATATATGTTTAATGTATAAAATATAAGCATTGGGAACTTCATAGTTCCGGACCGAATTACAGCCGTGTTATATGTGCTGGTTCATCTTAGCTCGTTATATCGAAATCTTTATAATATAATAAGAAATGAAATGTTCAATTTGGTTCTTTCCAAGAATGAAGTAAATTTTAACACTTTCCTCCAACGTGTTTACAGGAATTTTCACAAAAATGAAAAGTCACGCTATGTCAGGTCGTAAACGAAATTAAGCTCTTAAGCCGTTCGCATAAGCGTTGAAACCGTCTAAGATTTTCCACTTCAGTCAAAGGATAACACTTTCGTTTTAAAACTAAGCGGTTTAGAGACAGGTCAAGTGGTTCGTGCGGCTTCTAAGCCAGTTACATTAATAACGACGCATTACTTTCACAAGACTTACTTTGTGAGAAAGAATTCGTGGGGAATATCTCCACATTATAGCATAATACTTTCGTATTCATTTAATATTTTGAATATCTTTAAATATACAGTACTTCTGGTACAAGCTAGTTCTAAATCATAGTACGTTTTAATGTCTTATTATTTGTATCTGTATACGTTCTTTGTTTAAATATTCTTATCTGAACCAATGAACGGTTTGTCTTTACATTCAATGCTCAAAGGAAACAATCGATAACTCAAATTAAAAATAAATAAATAAATAAATATACATCATGACAGTATTATTGATGACTATGTAATGAGGACAAACTGCATCCCTCCCTTCGAAGTAGGTTGTAAGCCTTTGCATTCACGACATTGCGTGTGACACGACTTTGACGATTATAATCTTAGTATATGCGAGGCGGATACCCATTTTGTGAAAAATTCAGGGGGCCTCTGTGACGTTCTAAGGTTTGGAATGATTGATAATGTATTCGCGAATATCAATCAATTCGTTTAAGATAGAATAATGAACGAAATGTTTTACGTTTATTGACAGCTTACACTGTGTTCTAAGTATTTGTTGTTAGAAGTAACCATAACTTGGTAATAAAATTTTACTAGATTCAAGACTGATATGCTGATGAAAAACTGAATACATAAAATCGCACTTGAAAAATAATAAAAGTAGTAGATTGGATAGGTCTTTTAATTTCTCCTTGTAAGACCCTTGTAAGAAGATATCTTAAAAAAATTGAGAGTTCTGAGCGATGTATTTGCTAAATAATACGATTGAGACGATTTAAAACAATTAATATGATCGTAATTTAAATAAAAAATATTCCCCTATTTCCAAAGTCATTGTTAAACAATACATAATACAAGCTACTATAAATACTCTATTAAAATGTTGAAGTACGTAACTGGTTACACATATTACCAAATTTTGGATGCATAGAGAAATAATAGGACGGGCGGTGAAATAATAGTAAAAAGGGTTTACTTTTACAAATTTAAGTAATAAAAACATAGAAGTAAGTTGTACAATTGAGTCGGTGGGCAAAGACGAAATGTAATCACCGATAAACACCGATATTCTAAGAAACGCTAATAGTACATTTTCGATGTGTTCTTTTTTATCTTTTACTTATAATCACTCTACTTATCATTTATTTACTTTCCTATCTGTAGGAAAACAACATTAGATAAATTAACTAAATGTAGAACAATAGGGCGATTAAATATACCTTTCAGCACATGATCACTTTCTAACATCCGCTAGGTTCCATTTAATATTCTCAATTCAACCCTTGACCTCCGTTGAGGTTGAACTGATAACCTTTGAAACAAGAATCATTATCTTGTGATGAATAACGATCATTATCGTGTCTTTAAAATGTTAACTAAGACCAGAAGATGTATCAATTCAAGGGTACAGGGTGAGAGTGAAGGGTGTGTGACCTTAGAGATAAGAGGGTATACAGCCGGAAAACTATTTGCAACTTTGCAGTAATTTCTATTAATCTTAAACTTGTAAATCGTAACCTTCAAGCCTTTTAAATTGTATTTATAAAAAGTGAACTGACGTAGAATGTACAAGAAGAGATACTCGTGGGCTTGTAATATTGTTTTACTAACGAATTATAATTAATCCGTAGGTTTTTTTTAAGGTCTTCTTGTATTTTTTTTTCTTCACTCTAGCTCTGGTGGCAAATAAGTTTACGGTCCAGCTGATGGTAAGCAGTTACCGTACCCTATGGTTTGGACACCCAGTATCTATATCTGAATGACCAGAGTATCACAACGACGCTACCGAACCAAATCGCGGCGTTAATATATTGACTAGCCCGTTGGCGCAGTTTGTAGTGACTCTGTTGGTTGTGGGTTGCGGGTTCCATTCCCGCCCGAGTCTGGGTATAATATATGTATTTAATTATATATATTTATTTATACATTTATATATGTCTTATTTCTATGTATATTTATCAAAAAAATAAAGTTATAAAAGTCGGCTGTTAACTGTAACACAAGCATTAAGTTGCTTACCATAGGAGCAGACGACCGTGTGTGTGACGATGTTATAAGAAAAAAAAACATGTATCTCCTGGAACTCTGGCCACCTTACGCATTACAGAAATACAATAGTACTGGAGAACAGTACCAATTATATGTGGTCTCTTATAAAATTCCTGATTTTGAGCAAAATATTTCCTTTTTTAACTGATATTATATAAATTTTTATAAAAAATAATTTAATAGAACATGTACCATTTTTTATGCTTTTGTTGGAATGAAAAATGAAAGTTAGGCTGGTTGTGGGATGGTTTATGGGTTACGTAGTCCGGTCCGGATTTTCATCAATCCGGCCATATCCGGCCGTAAATTAGTGATCAACGAAATAATCAGTCAAACCTAATGCGAACAATACGCTATTTGAGATGTTTTGAATCAATATTGTTACCGTACCGTGAAATACGACTTTTTTTTTTGTTCTGTACTGCCTATTTTCTTTGTAAAAAGAATCAAAACGTAATGTAGTTTTTGTCATTGTTGTGACTGTTTTAAAATTTTAAATTAAACCAATTTTTTACATAATTTTTATTATTATTTTGTTTGTATATAATTTTGAGTATAAATTTTTTATGTTGATATTTATTTTAATATTATTATACCAATTAATTATTTTAAAATTCAATCGATAGCGGTAAAAAATAATAGATTTTTATTTTAATTGTTTGTAATTTAATATTAGTAATTAATTATTATTCGTAATTTTTTCTTCCATTTTATGTCGGAAAATTGTTTTAATTTCATTTTATTATTGTTTGTAAATATTTAAAATAATGTTAAGCGTGATATTATGTAAATGTAGTATTATGTAATTAGTGATAGTCTCAATGTATTAAGGACTGTTGATGAATTCATTATTATGTATGTACCTACTCTATAATTATAAACTCACAAGCGAACCTAATGAATAAAATAAAAAAACACTATCCTGAATATCTTTTTGTATTTATATAAAGAAATAGTGTGCAGCATTTCGAGAGAGATAAGTCTGTACGGATTTGATCTAATTAACGGTCGAGTTCATGAATATCAAAGCTTTGGAGCTCGTAATCCTTGAATTTAATTGACTTTGAAGTACTTCATGTCCAGACTTGTCCAGACTTATCAAAATACTTACTTCAAATAGTCTTAAAAAATAATACAGTCTGATTAATTTTCAAAGAAATTTGATGGAGACATAAAATACAAAACGTGGACAGAAAGTAAGTTTTAAATTAATATAAAATAAAATTCGAAAAGGCATGGAAGACGGGAGACACAAAAAATATGTAATCTGTTGGAAAAAAAAACGTGTAGCCATGCAGTAACTGTCTGTAATCAAAATTGCAGTGTTTTTTTTTTTAAATTAAAATAGAAGAACTAATTAATCGCTATAGAATGTATTCACTATAAAAAAATCTTGCAAACAGCTCACAGTATTTATATCACCTATAAAATTATTAATTAAAACAATGTATAATTGAGTAACTTTTTAATTTAATACCGTTAAATTTTTAATGGCAATTTTTTTTATTACTATTTGAATCATATATTACTATTGAAATCATATACAAGAATGAAGTTTAAAATGAAGCACTTAAAAGATAGTTAACTAAATCATGAAGTGATAAAGATTACCCTTTCAAATAGAGGAGCCGTGATATTTACTTTGAATACAGCTAGCATCTGAAACTTTAACTATAAACTCCGGTATGATAGAGTATAATATCAGTTTCAGTAGAGAGCGTAATATTTCTGTTACTATTTATTTCACAGATGGTATAATTAAGGTATGTAGATCCTACAGGAAAAATAACATCTTCTTATAAAAAAACAAACAAACAGACAAACAAAAAAAAAACGAAAATTAAATTACTAACGAATTTTTTTAGATAAAGTAAGGAATTGAGGTAGGGCAAAATCATTATCAGGGTGTTGAAATCAAAAGCTCTTTTTTTTATATCACTAGGTCGACAAATAAGCATACGGCTCACCTGATGGTAAGAGATTACCGCAGCCTATACACGCCTGGAACACCAGAACCATCGCAAGCGCGTTGCGGACCAATCCCCTACCCCCAGGAGCTCTGGTCACTTTACTCACCAACAGGAACACAAAACTGCTTGAAAACAGTATTATTTAGCTGTGATGTTCTGTAAGGTCGAGTTACTACCCCAGTCGGGCTGCTCCATATTTTGAGCAGGAAATTCCTGCTGTGCCCTACCTCAGTCAAAAAGCTTATGTACCTATGTTATGTACGAATTAGTTAAAGACAAAAAAAAATGTTTGGCTACATCAGACGTTTATTAGTTATTAACATAATTGTTAAAGTTATTGCATAAACTTTTTTGGAACAATTGCAATTATTTCCTAATAAATTTTTTTTCTACTGTGTATTATTATGGTGTGTAAAATAATATAATTATTTAAATTTCCCTTATTAAATAACTGAATATTTTACGACGCAAATTAATTTAGACGGAAATGTATGAATACGTAAAATATATTTTCTTTCCTTGTATAAGCTTTTTGTGGATATAATAAAATATAACATAATACGAGGAAGATGAAAATTTTTAATATTTGCTCAAGACCTTCGGAAATTTAATAAAGTTTATATATTTCTCGTAGCGCTGTTAAGACTGGAGCGCGTTGTTAAGTATTTGCAGAAGAAGTTACAAAATTAAAAATTTACGTATTCGAATCTGTTTGTGAATAATGAAGGGGTTCAGTTACTTAATTTTTAAGTGATGAATAAAATTTTTAGGATTCGTAATACTTAATTTGCTTTCTTGTTTCTTTTTATTAGTAATTTACTTCGAGATATTTAAGATCTGCTTTTATACTGCTTTACTTTTTAACTTTACTAGGTGAGGTAGGAGGAGGTGAGCGCAGGAAATATCTCAAAATCTGGAAAAATCCGACCTTACAGAAGATCACAGCTAAATAATACTGCTTAGAAGCAGTGCTGTGTTCCTGTGGTGAGTAAAGTAACCAGAGCTCCTGGGGAGATTAGGGGTATATCGGCAACGCGATTGCGATACTTCTAGTGTTGCAGGCGTCTATAAGCTAAGGTAATAGCTTACAATCATAGGAGACGTAGGCTTGTTTACAGACCTAATTACATAGTGCACAAAAAGACATTATTTGCATATTTGGAAACATATGCCTGATTTGTACCTCTTCTCCAGTTTAAACGTTGTCCTAAATTGTTATTATGGATAATTCAATTTAATTATTTAGTTTTATACTATTAAGTAATGAAAACATCTAAGTTTCGTATTTATCTGCAAAAGTTTCGACTAAGCTATGATAAATCATTAAACCAACTCCTTTATAGGATAACGTAATAAAAATATCAAGATATCCTTTTTGGGTATAAGATGGTTATGTTTCAACCGTCGATATTGTTATATAATACTAGCCGACCCCGCAAACGTTCTTTTGCCATAGATATATGTTATTAAAACAGTTTTTATGTTATAAAAACAGATGTTGGCCGAAATTCATAAATTCAAAATTTCATAAGAATCGGTCCAGTCGTTTCGGAGGAGTATGTTAACCAATATTGTGACACGAGAATTTTATATATAAGATTTGTAATTGCTTGCAAACGAAAAAAAACTGACTCAAATTACATCAACAAGTAATACAACGTAGGTACTCGAAAAAATAGTCAAGTAAATACGCGTTACCAAAAATTACTCAAAAAGTTGTCGTCATATTTAGATCTAATTTAATTAAAACTATATAACAAGCATCAGGTTTCGATTAAAATAATAATCATAAAAATCGGTTCACTCAGTCAAAAGTTATAGGGTATAAAAACATAGTTTGACGAAAAAAATTGTTAAGTAATAATTAATACTAAATACGCATAACTTGATATAACTCGAAAAGTACTTGTTATATTACTTATTTAAATTTAAATCAGACCGTATGACACGTACCACTTTTTGATTGCAAAAAAAAAAAACATCGAAATCAGTCCATCCAGTCATAAGATCTGAGGGTCGTTTTGGGAAGTTAAAATTAATAGGGCCACAAAGTAATTTATAGTATGAAAATGCCTGATCAGTTCTGCTGAGTCAACGAAAACCGTGAGCTATTCCTTGGTACAGTTACTTTGTCAAGAAGATAAACAGACGTTACTATAGCTCAAATTTAATCTCGTCCTAATTCCACACAGATGAAAGGAGGGTAAGTTCATTTTTCGCTCAGAGAATCGGAATTGCGATTCAACGGGAAAACGCCGCGAGCATTCCTGTCACCATTCCACGAGGACATGATTTGTATAGTAATTATTTGTAGATAGTCCTATATATCTATTCAATAAGGACAAATTTTGAGGACGTGGAAAATTATTTTTTTTTTCAAGAAAAGGTGGACCTTCTTGATTCCAATTTTGATGATTTTTTTTTCGAATGGTGGTGCTTGTTGTCCATTTAAATTTAACTAAGATGTAACAAGTACTTTTCGAGTTATATCAAGTAATGCGTATTTACTTGACAATTTTTTCGTCAAACTACGTTGTTATACCCTATAACTTACAATATTAATATCTACCTAATCTTACAATTATTTTTGAGCTCTTTCCAATAATGTATATTGTACTTTTTTTTTTGAGAACAAACAAATATTTATTGAAAGATTTCGATTTAGTTTACTCTAAAAAAATTGTCAAAATTATACACTTTTATCAAAAACCACAGACGAATGACATATTTATTAAGAATATTAATCAAGAGAATAAACGAGTGTCAAGTGTTGAAAACTCTGTCGGAGACCGCACATACATCTGTCATCCGCTGTCATGTCTAGGAGCAGATAATAGGGACTCGTCTCCGAAACGCAAACGTAGCATAGCCGAATATTCCTAAATGATTTTTGTTATTTAGAAAACAGATTTTTTCATATAACTGTGACTTTAATGCTGGTATACTTTAATCTCGTATTTTTATGAAATGTTAAGTAACCTATTTATTTATTTTTTCTTTTCTGACACATCTTTAAGGAAACCATATTTTGCTGCCGACTCAACCTTTACAACTATTACAAGAGTGATTTTTTTTCCGGAAATAATATTTGAACTTATAATATTTATAAAATGCTACATAGCTGATTAGATTTTTACCTATAATTCTGACAAATGTTTTAATAAAACTCTATTAAGGTATTAATTGTATGAAGCAATGTATATGTAGTGTGTTTATATATATATATATTCCTATGTAATATATTTACGTCTTTTTATGTCATATAGCTTGTAAGCTCTATGCCAATTCCCTATAACCGCCCCTCCCTATAAAACCGCCATGTTTTTTATAATTTGTGGCGTACTTATGGCGCGTAATATGCTAGCTTGAATTAACCATGGACACCAAAAGTGCCGGATACCAAAAAATAACAAAGATTACTAATTGATAATCCATAACATTATGTTATGCTGAACGAAGGCCGGTTTTCAAAATAATTTTAGACAAAAAAAATCCAGTCGGCTTTGATTCCTATTTTGTATATTTACCCAATATTTCTACAAAGTTGCATCTCTTATGCCAACTGTTTGGTACACATGAGTATTCTAGAATATGTACATAAGTGAACCACTCACACATATATAAAAGTGCTTTTAGAAAATTGCCCTTCCGCGTACAGAATATATTCATGTAACATGTTTTATTTCTATTGTTGAAAAATATTTTTATATTATCAATGTAAACTTAAATATACGTTTTGCTCGTTAATGGAGATATTAGAAAAGAATTGGATACGCTATTTTCTTTCTTTCTTAGATATAAGTTATTTTTTTGTTTTTAAAAAGTTATTCAAGTAAAATTCTCTTTATAAAATGTCTTTAAGATTAATATCGTTAGTATTAAATTTTGCGACATTTTAAAATTGTCTATAACGATGTCATAATACATCCTTAACAGAATGCACATATTAAATTTTGTACGGAAATGAAATAACTTTGAAGGACTCGAGGACACCATAATGTATTATTATGTATGATAATTATAACAATTAAAATAATTACTATTAGAGGTTTTTTTACTTTACTTAAAACAAACAAAACCTGTTCATATAATACTTATGAGTATATGTATATGTTTCATCATCAGTGTCATCATCATCTTCATCATCATCATTGGCCTTAGTTCGTCTATTGTAGACGATTTAGACAGTGTCAGACAGACATTGTGTCGCTTAGGACATTCTTCAAGAAAACGCAGAACCCGCCACCCTCTCGACCGCACTGGCTAGGTCCACAGGAACGACGAGTCGATACGTGTGGAGCCAGTTAGGCTGCAGGAGTCTTTCGCATTTTAGAGCTATGCCACAAATGCTTGTCAGATACCCCATTCCAGGTTTCAAATGAAGTTTTCCTTCTCCACGACCCTGATAATTTTGAGCCAGGTTTATCCCTCGGTCACATTTTAGGACCCCCACGGAAAGAAAGGAGGTTGTGCTATTCTACTCGACCGACACCACAGGGCAAGTATATGTTTAATTATTTGAATATTTATTATAAATTTATTGTAACTTCTACACCTATGTTGCCAGGCAACCTTAGGGCAAAAGATATGATCTATAGATCTATAGATCATATCCTTTGCTTGAAGAGATCGCTTTTTCGCTATAAGGCCGCCCTTTGTACCTAATGATATATTGTTCAAATCTTTCTTCCTTAGTTATATATTATTTCTGTTTTTGGTATACAATAAACTGTTATACTATTTAGATAATTGAATTAACAATTAATATTAAACTTATGTTTGACTTTTAATTCAAAAATTGTCTCGGTTTACTTATTCGCCATTAAACTAAAGTATATTATATAAATCTTTTAATAAATACAAGAGTGAGGTCAAAGTTACTCGAAACCCCAGTGAAATAACATAAAATGTACTATTTTATTGAAAAGATCGTACTAGATAGGCGGGTAAACTAGAATAGTAAATGTACGACTGTTGAATTGTCAATTGATCGTAAAATAGTTGCTTCTGAAACGTCTCCTTTAAGGCCGTATTTGAAACTTTGAATAGGATCGACTGTACGGATAAACAATAAAGTAGCTGTCCCTACTTTCGTATAATGTAATTACGTAGAGCAAAGACAGCCCCAACTAAGAAAAAGCGTGAAGCAGTAATTTTATATTAAAACTACAATATTTAAAAAAATCTGTATCGTCATTTACAAAGGAAAATTTGTTAAAAATATAAAGTAAATAACAAAAAAATAATGCAAAATTTACTTAGTTGAAATAAATTTAATAAGCTTAGCATTAACCTTTAAGTACTGAGGTGGTGTAGTCAAATCATAAATTGTGACGTGACGTCTCTCAGACGGTTATTTAAATAATTAAAATGAGTTTTTGCTATTCACTTGAATCCACATTATTTAATTGCAATATGATCCGTTTATTATTAATTTACTAAGGAAGTGTAAAAAACAACAATTTTTTCATATGAGTTCAACATTTATTAGGTACTAATCAAACAACTAATATTTCGCTCTCTTAGAAACATAGTATTTATAATCAGGCTGTATTAAATTATTTTGTACTTTTTTTGGCAAATTTCTTATAATTTAACATCAGTCTTTATCGTAGTATTGCCTAAGTAATCATTACTTCTCTAATCAATAAAAATATAAAAAAAAAAATTACTTATTGTCTGCACATTCCACGCATACTGTTTTTGAACATCCGAGACAGATAGCCTTGCGACATTCGATGCAGCTGTACTTAGTACGTCTTTTGAGTCTTGATGGACAAATTTTACATGTTTTTCTCGCTGCTTCTGTATCTTCAGGGGCAGTTATTTCAGGTTCTGGTGGTTTATCTGTACCTAGTACGCGTGATATTGTCAATCGCAGCTCTCTTGGTAAACGATTATTATACACTCGACGTTTTAGGTGTGGTAAGACCAAACTGCGAGCAAGATCCTGGAGAAACTGAGCTCTAGAAATATTAGGAACGGCAGTGCAGGTCTTGTACAGAGCATAGGCATTGACTCCACTCAAGTCCAAGACTCTAAAAAAAATAGTGAGAGGCCAACGTCGGGTTCTACGACTTGATGAATAATTCGAACATTTTTTATCGATTTCGTCAACACCCCCTTTTGTTTTATTATAATCCATTATAATTTCCGGCTTTTTTGTTAGTGGATCCAATTGCTTTGTGTGGTGCATAGAAGATATTAATAACACTGCTTTTGACTTTTTGGGGACGTAAGACACAATAGTGAAGTCTTTCGTGAAGCCGTGTAGCGACGATTCAGGCGAACGAGTTTTAGATGCTTGAAATTCAGGTGGGATGTGTCTTTTATTTTTTTTCAGTGTTCCAACGTAAGTGAGACCCCTATCTTTTAACCGTTCCATCAATTCTATGGAGCTAAACCAATTGTCAGCTGTAATATTTCTATTGGTTTTTTCAAAATCCTTACACAAACGTAATACAGACTGAGTTGGGATGGCAAGCTTTCTCTCGGTTTCTGGTAGTCCTAGCCCATCAGAGTCTTTTCCGTGGTAGATGTATGCATTATGTACATAAAAGGTTTCTGCGTCACAAACAACTAAAATTTTTAGGCCATACTTGGCCGGCTTTTTGGGCATATAAATAATAAATTTACATCTGCCTCTAAATGGAACTAGCATCTCATCTACACATAAGTATGCTCCGGGAGTATATGCTTTCTTGCAATTGGCAATGAACAGCCCAAAAATTTCTGAAATTGCAGCCAATGGGTCCGTTTCAAGGCGTTGTGATCTACTGTTACTGTCATCGAAACGAATGTAGTTTAGGAGGGTGAGAAATCGGAATTGAGACATTACGCAGCGAAAAATTTCACGCCCGGAACCATCAGTAGCAAAAATGCATTTGGTATTTTCGTGATTTGATTTGAAAACTGAGGTATAAAATAATAAACCCAAGAAAGCTTTCATTTCTTCGCGATCGGTTGGTCTAAGTTCAACTTTGTCTGGATTTTTGTACTTTGTGCAAACCTGTGAAAGTTTTTGATTAGTACAAGTAACAATTGTATCAATCATTTTCGTGTCAAATAGCTCAAGCCATAAAGATTCCGAGTCGATGTTTTGGGTTGACGTGGTGGAATATCAACAATATTGTGACTTGCTGTACGACTTGATCTGTTAACAGGTTCTTCAGATGACCACTTGTACCCATTTTTTCCGTAATAATACTTTTGATTACCAGATAAAATTGAAATAGGACTCGTAGTTTCGGATCTTGAAGTTCGGTTGACATCAACAAGAGGCACACTGGTCGGTCTAGTTTGTAGCTGATTCTCATGCTCTTGTTCGTCTTCTGACTGTTCGGATTCGGTTTCGTGATCAGATTGCAAGAAGAAGTCTGGGTCTGCCTGATCATCGTCAACGTCGCTAAAATCACCCTCCGTTTCCTTTTCTAACCAAGTTTGTAGAGTATTTTCGAAGTCCTCACTAGTAACTGCAACCACTCTTCTTCTTTTGGGACAATTTTTTGAAGTACTTGGTTGATCCATCTAAAAAATAGCATCAATAATGAGGTGACGTCTAATAGACACTTAGAAAGATATACACTAATAATGACCTGACGTCTAACAGACCCGAAACATTAATACTGACCTTACGTCTCAGAGACACTGCGCAGCCCCACAGCCGAACGTGTTGATGCGCCGCTTGCGAGCGCTCGACTGACCAATCGTCACATTCAATCCGTAAGCTACAGGGAAGGGCGCGGGGGTAACTTTAAAGGCGTCGAAATAAGGCTCATATTTGTTTTGTCACCGTCTGTGAGACACCCACGTCAGTACTTAAAGGTTAAATTTGTTTTAATATTGTTTATTATTTTTAAGCTGTGTGGTTACGGCATCAAAGAACATAGCCACCCCCTCTCTTCCCGTGGGTGTCGTAAGAGGCAACTAAGGGATAATACAGTTCCACTACTACCTTGGAACTTAAAAAGCCAAACGATGGCGGGATAACCATCCAACTGCTGGCTTTGAAATACACATGCCGAAGACGGGCAGCAGCGTCTTCGGTGCGACAAAGCCAGTCCCGCAGTCACCAACCCGCCTGCCCAGCGTGGTGACTATGGGCAAAACACATGAGTTCACGCCATTTTTGGCTGAAATTGTGGAGGCCTATGTCCAATAGTGGACTGCGAAAGGCTGCTGTGATGTGATGATGATGTTTATTTTTAAGTAAAACTAAAACAATTGCTTGTATTTTAATTTCTATTGTTAAGTCCCCAGAACACTCAATTTTAAGAAATAAAAATGTTAGATGATATACTTATAAGCCAAAATCAATAAAATCTAAGTAATATTAACAATTTTTTTCTAAATAGCAGACAGGGCTTGTCTGTAAAAACCGTTATCAATGATTAAATTAGCTCAACATTTTGTTAAGTTTGTATGTTGCATTTTTCATTCATATGCGTGTAAAATATGAAATAACTTAAAAATTAAATAAGTAAAAATCTATTATATCATATTTGACATAATACACAATTTAAAAACCAATATGTACCGGTTGTAACCGCCAACTGAATACTGTAATCTACAGCTGATTCCCATAAGATTGTTAGTATATTGTGACATTTCGCGAAGACCTTTTTCTGTAAATATGGTAATTCCATAGGGGTTTGCAATTCATTTAAATTTAGCGGCAAACCCACTGTTTACATCGTAATGTTGTATATGACGTCCTCATTTACATGATTAAAAATTGTCAAAAAAGTCCTTTATGAATTATCTTTTATCAATTAAAATTTTGAAAAGTTGGAACGTGCTATCAAACTAAAATAAACAAAAAAAAACTTTCGTTCGTAATTTATTTTTGATAGGGTTCTATTTATATAATTTTGTATAATACACAAAAAGTTTCCGTTATATCAGAAACTGAGTGAATTATTAAGGGTTGATATTTCGAGAAACGTCATCCATTATAGTCCTCAGCTTTGCTGCATTTTCTTTTCTTTGTTAAAAGAACTTGGTTTCATTTCTCATAATATTTGAAACATTAATCTATAGTCACTTTTAGAAATATTATTAAACATTTGACAATCATAAATAAAATAATTAATAAAGCGTATAACATAATTATCGGCGTGAACTCGTGTATTTTGCCCATGGTCACCACGCTGGGCAGGAAGGTTGGTGACCAAGATAACCTATCAAGATTTATCGATTTCATTTTAGGCTAAGGAGTACTAGGATACCATAAACTCTTAAAAATATAAAATAAATTTACACACTACTTAGTAAGAGAATCAATATTTGAAGTTATTTATTTATCTATTTTAAGTTATAACGTATTTTCAATAGAATTATATTCAAAATTAACATTTTATAGCAAAATAACAACATATAACATAAGGTTTTATTCAATTTTTGGTTTGAAACTACGTGAAAGAACGCAAAATCGTTGGTAAGTCTATTTTAGTTATTGTTGTGTGTATTTGAATTTGTTTGTCATATTTTGTAACGGAAATTGTTAAGTTTTCGGTCGAGGCGATATAATATTGCAATAAACGCGAATCGTTATTCCGATTTCATTGTGTTGTTATAGTAGTAAAAGTGTTTATTTTCCTGTGGTATATATTGTAATGGTCTAATTTAATGTTATTTTAAGTTATTATTACGGAGTTTAAATAATCTTATACAATGCACGTAGAATAGTTTTAAATAAAGAAATATGAAAAAAAAATGATAGAATGAAATAAAGTTCGATTCCCATTTACGGTATTTACATTTATATAAACTTTGTTTATTACATTAAATACTACGTTTATATATTTGTACAGGAGCAGCGTGGTGGATTAAGTTCTAATAGTTTTCACTACTCAGGGTCAATTTTAGATTGTTTACGATTCAGATAAAACACAAATTAAACAGAGAATTTATTAGGAGTTTTATATAATTTCTATCTATTAAATAAAATATCAAATCAAGTCAAAAATTTAATTAGTAGACCTCAAGCCTACCTTGAAGGGTTTCAAGCACTTATGAATCGTCCATTTCAAAACAATGAAAATGGGTTTTAATAACTTAATTAAGAAAGTGTTTATTATAAGTCTTCTCAAATATATTTTTAGTAAAAATAGATAGAATACTCCTAAAGAAGCCAGTATCTAAGTAATTAAGCGAAGTTTTTTAATCGATACCGCTCTTGAAATAATTAATCTTCTTTAAGAAGCTTTCGAAGTTTATCGAGTAGTTTTACTTCGAGAGCATCTATTGTAGTCTACGTAAACACGATACTTTTATTTATGAAAATATTTCAACACTATTGTATCGTAACAATGATACCAAACATTCCTCGCCAAGATTGTAAGTACTGTATGATTGATGAATGCTAATCTAAATACGCTTTTTATATCCGGAGGGCCTGTTTTACCGATGGTGGATAAAGATTTTTACGCTATCTGACAGATAATATTTTGTGATATATAAAATATTCTTATTTGACGTAAAATTCTACTTTATCTGTTAGATATTTTGATTCACTCGTGAGTCCAAAAGTTCTAGCTTAATAGCTGAGACATCGTCAGCAACCCGTAGGTATATATGTCGAACCTTAAGTATACTTTGTATAACAGTTGCATACTTTTCTGAAAATGAATGTAATGTAATTTATCGCAAAATAGTATTTATATAAAAATATATATCAACAAAATTAAAAAAAAAAAATTCAATTTCAGTTAAAAAGTTAGTCTATGATTGTCATTTTTGTCCTACGATTTAGTAAGTACATATATTTTTTCTAGACTTTTCAGCTGAAAAATGTCTTCAATACAGCTCAGCACTATAAGTTAACATTTAAACCGACCATTGTTAGTTTCTCAGTCGACAGAGAACTAACATCTGCTTCAAACTTTGTTTTCAAATGTCAGATTTACATAGAAACCAGGGAAATTTTAACCGTTTCGAGTCTAACAAAATGCTTTTCAAATGTAAGTTAAATGTTGCACTTACAAGATAATCATGTACCGTCTAGGAATTATAATTTATAGTAAGTAAAAAGGATTTGAAATGATAAATAGTAATAAAGAAGTTACTAAATAAGCGTTTCAAAGTGAACAGAAGTATATTTTCCCATGTTTGGGGTCAGGAAACCCACACAATACACAAGCACAAATCCCTTGACTTGTAATGAGCGGCGATCGAAACCGCAAGCGCCTACAGTCAATGCTGTGAGTGCTGCGTCAACGTGCTGTCAACGTGTTATGACTATACTGTCCGTATTATTAGAAACTCTCTATAAATCCTACTGCTAGACAACATAAATATACCGTCTTCTAAAAAGCAGAAATCTTAGAAGACTACCATGCTCATGTACTTCGGATTAATTAATATCTTTTCCAATATGACTTATAAATAAAAATAAAATAATAAATATTTACACATACACACACGATCATCTGCTCCTAAAATATGCAACTTAATGCTTGTGTTGTATAAATAGGTAACAGCCGACTGGTACAGCTAAATATTTTTTATAAACATATATCATCATCATCATTACAGCCTTAACAGTCCACTGCTGGACATAGGCCTCCACAAGTTTACGTTAAGATAACGTGAACTCATATGTTTTGCCCATAGTCACCACGCTGGGCAGGCGGGTTGGTGACCGCAGTACTGGCTTTGTCGCGCGGAAGACGCTGCTGCTCGTCTTCGGCCTGTGATTTTCAAAGCCAGCAGTTGGATGGTTATCCCGCCACCGGTCGGCTTTTTAAGTTCCAAGGTGATAGTGGAACTGTGTTATCCCTTAGTCGCCTCTTACGACACCCACGGGAAGAGAGGGGGTGGCTATATTCTTTAGTACCGTAGCCACACAGTACAAACATATATACAGTATATACATATATGTATATAAGTAATACATATATAAATAAATATATATATCATACCTAGACTTGGGGTGGGAATCGAACAAACGACCCCCAGAGCAGAAAGCAGGATTACTCCGGATTGCGCCAACGGGCTAGTCGAAAGGCAAGCTCGAGGTGTGCCTTAAATGGGTGGCGCTGCGTCGCGATCTGACGATAGCCCTCGGAGAAGACTTGTCAATGCCGAGCGTCATCACCGCGATGCTCGGCTACGACGAGTCCTGGAAGGCGATGGTCTCCTTCTGCGAGACAGTAATGTCCTAGAAGGAGAATGACGTGCGGGTGAGAGAGGAGGCCGCCGACGAAGCACTCCCCTGCAGGCGATGAACGGGGGTGCGTAGGAGGCGCTACTTAATGCGCCTCCGGTATCGCCCCTGTGCCCGTGTCGGGCCGGGATGGGAACCTCCCGCTAGACACAGCGTCGTCGGGATTGTTGAGGTGTGAGCCAGACAGTTTCCATGGAGTAGAAGTCTGGCTTCTTCACCGAGGCCAGCCAGTTGTTGGAGGGATCCTGTTGCCTGCAGATCCGGGACCCTCCAATTAAAGCTGCTGAAGGCTCCCGCAAGGGTTTTGTCGGTATTGCACCCCCAAGTGCTGAAGCTGACACACGGTCTAATATTTAAAAAAAAGCAAGAACCGTGTGTGCGAGTCATTGAAAAAAATTAAGCATCTCACCTCAGCTCTTTTGAAATAGAAGAGTTAGGACTTAATCCACGCATTATGGAATGTAATAGAGCGCAGCGCATTAAGTGCTAAAGTATTTTTTAAAATTAATTTTGGTTAAGTTTTAAGCTGTATTATATGGATGAACGGAATACAAGTTACGTAAAATAAATACTTTATACACCACATGAATTATTACATTTTTCGACGTGAATCGAGCGCTTGATTACCTTCAAGATAAAGATTTTTGGAGAGTAAATATTTATACAGAATAAATATATTTATAAAGACCCGTCTTTTAAAACTTTTACAACATACACACAAATTACACATAAAAATTATAAAAAAGTTAATATTGTTTAGTATATAACATTATTAAACTCAAAAATAAGTATATTCTGGCACGTTGATTTGCGGTGCGATTTTAACGAAAATCTGAATCAGTAAATAATATTTATAGTGATAAATGGTAAGGGGCCATCCATAAATTAATCACACGTTAGGAATGAGGGGGGGGGGGGGACGAAGTATGACATTGTGTGACAAGGGGTGGGGTGGGATCCAAAATTTTGTGATATCACATTTTCAAATGTAATATATCTAGTTGATAGTTGTAGTTATGAATAACCCTTAATAGTATATTATGCAATTATAGAATTAATCAATAACTAAAAAAGAAAAAAATAATAACTTATAGAATTGTTATTATGGTTAGATTGAAACAACATAAATGTTAAAAAAAAAATACAAAAAAAAAATGTTAAGTGTGTTACATATTCAATGTTCTTAACAGGAGATTATTATATTCATCATACTTCCAGTATAAATTACAAAGTATTAGTCGTTAAAGACGAAAAGAAAGTTCCTTCTACTATAATTGTTTGAGAATTAATCATCTACTAACACAAACGTACGAAACAATTCTTTAGCCTTAAACTTTATTTAGATGTTAATAATAACTAATGTAATTCTAGTTTTGTTATTAACATTTTTGTTTATATTACTTACTCCTAAAGAATAAAGATTTTTAACAGTCATTAAGTCGTAAATATTTCTTGTCTTTGTCGTTAGCTATTAAAAATTTTTGGTCACAAAACTCATATCTTAATCTCTTAAGCAAATAAAAAAGTCTAATTAGCAAACAAACCGTTCATAATAAAAAACTCTCGTATAACATTTAAAACTACTATATTCGAAGAAAATAAAAACTAAAATAAAAATGTTTAAAAATAAAGCAGCGTGAAATTAAATCTCTACGTACAAAGTTTTGAAATTAGCGCTGTTATTGTCGAATTTACATTGTACTCCTTTCGCGAAGCGTTGTTTCGTTACAGAATTAGTATGCAAATGGAAGAGTCAAGTTAGTAGGTCTACTTAGGTATCTGCCAGTACGTCTCGAAATGGGATCGCGTTGAACGTTATATAATTCATTAACGATTACGCCTAACTGTGATAGGATTGTTACGGTCTTGATTTTAACGTATAATGAGCGTGTACCATAGTAAAATTAATTATACGTATATCAATTATTTTATAGTAAACATCATGGTATGATTGTGGGTATTATTAGATTATAATTATATATAGGTACAGTGACTCCTAGCAACTTGTTTAAGGCCAACTGTCTTTGTTAGTAATTGTTAATACCATTTTTATAATGGTACACCATTCTTACACATTTCTACTATTACTTTTTAGTCTAGTTATTTTAGGTTTTATCTGCGGAAAAAATTCCTAGTGAGCTTAATTTTTTTTACACCTTTATTATAATAGTGTTGTAATGAAGATTTGAAAAATCGACATTGATATCGTGCCGGCTAAAAAAGCTATAAAGGTCAAAAGGTCATGAAAGTCAGTTTTACGCAAATATCTCGCGATAATTTAGTGCTTTGATATATTGTGGTACCTACGAGATCCGAGATCGATAAAACCTCGATGCATGCACTAATTTGCAGTGGCATCTTAGACCATTACGAAACATCCTTGGTTATTTGTTAAGCAAAGTTTTTACTCTATACAAATGTATTAGTTTAGTATTTTAGTTGTTTGTCTCTATAGCCTTTAATACGGTAAGGATTGTTGACGACACTCAAGGTCTTATTGACAATAAATTTATAGAACACGTCATATTACTTAAAATTTAATTTTCTGCTACGCGAGCGAATTTTCATACTGGGGGCTATTGAATTAAATGAATTCATAGCAAAATTTATAATGACAAAGTAATAAATCAACGCGACATTATTATAATTTTTTGTGAAATGAATGATTTATACCGTAAATATGTATAATATAAACGAAATAAGGTAACAAATTTTTAAAAAAATATTATTTACAAAATAGCTAAATGTAAAAATGAAATACAACTTAAAATGACGAAACGCCTTCGTATTTAACATTTTAACTTTAAATTAGCATAAACACAAATCCCTAAGACCGTTATGAAGTCTTTGACCTAGAATACATTAAGATTAAAATACTAAATTTCTAAAAATTTCGTCTTAATGCTACTTAGGAGTTTTATCTCAATTAGCATGAGAAAACTCAATTTAATCTATTAGGATTTTGCTTATAATTATTTTTTATTTTTTTATTTTTTATAAATCTTTTTTATTCTAAGTCGACCAATGAATTTGTTTATTTTAATTAAAAGGTTCACTATTTTTTCTTTTAAATAAACACTTTATACATATATAAATTTTATTTATTTATTTATTTATTTATTTATATAAACATACATATTTTTATTTCAACAGTAACAATGCCATTAAACCCTTATTGGGCTTCACTTGGCATATTTAATAATAATTGTGTTTGCTGGCAAATGAAAAAAAACCCGACTTCAATCACATCGAAAAGTAATACAAAGTAGGTAGACGAAAAAATAGTCAAGTAAATACGCATTATCAAAGATTATTCCAAAAGTTGTAATCAGATCTCGATGAAATTTAAATGTGACCACATGATAAACATCGGCGTTCGATTAAATTAAAAATCGTCAAAATCGGTACACTCAGTAAAAAGTTATGCGGATTTTCGATGGTTTCCTTCGATTTCTCTGAGATCCTATCCTCAGATCCTGGTTTCCTTATCATGGTACCACACTTAGGATATCTTCTTTCTAACAAAAAAAGAATTATCAAAATCTTTTCATAAACGACGAAGCTATCCTCGAACATACATAATATATATTATATATATATATATATATATATATATATATATATATAATATATATATATATATATATATATATATATATATATAATTGCGTGAACGGAGGTGTATGAAACACGCACACTTATAGTTTATATGGAAGGAGTGCAGAATACTAATTTTTTTTTAATTATGCATATAAATATATTAAAACAATAATTTTTGATATGATATTCAAAAATGTTTAGAATTCCTAATGTGTGGGTGGGTAACACAAAAATAAAATCGTACATATTAAGAAGTTTTACTTCAAAAACTTTTTTCAATTTATACAAACGGATTACAGAACATGTATAGAAGTTTAATTGTTTGCTAATTGTTTGGTATCATGTACATTCAGAAAACAAGGAATACAAGAAAATTATACATCAAATGTTATCTTATTTTCTTATCTCTAAATTTCTTCTTCTTCTCAAGTTAAAAACTTCTAACGCTGATTAAGAAAATAAATATCAAATTAAACAATATAAAAATCTATTATTAAGTTTCACACTACTTAGCTAAGACTTGAGGTAACCGAGGTAGACCGAATTTTAATCTGAAAACTTTGTTTGTGTTACGAGAAATAGAACTAAAACTATATTATGTATTCACTCTGGACTATCATGACTATAGCCTAGCTCCGATAATCTGTCGCGCGTTAAAAAAATATATGCAATACATATATGTAAATGTAATTAAATTAAAAGAGCATAGAATAAAAGAAAATTAATTCTTTCTTAACGCGACGAACTAAAATCACAGAGAGATAAATATATATTTAAAAAAAGTTAGCGATCAGACTAAATTGGAGAACAAAATTAAAATAGACTAATGTAGAAAGTAATTTAATACACAATTTTAAGCTTAATACAAATTTGCATGAACAAACAACTTTATCTTCCTTTTATGGATTAAACGAACAAGTTTAACACAAGCCGAAATTATTTTAAATCTACACTATGGACCGAAATACATTTTTGATTAATCCAATATTAATTTAAACTACACTGAGGGTTCGGATTATTTCTGACACGTGGGTGGAGGTTAACAGTGGTCACTTATGATAGCGAGTCTCCGTGACACGTGGCTCCGCCGAAATTTCCTGGACGATCAACCGCCAGTCTCTCGAGATCAGATGTCCAAGCTCCACGACACCATCTCCATCGCGATGTCAGCCGAAGTTTAAAAAATTTTGCTCGGCCAGAGAGAAGAATCCCGATGCTGATCCGTATTCGTAGATGTTGAGCAGTTCTTTATCGTAGATGTTGGGCAAAATCGCACCATGAACCTGACCGAGGCTGAAGACCAAGGAAAAAGAAGGAGCCGCACAGCACCAGCGCTTATATAGTACTGAGCCTAATCTACCCTACGAATCCCACCAACTACTGCTTACGCAGCCCTACGTCCACGAAACATGCTAATAGCGAAACACCTAGCAATGATTCGACGAAATGAAATAATAGTTAAGAGAATGAACGAAGAATAAAAATATACGTTATAATTCATAGATAACTTGTTTTGGTTACGAACCATTTCATCAATTTTGAATATGTGAAAAAATTTAACGTTTCTTTTAGCATTACTAATCGTTTTTTCAGTATCAAATTTGTTCAAAATTGGACTTTGTTATCGCGAAACAAATTGTTATTTTTTTCAATCCGATTATGTTTGAAATATTACGATTTTTATAACAAAACGCCGTAAAAAAAAAAAAAACGAAAAAATGTTTCGATTTTTAAAACTGAGCGCGTAATTATAACAACCATGATAACGTCAAAAGTAACACAATAAACGTAATTATGTATTTTTATAGTATCAAATTAAAAAAAAAATATTATAGACATTTCCAAACAATCCGATAACAAAAGATGAAACGGCATATCATTCACAATTAATACACGCTCTTTACCGCCACATTCAGTTTCTGTATATCCAGGTACGCTCTAATGAAAAACATTAATAACATCTGCGCACACTAAAATGTCCTTTGTTTCTTACGCGATTTCCGAAATGGTTACCTTTTGTTACAGTACCTTAGAGCAAATGTAAGTGAAAATGGTTTGAGTATAATCACACAAAAGTGGTTTTAATTCAAATTAAGAGTACCGTTTTATACTCTCAAACTAAGTCACGTTCGTTTATATAGTCACAATTAGATTTTCTTATCCCCTTTTTTTAAAGTGAAAAATACTTATGTATTAAAAAGTTTTTGAATTAAAAAAATAACCGTGTTAGTTTTTAACAAAGACCGCAATGCAGCTTACTAAGTATAGTCTTGTTTTGCGATATCAAAATATTAAGCCAACAAAACTCTTGTTTAGCTAAGACTATATAAGTAATACAGAGGAATAGTTCAATAATTAAATTAAAATCTCATCTATCCATTATTTACTTACGGCGCCATTAAAAAATAACTCAAAAAACATATAAGTACCATTTCCATAATAAATATAGCATAACTGTTCTGTGGTTATTACGATATTTTATATGGACCGCAAAAGGACGAGTATTAATGAAACGCTGGCGCTGTTAACATACATATTAAAAACGATACACATACGATACTGTATTGGAAATTGTTAATGAAAATTTTGTTCATTTATATGTCCATTATATTATTTTATCATAGCTATATATTAAGTTACTTACATTCTTAATTTACGTATTAAATTAATTTCAGGTAATTCAAAGGGTCAAAGGTTTGTCCATTTCAAAATGCTCGGGTGTGAAATTTTAGAACGCTATATTCATAAATGTTTTTATTGAGGAGCACTCTGACTGCGGAAGTACTTCAACCTTATAGAAGACTTCAATCAAATAACATTGCTCTCAAATAGTGTCATGTTCCTGTAGTGAGTGCGGTAGACAGAGCTCCTGGGGCGGGTCGCGGATAGGGTGACCAAAGCACCCATTGATGCTGGAGTTCATAAGCTACGGTAGTAGCTTATCTTTATGCATACATTATGCTTGTTTGATTCCTTTGTAAGAATACAAATAGTCACATAAGACTAAATGGATTTTTATTAAAAAAATTGTAGTGTTCGTCCATCCTTCCTGAGGAGTGTCCCTTAAGATCAATACGAGAAAATTTGGTGATGCTTTAAACCTAGGGTCTCTTTCGTTGGGGAATCTTTGTTTTATCGTCTAGTTAAGTTAATTTTCTATTTGCTATTTTGTTGGTGTATATTAATGAAATTACACACACAGTTACATATAATTTTTCGCAAAGAGGAGAGAGAAAGATATATGAAGAATCAATCGCCATGTCGTTTACCATGAATTTATTTATACGTATATAGGTTATATGAAATTATAATGATATAGGTAATTATAGTTTGATTATATTTAAAAACACATTCAGAAAATTTGATAATTTTTTGGCATATCAGAAGACACATGCTGTGGCAATAGTGGGTTCTACCCTTGCACATAATATGCAGTTATGTTTGTATTGTGCTTGTGGACCCGACACAGGATTCAGATCCCACTGGATGCCAATGAAAATGAGACGTTTTTCCAAACATTTGCTAATAATACGTCTGAGAATGTTATTATAAAACGCATTTCATTAACTTTCGTTTCATTAAGTGCATGTTTTGATACAAAAAGGAAACAAATATTGATAATATTTACTAAAAGACAGCGATATAAAGATATTGGCACTGTGATTAGTATTATTGAAATGTATGCCCAAGCATCCATATCTCTATTGAAAATAAAATGGTATTAATATGTCCATCAGACGATCAAAAAGGTACCTCTAAGCAAATAAATATTAGCTTAATTAAGTAGAATTTATCAGTGATCTAACCTAATAGACTAGACTAATAGATCTGAAGACGTGATATCTAGAATTGAACTAACTACTTGCAGGATACAAAAACCAGCTAAGCCAGAGCAAAGACTCTCTTAGTTGGGGTTGCTCCGATCGTTTTATACGCGTCAGAATGATTCGAGAATAAGTGAGGGTAGGTAAGTATCGAACGATTTGTTCGGTAGCGTGATTGGTGCATCTGTTGTTTATAAATTCTTTGCTGCTCGTAATTGCATACGACAGCGATGGTGCTGACATATACAAATACTAGCTGACCCGGCAAACGTTGTTTTGCCAATAAACTATCTAGGTTGATCGTAGGGAGGTGAAAAATCAAGATTAATATATATTTTTTTTTATTCTATCATGACAAAATGAAAATAAATATCCTTCCAAATCTCGATCGTACAGGGTTGAAAATTTAGGGTTGTTTGTATTTTTTATTGTTGTATCATAAAAAATAAAAATTAAATAATTAATTTATCTAAAAATAAAAAATGAAAAGTTTGGGGTGGACTACCCTTAACATTTAGGGGGATGAAAAATAGATGTTGTTCGATTCTCAGACCTACCCAATATGAAATCAAAATTTCATGAGAATCGGTCAAGCCGTTTCGGAGGAGTTTAACTACAAACACCTCGACCCGAGAATTTTATATATTAGATTTTGAGTGGGTGTAGAACTCTTGTTACGATAAGGTGAACTGGTTAATAGAACTTTCATACACACCAAAAAAGGGACAACTGATACCTTATGTAAATGGATCAGTAGCTATTAATTTTAACAGGCAAACCCACCCGGGTACTAGTACAAAATATAAATACAAGCGATTTCCAAATAAAACAGTTTCAATACTAAACATCAAAGTCCCAATTTAACTGTCAATCCGACACGATCGAAAATAAAAAAAACGAGTTGAAAGTGCAAAACCATGTTTGTTCAAACATTTGTATAAACGTTGATTAAACGCGTTGGAAACAAATTGTAAATAACTAATATTTGTTGAACATACACATAAATATCATAAAATAATAATAAATTTATTGAGTTCATTCGAACGTTCTAATCTCAGAGCACAAATAAAGTAAATTTAGTGAATAACTTGTTTTATAGCTGATTTAAATATGCTTTCAATATGACCGCTGTAATTAACAATACTAATACATAAGACACAAGGAGAGAACAAGCTTCTAAATATCAAAACTTAATATAAATAAGGTCATTAACCATTACAAATGATAAGTTATCTGAGCTTAACTGGGCAAGTACTTCAACGTTCAGAAGATTACAGACAAATAATACTACTGCCCTCAAATAGTGTTGCGTTTCCGTTGTGAGTAAGGTGACCAGAGCTCCCGGAATGCTGACAGCGGTGAATGATACCTACGTGATCCTGCTTGTATTGCAGGCACCCATAAGACATTATTTTCACAATATACAGGATTAACAACAAAAATTTTAAGTATGCGCTGTATTGACAGAGAGGGTATGGATGTCAACGCAATAATTATACTTTTGGGGTTGCAGGCGTGCAAAGTATATATTTCAAACAAACTTAAGACAATCGAATTAAATAGAAAAATGAAATTTACGTAAACAAAGTCCCAAGAGATCATTAGTTGCACGATAAATCCATTTGGGCCGAATAATCGCATTTGTTGATAAAACAATGGGAACAAACATTATATATAATTTATTTACTAACAGGGGTCGGGTTCGGTTCAGCGAAATAGTTTAGGTCTTGTAATTGTTTTATGTTTTAGTTATTGTACGTACACTATAAAATATTGTAATATATTAAACGTTATTTACTGTTTCCATCATTTTTATTTTTAACTTACAGAACTGTATAAGTAAATCTCATTCTTAAAAATGTATGTTCGACCGTAATGTCGAACTAATAGTTGTATTTTTTTTTGTTATTGTCAAGACAAGTTTTGTGTACGAGAATATTTAAAAACATCGATTAATGTACAAAAAAAATGGCGGTACAAAATACACCGGGTCATCTATTTTATTTATCATAAGACGAGCTTTAGCCTTCGTGTAGATAAAGTGTTAGGTGGAACGTGAGAGTCCAAAGTTAAATTTTACAATAAAGAACAAAAAAGAGACACGGGTGTCAATCTTATCTTATTTATAAAATTTTCGTGTCACGATTTTAATTAAAATACTCCTCCGAAACGGGTGGACAGATTTTTATGAAAGTTTTTGTGCATATCGGGTAGGTCTGAGAATTACCAACATCTATTTTTCATACCTCTAAGTTATAAGGGATTAAGCGGGTAAATAACATATATGACAAAACAACGTTTGCGAGGTCAGCTAGTGTCATATAAAATTAATATTTAATTTGCCATTATATAAATATTACAAGCAAATATAAGTACAATTAATTTGTTAATATTTCCATTAATTAACCAGCGTACGAGTATTTCAACACCGGGTAGGCAATTATCTCTAAATCAATAAATATTCCATGCAGCAAATAAACATCACATTCATGGAATATTGCACGAGGCGAGAATTCAATATAAAGTTATGTGGAAACCGCATTGCAATGAGGGTTTAATGTTCGACTCGCTATGATTCTTCGCTTTGGTTAAATTAAATGTTAAGGTCAAACGCAGGGTAAAATGTGGCGTATACTGTAACGTACTCTGTATATGTTAGATTATTAAACTACATAACATTATTAAAATTGAAATAATGGATTGTTTCTGATGACTCATTCTTTTAAGGACTTTGTTACGTTCGGATAACTTTTTTAATATCTAGGGAAATCCAGTTCTGAATCCAAGACTGAAGGATAACGAAATTTCTGCCGTTAAACAAATAAGCTTGAAATATTCTAGAAATGCGATGGCCTAATAGGAAGGATGGATGGATTTTTGTTAATCTTACACTCAAAAGCTACTAAAGTTAAGGCAGTAAAACTTAGTGAACAGGGAGCTAAAGATCGCAATAAGATATAGGCTAATTCTGGAAATTACGCGGGTAAAAAGGCTAAGGCAAGATGCAGTTATTACTCACATATATTTACATTTTTTTTTCTATGTTTCAGCATCCAGTTAACCTGTTAACGAGACTACATGCAACAATCATAAAAACAAACACTATAGTTACGAAGGATGATTCTGTACGAATTATTATAAAAGCTTATCTCTGAGCTAATATCAAATACAGAGCTCTCTGTTACATGGATTAAAAAAATAAACATCATATATTTACGTAGATAATAATTTACTCTACAGACAGTAAAATTTAAACATAAGTACAGAAACTTTTATGCACTTTGTAAATGCCAGTCGTCTCGGGCTACCTCAATTAATAAATTTATTTGCTACTTCACTATACGTGTAGTTTGTTTAGTTAATTGGCTCAAAAGTAAAGGAGGTTCTTATAGGACTGTATTTTTTATGTTTCAACTCATAACTTTTTACTGAGTTGAAATTTTTAATCTATGATGGTGGTTTTTTTTTTTAATTTAAATCGATTTCTTGTCGCGTGTTAAATTTTATTAGAACGAAATGTAATAAGTACTTTTTAGTTATCTCTGATAATGATAATTGATTATCTCTTTTGTTACTGGTCGATGTAAATTAATTTTTTTTTTGTTTGCGTGCAAACACAATTATTTGAAGCAAAAATACAGCCATATTTATTTCTGTATGATTTTGATTTTTTAACCGACTTCAAAAAAGGAGGAGCTTACTCAATTCGACCGTATATATGTATGTTCAGGGATAACTCCGTCGATTATGAACTGATTTTGATAATTCTTTTTTTGTTGGAAAGGAGATATCTTTAGTTTAGTACCATGATAACGAAAATAGGATCTGATGATGGAATCCTAGAGAAATTGAGGGAAACTTGAAAATCCGCATAACTTTTTCCTGGGTGTACCGATTTTGATGATTTTTAATTTAATCGAAAGCCGATATTTATCATGTGGTCAAATTTTAATTTCATCGAGATCTGATCACAAGATTTGGAATAATCTTTGATAATGCGCATTTTCTTGACTATTTTTTTGTCTACCTACGTTGTATTACTTGTCGAAATAATTGAAGTCAGTTTTTTTTTCGTTTGCCTGCAAACACAATTATATCAATTACGAATTAAGGAAATTTTCTTCTACTATGAATAATAACTATTCACTGTATTATATAAAAATTCTAATGAGATTTTTTGTTCACGAAATGAACACAAAAGTAAAGTAAAAGTATTACAGGTTCGTTACAATTAACTTCTATGAATTTTTCATTTGTGTGGCGTTATGTAGGATTATCCTAGTCGGCAAAAAACGTCCGTAACGTTAAAAAAAGCGTAAGGCTTTTCTGTATAGTCTATGTATGATGGCTATACAGTGTCGAATGTATAGTCTACGTGATGACTGTTATTATTATTGCAGTTTGTTTTTATCGATAAAAGGATCATAACAAAAATGTATACCCGAATAATTATTTTCTTTATACCTCGAATAGAACTTGAAATTAATATTTTAAAATATGGCACTTCTTTTCTATCTGGTGTCCCACGACACCATATGGTTTTGTTTTTCTAATCTTTGACAGACGATGTACAATTACTATTTAGAACAAAATTAGCACCAGAAACTAAATATATATTGTATACTTTAGTCAAACAATCGATTAAAAACCACTGTTATAGTGTAGAATCTTAGTTTGTAGCTAAATTTACGATCCGGAAAATATCGTGTACCAAAAACAGTTCAGTGCACTTGGTCGATTGTTTCGCGAAGAAGAGTGCGCCATTTTCGTGCCCGGGACAAAGACATCCTCACGACCCTGATTTTAAAGAGAAGCCATTATTGGTAGCTCTTTGTAAGAAATAATTAATTTCGATTATTATCAGCTAGATATGGTTGCCTTTTGATAAATATCAGCTCAGATACATTTGTATACATTCTAGGACATAACGAATTATGTTGTGTTGCTTCTAATAAATGCAGTAGGATTAATACTTGCTTGCGAAATATATTATCAATACTACGATTTAGACAAGAAACATTATCAGTAGGTTTTAGAAAGACATATAGGTTCTAATTTTCAGTCCGATGTGCTTACGTATATTCTAGAACATGACAAAGTATGTTTAACTATTGTTATATCTTTAGCTGGATTAATACTTGTTGATTTCATACGTACGACAAAATCTCTTCATTGTCTATCGCTGTTCAAGCATTCAGGAAAAATGGAATAAATAAAAGATGACGAGGAGAAAAGGTGAAATCACAATACTACTGTTTTTAAAATAAATAATGAAATGATGATAGTGCTTATTCAGTAAAAATTACAGCAGTAAATAACAGAATTTTTTATTTTGTTTTAACAGGTAAAGTTTAGAAATACTTTTAAAAACTGAATTTAAATGCGTATGTGCATACGCATGCACATGCATATGCATACAGATTGTCTTTGTATATATGCTGGGTAGTTCGAGGTTCGAAAAGAGCCGAAAAAAGAGCGTTTTCTTGAGACGCTTGCTTGCAGACTCTAAGTTGGCGTTTTAAAGCGGATATTGAAATTACGAAATGTATATGAACATGACTCATATTTATGTCCATGTGAGTCCTAATAATATGTACTATATAATATGTGTATAGAAAGAGAGAAATTTAGAGTATTGCTGAAAGTGTGTAGTAATTAAACTTGGGACATAAATTGCTAGAAATTCAGAATAACACATAGGCTGTTTTTTATTTCGTTATTACCACGCCATCGAAAATTACGCGGATGGAACCGAAAAATATACCATGTTGTTTTTAACTGGATATTTTATTATAATTATGTGTGGATTTAGAAATGTATTACTGTAAATACAAAAATAAAATTACATTTCAATATCTATTTTGTTTTAACTTACAATTTCCTTCAATAAACGGAATTATTATTATTGTAAGAATTTATTTGTCAAATCAGACAAATTGCTCTTGGAATGGGAAAGTAATCAAACGAATATTTTCGTCATTATTTTTCGAAAATAAAATACTTTAAAGATAGTTCTGTAGTTCAATATTTTCCGTTCAGTCAAAATGTTTTTAAAATTATTATCAGCGTAACGGAATAATATTTTTTTATCAATTGAATTCCAACGTAAATATTTTTCAAATCATATTAAACCATAAGTACGAGTAGTTTTAATTTAATCGCAACATTAAATATTATAAAAGTCATAATATATACTAAAGTATAAAGGTTTTATATACAACTAATTAAAAATGTAAAATTTTATCAATATACAAAAACCGTTAAAAAAAACAGCGTGAGGATTTGGACTCCCGGTCAGAACGAAGTTCAATTTGCTTTTTGATAGACGTTTGCTGTACAGTCATAATTTATATTGTAAAATATCAAGTTAACGGAGATAAATTAATTTTTTTTTTAAATAAAATTTATTTATTTTTATATAATGATATAATGTAAAGAGTAAAGTTTATATGTAAAAAGCACAAAGCTGCACATGGAATAAATAAATAGGTTTAGGTTTAAAGAATTTATTCTCAAAAAGAAAATTCACTTACATGAGAACAACATAATAAATGTATAATAAAAATATTCGCCTTATAAGTAGGTACTTAGTTAACGGATTATAGTATAAATAAGTCGTTTTATATTTGTTATTAATCACTATAAAAGTGGGTATTCTCTAAAATATACTTTGATAGTTGAGACTTAAATCCATTAACTGAGCCCTCATTTTTTATATAAGAAGGTAATTTGTTATAAAGTTGTGCTCCATCGAAAGTAATATTTTTTTTTGCAAATTTGGTTCTTACTTTTGGAAGAACTAGTAAGCTTGGTCTACGGGTGCTACGTTTACTGCTTTGTTTTATAAATATCAAATTAGAATGCATGGATTTACTAATAATTTTTCTTACAAAAATACAAGAATTATACACATAAAGTTGTCGTAGGTTCATAATATTCGTTTCTTTATAAAGTGTAGTTGTTGGTGTCAAAGGCGGATATCGAAAAAGTATTTTAATTATTTTATTTTGTTTTCTTTGAAGTTTTTGTAGTTTTGTTTTGCCAGTGTTACCCCATATTTCTATTAAATACAATAAATGCGATTTTACTAAAGAATTGTAGATGTTATATTTTATTTTCTCAGGTATACATTTTGAAACATTTATAAGTGACCCAATTAAAGAAGAAAGTTTTTTATTTATGTAGTCTATTTGATATTTAAAAGTTAAATAATTGTCTATTCGTAAACCTAAATATTTTTCACATGTTTTTTGTTCAATCGGAAAGTTGTCAACAGTTAGTGGATCATGCGGTGCAATAATTTTATTTTTAGTTTTAAATACAATGTAACAAGTTTTGGAAGCGTTAATAGTTAAAAGATTGTGATTGAACCATTTATATAGAACATCTAGATCTTGTTGAGCTTGAGCAATTATATCATTTATGTTACTACCAAAATAAAATAAACAGGTGTCATCTGCATATAAAGTCAGATGACCGTTTAGTTTTAAAGTTGCAATATCATTTACATAAATTAAAAATAGAAGCGGTCCCAAAATAGAGCCCTGTGGGACTCCACAGGTGACAGGTAAAGCACTGCTTTGGATGTCACCAATCTTGACGACCTGCAATCTGTTTGTTAGGTATGATTTTAACATTTCAAGTACAGCGCTCTTGACACCAATGTTTTTAAGTTTTTGTAATAAAAGTTTATGACTGACGGTATCAAAGGCTTTTTTTAAGTCAATAAATACTCCCAAAGCTATGTTCTTTCTATCTAAGTTCTGCCTTATTTTGGTCACTAGATCCACAGTTGCAGCGGTAGTGTTGCTTCTAGCTCTAAAACCGTATTGCCGTTCAGATATGAAATCAAAAGAATCCAAATACGTAACCAAGCGGTTGTGAATTAATTTTTCTAAAATTTTTGAGAGAACGGGTAGTACAGATATCGGACGATAATTTTCTGGGTCTAATAAGGAACCAGATTTATGAATAGGGGTTATTTTTGCAATCTTTAATGAGTCTGGGAATATCCCTTCAGACATGAGCTTGTTAAAACAGTGTGCCAGACTTTTTGATATAGAGCTACATAAACATTTTAACGCTTTTGTACTAATTTTGTCTATACCAGTACTAGCATTCGAATCTAGATCCCCTATAAGTCTCTCAATCTCACTGGAACTACATGGCTTAAATGTTTTAAGTTCATGATTGTTATGTTCATTGATTGTATGAATCGGGTGTAGAATGTTGTGATATTGTGTTGGAATTTTTTTAGCCAATAGGGAACCTATTGTTGCGAAATATTTATTAAAAACGTTACAAATATCCTTTATATCACAAATTATTTTTGATTCTACTTTTATTTTGGAGGGAGCACAACTTTGATTTGTTTTATTCATACATAATTTATTAACTAAAGTCCAGGTCTTTTTTGGATTCTTTGTATTGTTTGTAAAAAGTTTATAATAGTATAAGTCCTTTGTACTTTGTATCAGTTCAGCTATTTCAGTTCTCTTTGAATAGAATTTAGTTTTAATATACTCATTGCTAGGATTGTTTTTATATTGCGTCCACAAAAAGTTCCTTTGACTTATTCCATCGATAATGTCCTTGTTTATCCAATCGTCTCGTATATTGTTCAAAATTTTGGTTTTTGTTTCTTTACAGTCAATAACATGTTATTTTATTAAATTTTCAAGTTCTGTGTAGTTCTTTATTGAGTTAATTAATTGCGTTGACTCTAAGGAGCGATACAACTTTGTGTAATCGATTGATTCATAGGTGGTTCGTATTTTATTTGGAGTTTTAAATTTATTCAATTGAACATATATGTTTTTGTGGTCTGAAAACGATGAATTAATAATAGCAACGTTGAAATTATTCGTTTTCAAATTTGTGCTCACGTGATCTATGATCGATTTTTTTGTAGTAGAGTCTCTTGTGCAGTGTGATTTATGAATTTTGTTTAGCAGCCTATGCCCTGATTCTTGTATTATTTGTTTATATTCGGTTAGTCGTTTATTATTTTCCAATAGGTTGATATTAAAATCCCCAAATACTATCGATCTTTTACGTTGTTGTAGTTGGCTGTCATAGTCCTTTATAAATTGTTCAAAGTTTGTATCACCAGGCTTGTAAACTAATCCAATATCTACCGCACATTGTTCAATGTGTACCCACAGGTAATTGTTCCCACCTTGGTAAGTTGACTCAATAAGTCTGTGCTTTAGATTATTATGTACGTAAGCCGATACTCCACCTCCCCTAACGTCTGTTCTGAAATTGTAGTAATGTTTATAATTTTCTATCTGTAGTTGTGAGGCTTGATCTTCTGACGCTATCCAAGTTTCAGAGAGTAGGATGATATGAATGGTTGTTGGTATGGATTTTAAAATGCATTTTAATTCATCTAACTTGCCTTTTTTCTTAATGCTGCGGGCATTTAAGTATAAGAAGGATAACCGTGACTTTTCAGTGTGTAATTCTTGATAATCATTTACTACTTGGTAATTTATGGTGTACAACGTGCACAACTACAACCCTCCTAGAAAATACGAAATAAATACACAAAAGAAGAAAACAACAAATAACTTTTTTTATTGGTACATATAATGTGAGAACGTTAGCAAGTAGTACAAAATTAATAGAATTAACAAACGCGTTAAAAAACATCAAATATGACGTCATTGGACTGTCAGAAGTAAGAAAATTGGGTTATGGTATTGATGAATATGAAAATTTTATATTGTGTTATAACGGACAAACAAAAGGACGGCATGGAGTTGGCTTCATCGTGAAAAAGTATCTCAAACCCTGTATAAAAAGCTTCAGAGGATTTTCAGAGCGAGTAGCACTCTTAGACATAGAAATAAATAGCTTCACAATATCAATTATTCAGGTTTATGCACCCACCGAAGAGTGTGAAGTTTCAGAGATAGATGATTTTTATAATACTTTAAATAAAGCTCACCAAAATTGCAGCAAAAATGTAATAGTAATGGGCGATTTTAATGCGAGAGTGGGAAAAACGAACCCTTTGGACGGTCATATCTTTGGAAAATTTGGTTACGGATTTAGAAGCCCAAGAGGACAGCAATTAATACATTATGCTCAAGAATATAATTTGTCCATTATGAACACTTTTTTTAAGAAAAACCCCAGCCGGAAATGGACATGGAAATCGCCAGACCAAAAAACTACAAACGAAATAGATTATATATTATCAAATTTTCCTAAACGATTCCATGACGTGCAAGTTCTAAACTGCATTATGTTTTCTTCAGACCATAGAATGATTAGATCAAAAATATCACTTATACCAATGAAAAAAAGCCGAATAAAATACAAGTCTCCAAATTACACACTAACAAATCAAAATCATGCTGATTTTTTTTTACAGAAATTAAAAAATAACATAGAAGCTATAAAGATAGGTAATACATATTCGGGTCAAACTGTTTATAATATATTAGAAAAATGTATATTGGAAAGCCTAAAAATGGATAAAAAAGTAAAGAAAACCAAGGCAAATACAATTCTTACTGAAGAAACTTTAAATCTAATTAAACAACGCCATCAGTTACAAATTTTGAAGCCAAAAAATTCAGAAGATAGAAGGAATCTTAGCTTAATTTACAAAAAAACTAATAAAAACATTAGAAAAGACTACAACATGTACAGATCAGACATAATAGAGAAACATCTAGTTAAAAGTAGAAGCTGCAAACGAGCATATAAAGAGCTCCGCACATGTAAATCTTGGATATCAAGTTTAACAGAAAACTCTACCAGTACAACTAGTAGAGATAATATACTTGAAATAGCTACAAAATTTTTCGAAAATCTCTATGATCAAAAAAGCACATGCGACCACGTCGGACCTCACAGTTTCTACTCTCAAAAAGAATCTACCGCTCTTGTATGGAATGAAAAAGAGATAGCGCAGCAAATAGAGAAACTAAAACCAGAAAAGAGTCCTGGCCCTGATGGAATCCCAAACGAAGCAATAAAACTCGGAACAACAATTCTAACACCAGTAATAACCATGTTATTTAATAAAATTACCGAAGAACAGAGAGTGCCTGAGCAATGGACAAAGTCGAACATAATATTATTGTACAAAAAAGGCGATCCAAAAAATATAAAAAACTACAGACCTATTAGCCTTTTGCCCAGTCTATATAAACTCTTCTCATCCTGCATATTAAGTCGAGTAACTGAAAAAATCGATGAAAATCAGCCAGTAGAGCAGGCAGGTTTTAGAAAGGGCTACTCAACAATCGACCACATTCATGTCCTCGAAAATATTTTAGAAAAATATAAAGAATTTCAAAGGCCTCTCTACCTAGCCTTTGTGGATTATCAGAAGGCATTCGACTCTATCTCACATAAATCAATCTGGAAAGCCCTTGCAGATAATAAAATAGACCAAACGTACTGCAACATAATACGAGACATCTATGAGAGGAGCACAAGCAGAGTGAAATTAGAAACTAGTGGTCCAGAAATAAAAATCAAAAGAGGTGTGAAGCAAGGCGACCCTCTATCGCCTAAACTCTTTATAGCGGTGCTAGAAAACATATTTAAAAACCTCGACTGGAAAGACCTCGGTATCCAGATAAAAAATACTCACCTTAGTCACCTCCGCTTCGCAGACGACATAATATTATTCTCAGAATCCGGTGCACAACTTGAAAAAATGATTCAATCACTACAACTAGAGAGTGAACAAGTTGGTTTGGAAATGAACCTAGATAAAACAAAACTGATGACAAATTCTACAAAAACACCTATTAAAATTGGAAACGTATACCTGGACTATGTTGACTCCTATATTTACCTTGGAAAACAAGTATCATTCCATTCTAACAATAATTTTGAAGAAATATTAAGAAGAATAAATATATCATGGCAAAAATTCTGGGCCCACAGAGAGATATTTAAAGGAGAATTGCCGCTTTATATTAAAAAGGTAGTAATGGATAGTGGTATTCTTCCCTGCCTTACGTACGGTTCACAAACTTGGATATTCACTAAACAGATAAAAGAAAAAATACGAACATGCCAAGCAGCAATGGAAAGATCAATCCTATCTATAAGAAGAATAAACAAAACACGTAACAGCATCATAAGAAAAAGAACAAAATTAATAGACTTCTTACATCACTCTATGAAATTGAAATGGAAATGGGCAGGACATCTGGCTAGAATGCACGATACTCGATGGACCAAACGAGTGGTGATATGGGAAGGACCCAAGGGGAAAAGAAAGAGAGGAAGACCGAGCAAAAGATGGGTCGATGATATCCAAGCTATAGCAGGAAAGGAATGGCATATTGGAGCAAAGAATAGAAATCTGTGGTCACAAATGGAGGAGGCCTTTACCCTATAGAGGGGTTCTCATTTATTTTTTAAGCTATTGATAATTTTAATTTATTGATCAATTTTTTTTCAATATTTTCTATTCATATTTCGCAATTATTAATAAACTTAAATACTTATTATATCGTTTATATATATTTTTTATAAGAATGAAATTTTAAATGTAAATTTTTTTAATAATTAATTTTAAAAGCTATAAACATTTTATCGCAATTATGATTTTAATTTAATTTATAGAGATATTTTTTCTTTTAGTTAATTGGTAAGGTAATTATAATGTAACAAACTATATGATAATTTATTTGTCAACGAAAATGTATGCTAAATGAAATGAGAAATAAAAAGGCTTATTTATTATTTATTTTTATTAATTTATGGTGTTAGTTGCATTAATATTTATTGTTGCTGATTGGAGTTTTTTGTAGGAGTTTTGACAATAGCCGGCGTTCCGTTAACATATTTAATTGTTATATCGGTTTCGCCCTTGGATATGCGTTTGTTTAGCTCATCTTTTATAAGTGTATAAAATTTATATTGGGTGGGAGTTTGGTCAGAAAATATTTTCAAATTTTTTGACAACTTGTTACGGCTTTTAAGAACTGATAATGCTGTCTCTGACTTCTCAAAGCAGACTTTAATTTTACGAGCTTTCCCTGGATTATACTTACCTATACGAAAAATATTAATTGGTTTTGGAATGTCTGTTACTATCTGCTCCAATATTTTAAGTACCTCAGTCTCATCTTGAGAATCTCTCTCTTTTGCGTTAGTGGAGTCATTTTCAGAAATTCCCATAATAATGATATTATTTTCTCTTTTTTTGCGTTCTTGGACTTCACGAATTAATTTTTCGTTTGTATATATGTCATTATTCTGGGTCGAGGGAATCGGGTTAACTTTTAATTCCTGCATGTTGGTTTCTAGTAATTCAATTTTTTTCTTATCAATATTTACTTTTGTTTCTAACTGCGTTAATTGAGATTTTACATTGTTATGTTCTAATGAAATTTTTGAAGTTGACGAATACAATAAAAAAAAAACAATAAACAATAGCAAGAAGTGTCGAGAAAAGTCTTGTTACGTTTTTTCGATTTCACTCCCATTCCGCGCAGTACGTATACAGCGTGATAAGGCACTTCGTTCCAATAAAGAAAATGAACAGTGACACACCAGTTTTCCAATTAAAACTGAAATTGAAAAAAAAAGGAAATCCAAATCAACTTTTCAATAAAAAATCGAACGATTCCAAACTACGATCTGATTCAAATCGAATAGCGCATTATGCAGCCTATTCGTACACCCACTAATATCCAGCCTCTGCAGTCAGCAGTCACATTTAAGTGAATGTGGTCGTAAAAACTAAGTAATGTTCGATTAATGTCCCGACGCGAAGACCACTAATTAGGCTTTAGAATCGAGTAATTGGAATACAAGCTGGCCTGTTTTTGATCACAAACACTATTCCGTATTAGGTATAAATCCGTTACACTGTAAGTAAATTGAATGCAAATGTGCGAATTTAAACCGCATTTGTAAGGCTACACATTCTACGTGGCTTTATCTGCGTTAAATTAATATTATTGTTAGATGACGTTGTAGTTTATGGATGTTTTACAAATATTAATAATAATTAGATTATCTAATGGTAAAAACGTTTATAGGGACACGACAGCGATTAAATAAAAACAATAAAATCACGTCAAAAAATACGAGAACATATTTAACTAATTTTCATTAGATTATTTCCTATTAAAAGATTCATAAGAAAATGAAAGCCGTATATGTAAACAAATATTTATTCAATTTCAATTATCTGCTCCTGGAGCCATATTTTGTTTTTATCAAAACCTCAAAACCGCCCAACTCAATATTATGTATTATTTTTATAATTCACTGTCTATAATATCGTTCGGAGTTGATTTTCTGAGTATTTATTATTATTTATTTTTACAAATCCGCTTCACTAATAACACTCGGGGTCGGTCTATTTTTGGCAGTAGAAAAATAACTTGAATTATTAAGAATTTATTATTAGTAGTAGGAAAATTACCAAAGTATTTTTTTGTTATTCAATTTGTAATATACATAATTATGTAATAATATTATTTGAATTGTTTTGTTTTATACCATAATTAAACATAAACTTTTGAGGTTTATTATACTGTGCATTTTTTTTATAATAAATATTTCTGATAAAATTAATTAAATTGAACTGAAACAACTAATATTACCTATAGACTATTTATTACCTTCAAGAAAATGTCTTTACATATTAAAAATAAGTAATTAAATGTATTTTCTCTTATCTCTCCTACCTACAAACTAGGCTCATGCCCAGCAGTGGAATGTCACAATCTGAATTATAAAATATATTTTAGATACACATTCGGTCGACTGTCCCTAGGTCCCTGCGGGATTCAGTCCGTAACATTCCACTGCTGGGCATAGGCCTCTTCCTCCATGTAGGATAAGGGAGCTTAATGGATTTTTTCCCTAGAACGACCGCTATCAGGGTTATGTAAGATTACAACTGGAACCGACAGCTTAACGTGCTCCCTAAGACACGACGGGGGGACTCACATGGATAGACATTTAAACCAAATAGCAATATTTGGTCATATACAAATATTCAACCCGAACGGGAATTGAACCCGTAAACCGTCGATGTGTAAGAGTCGACATAGCGCACGCATTACAACTCCAGAGCGGGTGTTAGGCAGGCACATAATACAAATAAAAAAGCCGGCCAAAACAGCCTTTAGGATTTACAAGATCGTATTGTGGATTATGGCTTATAATAGTGAAACATTAGCCACACCTAAATGTTAAAGCTGGTGAACTGCGATATTTCAATCTTGAATTTTATCTTTACAAATCATTTATTTTAAACGTTTCGCCATTGCTCATTTCTTAACGTAATATTTTATTCCGTAGACAATAAAATATTTTACAACTTAGGAAATTGTGTTTTTTAGAGGCAGGAATATTTGATTTTTTATATCTTATAGATTCCGATCTTTATTGAAGAGGTTCCGAGCTCTTTGAGAAAAATATCATCACCGACTAATAAATAATCATAGACTTAGCACTCAATATTAGTTTTCGGGCGCTAATGAAATGTTTTTATGATCAACTAGTTGCCCGGATTCGTTCTGTCTAAAGTTAATGGTAATTGTTTTTATTTATTTTTTATTTTTTAATATTAAAACCTTCCGTGGCCTTAAAGAACATACAAAAAATAAATTAGCCGAAATGATCGAGCCATTCTCGAGTTATGCGCTTAGCAACATTCATTTTTATTTATATGTGCCCGCGACTTCGTCTGCGTGGATCCTAACAAAAAAATTATTGTACAGTTCGCCGAGTTATAAAATAAATAAATTTCTAAAATAAAAGTAGCCTAAGTTACTGCTTATGACATCAGCTATCTGCCAATGAAAGTAGCGTCAAAATCGACGCAGCCGCTTAATAAATTAGCCGGAACAAACAGGTAGACAGATAGACCGTGTATACATCCATTGATTGATTTTTCACGGGCTATCCTCCGCAACTTGACGTCTCAGTGCGCCTATTTTGCGTGTGTATACATCCATATGCATCTAGTAAAAAAGCGGTTATTTTAATATTACAAACAGACACTCCAATTTGATTTATTTGTATAGATTATTGCCTTGAATTATAAAGAACATTTATTTTCATGTAAAAACTGACTGATGGGTTAATTACGAATTATGTGAAACAACTAAGAGTACGCCTGTCGTTCATTTAGTAAAGAAAATCATATTTAGTGTGACCGATTACTCGTATTTTCTCATAATTGTAGTCCTAATAATAACGTAGTCCTTTAAACTGGTGTTATCGTTAACTTTACATACACGATATTTTAGTATATAACCTTTATATTTATAACACACATTGCCTTCGAGCGAACTGTCATAACGCGAAAAGTTCAAATAATAATTAATCTTAACGCGTCAGCCTGTAATATCCCACTACTGGGCATAGGCCTCTTTCTCCATGTAGGAGAAGGATCAAAGCTTAATCCACCACGCTACTCCAATGTGGGTTGGCAGATATATTCCCTACTACGAGTAACGATCGCTATCAGGTGTACATGATAACAACCGGGACCGACGGCTTAACGTGCTCTCCGAGGCACGGTAGGAAGACCCACAAGGACTGCACAAACACCCAGACCATGGCCAACACCTGTATGTCCAATACAAATGTTTGTCATGTGCCAGGATCGAACCCGCAACCGCCAGCGCAAGAGGTACAATCCATGGCTGTGACCGCTACGCCAACGCGGCGTCTCTCTTTATTAATTCCGTAACGTTTTCTGAAAATTTCTACATTTCTCTAAAATTTTCCTAACGTATTTTTTTTTTTCGTAAAAACTTTATAAGTATATATAAATATAAAGTATTAGAAAACATTGAAAAGTAGCAGAACTTTGCACTTAGCAAAAAAAAATAGTTTTTCATTTGTATTGTTGTCATTGTATTTGTAGCTAAATAGATATAAGTTATAACACAATTGTTATATTTTTTTTTTACTTTATCACTAGTCACTAACCTTGACTTTCGTTGAAGAACCCCAGTACCATGATGATGATGACCACCAGACCAATCTTGAGCCGGTAGCCCAGCAGGCGGGCCGCTCTCATCTCGACTAGCCACGTCATCGCCTCGTGAGCCCACGCATCCATTCGTTGTATGAGATGTTAAATGGGTCGATTTGATTCATTGTCTGGAACAAGGGATATTGATCTCAGGTTCTTTATATGAACTGGTTTCATTCGTTCGTTGCTGTCAGAGAGTTTTTGAAATATTCTTCAATGAATATTTTAAGATATTAAGTTGGACAGGTCAGAAATTATAAACATCGTAGTCATTGTAGCTATCGTCCAAATGACTTGAAATACAGAATGTGTAGAAACCTCTGAATTTACGGCTCACTTTAAGCTGGCATAATACCCTATCTTATAAACTTAATGAGAAGGCGAACGAAGTCTTCACTATAGACAGTACATTTCTCTAGATTAAATATTTTAAATCGTAATAAAAAATATTGAAAATTGTAAAAATTAACGTGATTATATCTCAAAGTTTTGTACTTACATTACAAAATTAACTGAATTGATTTCGATTCTTCAATATGACTATAGCAATTATACTAATATCGACAATATTATAAAAAAGCCATAAAAACGAATCTACATCTAATATACGGGAAAATCTACATAGTTAAAAAAAGTAAAATATTTTACCAATTATAGAGACAATGGAAATTAATTGCCTTCTCACAATTGTTCATACCATTACAGGATCCAGAACTATAGCAATAAAAGACATAAAAGTGGCTTCGATATGTTTTATTCGTGTTTCAATGATGATAAAATTTTAATGAGAACATTCACAGTGCCAATACTCGTTACACTTTAAGACATGGTTGAGGGAATTTTAATTAAAATACACTAATAACGATGCAAATACTGAAGTCAACAGAGTTTCAGAGGTCTTGAGGTGGGATCGAAGCCGTCACATTGTTTGTGATTATTTAATAATTGAAACTAATTGTTGACTGAGGCTTTACTTGCATTGGAATATCATGTGTTTATAAGATTTTGTTAAAGTTCCTTGTTTTGGTTCAGCCTAGCAGAGATTTTTTTAACTAACCGACTTCAAAAAAGGAGGAGGTTACTCAATTCGACCGTATATATATATATATATGTTGCAAAGGAGATATCATAGGTGTGGTAATGATGAGATCCCAGATAAATCGAGCGAAATCGTCGAAAATTCGTATAACTTTTTACTGGGTGTACCGATTTTGATGATTTTTAATTTAACCAAAAGCCAATGTTTATCATGTGGTCACATGCTAGTCGAGATCTGATTACACCTTTTGGAGTAATCTTTGATAATGCATATTTACTTGACTATTTTTTCGTCTACCTACATTGCATTACTTGCCGATGTAGTTGAAGTCGGTTTTTTTTTCGTTTGCCAGCAAACACAATTATTAAAAAAAATCTGACTTGATAGTATGAAACCTATAAAATGTGTAGCCCTTGGGTTGCCTATTATTTTACTGGGTTGCCAGGTAACTTTTATTAGTATTTTAATAATACATACTCTGACACATCCACTTACTATTTTATAACAAAGCGTCAAACGTCTGTAAAATAAAGTTTTATATTTTTATTTTAAAAATATTCTAAAAAATATGAGCAAATTCAATTCATGTATTTCATTATTCAGTACGTACATGCAAAGTAACGCAAACATTCAAAATTTAATCTTAATTTGCTAACTGTTTTCTTAATCGATCATTTGGCGCTACGGTTATAGCGAATAACTGAAATTTTAATGAGTTCAATCTCGTTACATTTCACACACCTCCATTATTGAGTGTGTGGTTTGGTTTTTAGGGTCCTGTACCTACAAAAAACTCATGTAGGATCACTTTGTCGTCCGTCTGTCTGTCAAGGCCCTTTTCTCAGGAACGCATGAAGGTATCATGCTGAAATTCACATCAAATACTTAAATCTACTGTCCCTTGGAGCTGTGAAAAAAAAGAAACTTCTAAGCCAACGCAATCAAAAGATACAGCCATTTATGCTGCAAATTTTGACACTCCCAAGGGAATCAAAACCTACAGGGTTCTAAGCAACATCTTATAGCACAGATAAAGGAAAAATTGCGAAAAGCGTAAATTCTTAGTTACATCATATAATAAAAAAAATATTTTTAATAATTTTGTAAGGAACCCTCGGTGCGCGAGCCCGACTCGCACTTGGCCGGTTTTTTTTTAAAGTTGTAAGCGTATATACATATCGATGATTTATTTGTATTCATATAGATTTCTTAAACTAACAATTCAAAGGGTGCGTTATACATGCGTAGAAAAAAAGTCATTTCATCAATTACTTTTGTTATTGGAAAATTTTATTTTAAAATATATTTTTTATTAAAATAAATATTTAAATTTATATTGTATATTCGTAAAAGTACATCTTGACTTAGATTTTTTTCGAATAATCCTAGAAATTGTTATATTGTAACGATAAAAGAGTCCTGCAAGTACGTCAATTCATTTCATAAAATCATAAAAGTAACAAAAAGGTGTCTGTAGTATTAGTGTAAGCGTGTATACATTTTATTGAAGTTAAATTGAATATAATACTAAATCAAGAATATTTGTAACTTTTATTAATGTTCCCATTTTATTGGAAATAATTTTAACTTCAGTCTTTCGACAAAATCGAGGGAAACGAGAGATATGCAAATAGCAATGAATGTTGTTACTCTCAGTAAATGTTTATTTAAGGAGATTATTAATTTTGCATAGCTTAATAGTAATTCGCCTTACTGTATTAAATTAAATATACAATACAAATTAATCTACTTAATAACAAATGGATGACAGGCAATCACAGCTTAAATCAATACTCTTAGGGGAATTGTGTTTTGTGCAAAATTTCTTACAAAATATTAAGCGTCTTACAAAAGAGATAAGTCAACGCTCCTAAATATTGTAGAAAACAACTGAAAACACTCAAAAAGGTTCTCAATTCGACTGTATATTTTATATATTTTTATGTATGTTACATCAGAACTTTTGACAGTGTAGACCGATTTCGACAATTTTTTTTAAATCGAAAGGTGGTGTGTGTCAATTGGTCCCATTTAAATTTATTTGAGATCTAACAATTACTTTTCGAGTTATATCTAATAATGCGTTTTTACTTGACGCTTTTTTCGTCGACCTACGTTGTATTATACCGCAATAACTTTTTACTGATTCGATTTGATAATTCTTTTTTTGTAGGAAAGAAGATATCCCTAGTTTAGTACCATGATAAGAAAACCAGGATCTGATGATGGGATCCCAGAGAAATCGAAGGAACTTCTTGAAAATCCGCAATAACTTTTTACTGGGTTTACCGATTTTAATAATTTAATCGAAAGCTGATGTTTGTCATGTGGTCACATATAAATTTTATTGAGATCTGATAACTACTTTTTGAGTAATCTTTGATAACGCGTAGTTACTTGACCATTTTTTCGTCGATCTACGTTGTATTAATCGTAGATGTAATTGAAGTCGGTTTTTTTTCGTTTGCGAGCAAACACAATTATTATACATATTTTAACATCAAAATCGTTTATCTTGATAAAGTATGATGCTTTTTTTAATTTAATTAATGACTAAGTTCTTAATTTTATTTATTAACCCAACGAAGTATTAAGTTTAAGCCAAATATGTTCAGTTTTATAGTTCGCACTTTGGGATTTTGCGTGCTTATACAAAAAATATATATATTTACAAGCGCACTATAACTCAATTAAATCAAGAATTAAGGAATCCAGAAAAGTCTCTCGTATTTACATGTACGAAACAAATCAATTATTATTCGTAAAACTATGTGATGTAACCTGAAGTTAAGAAATATAATTTTAATTTAATATTGATAACTATAAACAAAACAAAAACGAAAGTTCTAGAAGTTATCTTAACCCTCAAGAACTCCACCAACGTTTTTTAAAACTTCCAACGAAGATTTTCAAACATTATGTGTACTTGTTTTTCGCGACCACCCGTGACAGCAACAAAAGAGAATTTTCTTAGAAGACATTAAAACTTGCACGTTAACTCGGAATGATCCAAAAGTATTTTAATGGTACGGAACTTTCAGAAGTTTAGGGTTTAAGGTAAACTTGCTAATTCAGAAGTTTTACGGGTATAAAAATACTGGGGCCTTATTATGAGCTCTTAGTTTGAGACAGTTAATGGTTTCTTGGTAGTTGGTCGAATATTTCGTGATTAATTTAAAAATAAATAATTTCTAACGTAAAAATAAGAACAGCTGGATCTATTCTTGCCGATTTTTTTAAAGTTTTTTTTTTCATACCAGGTGAAAGATTTTTATGGGAAAAAAAAATTGAATAAATACACAAGTATTATACAAATACGAATATCCATCCCAAGGATCGAACCCACGACCAGCAGTCCAACGCTTTTATACACCACTACGCCAAAGATTTTATCAAACTTTTAATGTAGCTCGAAATTAATTCTAAAGTTTTAACGATCACGTGACAGATTTTCCAAACGCTGTTATATCATAATATGAAGCATTACTTATTAAAATTTACGTTCTGAAGATGACTTCAATTATTATATACAAGCTTATTACTCGGTGCAGGATTACATAGTTGATAAAGATGTGTGGACTTAGTGACGCTGTATTTCATGCAACATGTCTCTAATTTTGTACTAAAACACAGTTTATATATTATTTTCAAAAAAGTAACTGCGGAGTTTCTTGCCGATTCTTCTCTGCAGAATCTACATTCCGAATCAGTGGTAGCTTCACTTTTACAAAAATAATAATTTGTTTTTAAAGTTTTAATTTGTAAAATGACGATTCGAAACTGCTCTTGGAGCCTATTTGAATAAAGCTATTTTTGATTTTGATTTTGATTATCATACGAATATGCTACTATTCAGAACAAAACTCGATATTAAATTGAACTGCCCGTAACTAGATTTCGCTGCAGTTTACAATAAGATTCTGTTTAAGCGTAAATAATAGGCTATGAATATTCCAATGCTGGACAAAGGCCAGTCCTATTAACGATAACATAGAGTTAAGCCGTAACACTCTTAATTAGTTTATAAATATTTGAACGTTTATCAAAATATATTGATGTAATTGATTCTTGATTGGTGAGTTAAAAGTATAATTTTAAGCTAATGCCCTATTTTTTTAAGTTGATTTATATATAAGTATAAACTAAACGGTTCTATTCTAAAAATCGGCTCGTCGGCTTAATCCCGATTTCTACATTTAACGGGTAATGTCATGTTAGTAACTAAACGGTTTGTAAATAAAACGAACCGTTTTTGAGTATAGGTAAAGATTTTAATATATTTTTCATGTACTGAGATAAAGGTTATGGAACAATAGCGAGTCCATCTGGTTTTTTAACAGAATTATGTAATAATAAAATATTAAAAAACTGTATTTTGACTAGCCCGTTGACGCAGTTTGTAGTGCTATGCTGTGCTAGTGCTATTTAGCTTTCTGTTCTGCGGGTTGTGGGTTCGATTCCCGCCTGAACCTGGGTGTAATATAATATTTGTATTTATATATTTATATATGTATTATTTCTATGTATGTTTATCAAAAAAAAAATATAATTATAACAGTCGGCTGTTACCTGTAACACAAGCATTAAGTTGCTTGCCATAGGAACAGACGACCGTGTGTGTATGTTATATGATATTTATTTATTTATATTTTAAGTTTTAAATTATGTAACTGTGATTGAATAGACAATAAATTGTATTACTTTTTTTTATTTTTTTTTTATGGCAACTGTACAGGAAAGTGCCAGAGTCAAAATGTCTTTACTCTATGGCTTAGACTTAATAAAGTTATCGAAGAAGTATGTGCGTTTCTTTTTTGGCTGCGACTGAAATAAATTCAATTTTGCTTAAATTGATTGAAATACAGCGGCGATCGTATTCTAACCATCGCGCAACCACATTTGGCGACCGTGACAAAAGAAAAAGGTAAGCGATTGGAGTTATTAATTATGGATACAAAATCGAAAGAGCGCACGGCCATGAGGCGACAATTCACGCGCACGGCCAACAATTTCGAAAGTCTCACAACAAACAAAAATATAAATAAGAACGATATTATAGCATCTTTTAAGCTACTAAAGTCATATTATGAAATGTTAAAAGTACTTAACAATGAGGTTAGAACATTTTTATTTCAAGAACCCGAAAGGGAAGATAGCCAAAATTTAATTGATAGAGAGTATGACGAGGCCGGAAAATATGAGGCGAAGTGGGCCTTATGCCAAACGATTTTCGAAAACATTATAAAAAACCATGGCAGTGAGGTAGTTGAAAATAAGAAAAGCCACAAACTCCCAACGTTGGAGTTAACAAAATTTGACGGCAATATAAAACATTGGCTAGCTTTTTGGGGTTCATTTAAGAAAATATATGAAAACGTAGATATCGATAATGTCGATAAGTTACAATATTTAACTCAAGCAATGCAAGCGGGAAGTGATGTTAAATCCTTTGTTAATAGTTTCCCGTTGACTTCTTCAAGTTATGATTTATGCATTACAGACCTCAAATCGAGGTACGCTAAAGAGGATTTACTTATACAAGTATATGGGTGAATATTTTAAGATAGACATATTCAGGGTTTGTAAATTAAGGTCAAATATTTCTTTCAATTACAACTTTTATTGATTTAACCTAAAGTTTATAGTGCAGATTAACGAAATAAATCAAGCGCACAGTATTTGAAATGATATATAGGTCTGAATCTAAAGCTGAAAATTTCCGTCGAACGGTGATGAGATATAAAACACACGGTAATTAGTGTATAAAAAGGGTAATTATGCTTCGTGATTGGTAATTAGAAATAAAGTGAATAATATACTTGAATCACATATTTATTAATTATTTAGGTGACAGTAAATGATTTCAAACTTAGCTATATAGCGACGTGATTGAATAATAATAATTAGTCAAAAATAAAGCGGTTTTCCCAAAAATTTATAATACTTTCTGTCTAGTAATTGAAATAAAATCAACTAAGACACTAGTTCAAAACTCAGTGAAATTGAAGTTAGACGATGAGATCTTATATAAAAATTTAAAAAATATATTATCCATCATATATATAACTGCAGTGTGAAGTTCTAGCTCTTGCCTACTTCCTCCAAAGTGGAAAGCTGGAACCTCCGACCCATATTTCAAAGCATAGTTCTCACTGAAATCTATGTGAATGATAGCTTCATTGCCCTTGAGATGTTCCTTCAGATCTTTTACTGCAGCAAATTGCCACCTGCGTGTTCCTTCATGTTTCAGAAATATAGGAATTTTATTTTCTAATTCTGCAATAGCTTATCTAGGAATAGCTATCTTTTTAATTTCGTGGTCGCGGTCAAAAAATAATTGAATGTCTTCTTTTAGTTTCTCATATTTAACATTTCTTTGGTTAATTTTATTTATCTCTCGCACTCGAAATCTATTAGTTTCAGATAAAATCTTAAGATCTTTCAAAATCAGCTTATTACTAATGACAGCATCACTAAATTCTCTTTTTTCTTTATTCAATTTTTTATTTTTGTAATTTGCTTCTAACGTATTCCTCATTGCTTCTCCAAATATATTTTTTTCTTTGCTTCTTCTACTTTGGTTTTGTCTCTAACTAGTGCTGTTACTTTAGAATTAGGACTTTGCAGTCGTTTTTTTCAGTCTTATAATTATTTTCGTCTTATATTTATTTTAGATTCTAATTGTGATTTGTAAATTTAGTCTTTTTTGTATTATGTAGCGCATCTTCCTTAATTTTCATCTCAAGTTATTGACTAATGTTTCGTGTAGATCGTTAGATGTAGATGATTGTGGCCCATTTTCACAAATTGAGTTTTGTCTTCTGGGTGTTTTTTCAATATTATTTCCATTATTTTCACTTTTACTGGGACTTTCACTTGTATATTTAACTCCTTCCTTCATTAATTTCTTTTTTTGAAAATGTTTTTTAAAGTTCTTTCTCCATTTCTTCCTCTGTAGCCTTCTAGCTCTTCGTTTTTTGTATCGCTGACGTTCTTTTTCATTTTTAAGTGCATATAAAATAGGTTCAGCTTGGATTTTAGCGTATCGTTTCGGACGCGCGATTTTAGCCTTGGCCAATGTTTCCTCTTTCGATTGCTGTTTCTTCCGAGGCATTTTTACTCTGATAAATATATATATACATATTAGTGGTCTGCTGTATGGCTACGGCACTAAAGAATTTAGCCAGTCCCTCTCTTCCCGTGGGTGTCGTAAGAGGCGACTAAGGGATAACAACTACATCCTTGGAACTTAAGAAGCCGACCGATGGCGGGATAATCATCTAACCGCTGGCTTTGAAATACACGGGCCGAAGACGGGCAGTAGCGTCTTAGGTGCAACAAAGCCAGTCCTGCGGTCACCAACTCGCCCGCCCACCGCGGTGACTATGGGCTACACACATGAGTTCACGCATTTTTGGCGTGAACTTGTGGAGGTCTGTGTCCAGCGGTGAACTGCAATAGGCTGAAATGATGATATGTTAGTGGTAGGTGGGTAGTCTGTTAGTAGGTTTTTTTGTTGCGAAAGTGCGAGTTCATATCGGAAGATCAACAATGGGTCACGCGTTGGTAATAAGAATTCTACCTTGGGCTGGACTAGCGGAGTAAGAAGATTCAATATAATAAGAGACCAGCATATGCTGGTGCCAATTACCATTTTAAATTGCTCATTACCATTCGCCAAAATACGAACGGGAAAAACGGTAATTATATAAACGGTAATTAGATATTTGTATACTTCTTCACATTATAGGTTCTTTGTAGAACTTAAAAAATTAGAAACTTAATCAACTCAAAGAGTATCCTATGGCGACTGTTACAATGCATAAAAATGTTAAATAAAAATATTAGACTTACCAGGGAAATCTCGAACGGTAAGGAGATTTTTTTTTGCCAAACACAATTTCTGGGCGATTAAGGTAGGCTAGAGTTGGCGCCAAAACACTTTTTGATGTGTTACCCGCACGAGTCGAGAGGCAGAACTGAGCGCGACCACCGAGTTCTCTACAGATAGCAATTTACCCTATGCACAAAAAAATTACCCTCCGACTGTATGAACAAATGGTAGTGAGTCGGAAGTGTTGGGACAATTTTCAAAGTCATCACAAATTGCCTAAAAGTATTCTTTAATATGTATAATTTTGATAATTGGTAAAACATGTTGTGTACTATTTAAATAACTTCTTAAAAATACGATCTTTAGAGTATTTTTATAACTTCAAGAGCATGAACTGCTAAAATTTGGAGATTGGGACACGAATGGTGATGAGATTTGAGGAACGTTTACGAACATAACTAAGCTATTTATAACAATAGGAATATATTATGTACATCTGTATATAGTGCTGCAACTATATTTTACGTGAAATGAAAAAAAACGTAACTTTATATTTAACTAAGTAGTTATTTATGGAGGGCCGCGTGATATGCACATCTCAAAATAATCACCCATATGTAAGAGAGCTTTTGTCACTCATTTTAAACAAAAAAGAATTTAACCAATTGTCGGATTTAGTTGATCAATTGAATGGTCAGTTGAGAGCACTTGAAGTCCTAGGAGTAACTAAAGATAAATATGCAGCATTTCTATTACCAATGGTGGAGTCGGCACTTCCAAGTGACACATTAATTATATGGGAGAGAACAAGAACTGAAAACGCTTCGGAAGATCCGTTGAACTCATTGCTACTCTTCTTAAAAAGAGAAATTGAAAGTGAACAAAGAATATCAATGGCTAAAAAGACATTTAATAATCAACACGAAGCTATTAAAACAGCTGGTCCTACTGCAACCTGCCTTATGATTAATGAAAAACAAAAACAAAAAGAAAAGATACGTAGCTGCATATGGTGTGGAAAAAATCATACAAGCTTGGAGTGTTTCAAGTTGTCAAGTATTACAATTACAGAGAGAAGGGAAATTTTAAAGAAGAAGAAAGCTTGTGTATTATGCTTAAAACCTGGCCATCATGCAAAAGTATGCCGATTTTATATTAAGTGTTATGTATGTGGACAAAAGCACTCACCAGTATTGTGCACAGCTGCAGTGGAACCTAAATCTGTAAAAGAAACTACACTTCAGAACCTGTCACAAGATATGAAGACTGTTCAGCAGACCTTATTACAAACTGTCGCAGTGAAGATCTACAACGGGAACCGGAGCACCATAGTGAGAGCCCTCTTTGATAGTGGATCACAGCGGTCATACATCAAGAGTGAAGTCGCTGAACAATTGGGATTATCTGCAGTAAGAACTGAAGAAATTAGCCACTCACTATTTGGAGGTTTATCCGTATCTTTTAAAAAATATAATGTTTATGATTTTAAAATAGAGAGCTTAGACTCTGAGGTAAAATTAAAAATGTCTGCATTAGAGCAGTCTGTAATTTGTAAAAATGTACCTAAAGTCAATGAGTCCCATGACTTTGTTAAAAAAATATTAGATAAACATGGGATACATTTAACAGACAGAGATTGTATTAGCAAAGATATAGAGCTCTTAATTGGAGCTGATTTCTCGGGGCTGTTAATAACTGAATCATTTGTTCAGCTCGAAAATGGGCTAACAGCAATAAAAACAAAGTTAGGCTGGACGTTACAAGGGAAAACATGCTTAGTAGGTAGTAATATTGTAACGTCTCTATTTTGTTTACAAAATATTAAAGATTTTTGGGATCTAGAGGTATTAGGCATTAATGACCCTACACAGGTGCAGTCTAAACAGCAGAAAGAAGAGGAGGTGATGACAAGTTTTGAAGAAAACATACAAGTGAACACCGAAGGACGATATGAAGTCCATCTGCCATGGAAGACAGGCCATGAGGATATCCAGAGCAACGAGCAACTCGCCATTCGCCGCCTAGAATCTATCACAAAGAAACTAACAGCATCTGGTAAGTTTGATGATTATAATAATGTCTTAGGTGAATGGGAGCGTTCGGGTATCATCGAGGAAGTACCTGTTGAAGAAAAGAATAAAGAAGGGGTTCACTACCTACCTCATAGAGCTGTGATGAAGGAGTCGAGTCTCACCACGAAGCTGAGACCTGTATATGACGCATCTGCAAAGGATTCGAATGGTATGTCATTGAATTCATGTCTAGATAAAGGAGTAAATTTCCTAGATAAGATTCCCAATCTATTAACTGGATTTCGTAAGGGTTACATTGGTATCACTGCTGACATTGCCAAGGCATTTCTGCAGATATCAGTGACACCACAAGATCGCGATTACCTGAGGTTTGTTTGGTGGAAAGATAATACATGTGAGGAGATTAAGGTATATAGACACTGTAGAGTAGTTTTCGGGTTGACAGCTAGTCCATTTTTACTGTCAGCAACCATATCACATCACCTTAATCAAGTCACAGAACAAAAAGACACCGCAGATATCTTAGCTAGATCATTTTATGTAGACAATTTAGTAACTAGCTTAGATTCAATTGAACAAACACAGAAATTTATTCAAGATGCTAAGAGGGTCATGAATGAAGGTAAATTCGATCTAAGACAGTGGGTCACATCACCTTTAGAAATAAATGAGACTCAAAACACAGTGATCTCGATATTAGGTCTTCAATGGGACACTGATACAGATGAGCTATTTGTAACATAAGTAATTTACCACCGTTTCTCGATATAAGCAAAGTATCAAAAAGAAACTTGTTATCCTTAACACAGAAGATATTTGATCCAATCGGATTCACATGCCCAGTGACACTGGTTCCTAGGCTAATCCTTCAAAAGACCTGGAACATGAAAATGACCTGGGATGAACAACTACCTGAAGATATACTATCACAATTTAAAGACTGGTATGATAATGTGACTTATCTTAATAATTGCAGATTACCTCGAAGACTGTCTGTTGATTTGCTTCCTGAGTGCAGTGCGAGTCTACACATGTTTTGCGATGCGAGTAAGGATGGCTATGCAGCATGCGTCTTCTTAAGAACGGAAAAAGAAGGTAATGTGTCCGTTCGTTTAATATCTGCCAGATCAAGGATATGCCCTCCAGAAAAGATAACAATTCCCCGACTGGAACTGCTATCAGCCTTAATTGGTTCAAGACTATTGAAAGAGGCCAGAGGAAATTTGAATTTAAATTGTGATGAATTCTGTTGGATTGACTCAGGAGTAGCACTGTGTTGGATCAAGAGAGAATTACCATGGAATACTTTCGTAGGGAACCGTGTAAAAGAAATAAGACAAAATTCTAATGCAAACAATTGGCACCACATTCCAGGAACTGAGAACTGGGCAGATTTGGCGTCCAGAGGCTGTAACGCACGCCACCTGCTTGAAGTCCGTTGGTGGGAAGGTCCGAGCTGGCTGCTTCAGCAACCCGACATGTGGCCACGATCTGCACTGGTAGTTGATGAAAAAACCGTCAACAAAGAGCTGAAAAAGTCTGTGTGCCAGGTTAATGTTTGCTCTGATGTTAGTATAATAGACCAGCTGTCTAATTATTTTTCAAAATACACAAAAATTGTACGAATGACAGCATGGATTTTCAGATTTTCTCACAATACACGTCATAAGAATAAAAGAAAGGGAGAACTTACCTTTGAAGAATGTGATGAAGCTGAAAAGAAATTAATAAGAATTATTCAACAAGAAAATAAAGAACAGATTGAGAAACAATCTGGAAAATCAAGGCAGATATATTATGATACAGATATGATAATGAGAGTTAAAACAAAGCTTTTACTCACCGATTTCCCAGAATGCACGAAGTCACCGATGATTGTTCCTGCAAAGAATGTTATTATCCGCAGAATGGTTGAACAGCGTCATCTGCAATTATTGCATACTGGGGCCAACACGATGATAACTGATCTACGGAAACGATTCTGGATTCTTGGTATCAGATTATTAGTGAAATCGGTAATAGATAAATGTGTTGTGTGCAGAAGACACAGATCACAGCCGACACCAGCACCAGCAGCTCCGCTACCACTCGATCGAGTTCAACTTACTGCTCCTTTTCAGGTGACAGGTGTTGATCTAGCGGGACCTCTCTACTTACAGGATGGTGAGAAATGCTGGATCGTGCTGTATACATGCGCAGTATATCGCGCAGTTCACCTTGAACTAACAAAATCTTTATCCACAGAGGCCTTTCTACGGACGTTTCGCCGATTTATCGCACGCCGCGGACGTTCGAGCATAATGATATCAGATAATGGTACTAATTTCACAGGCACTAGGAATCTTTTACGTGACATCGATTGGGACGAGGTACAACGCCAATCGACAATTCAACGCATCAAATGGAAGTTAAACGTTCCCACAGCTGCATGGTGGGGCGGTTTCTTCGAACGCCTAATTAAGGTAATGAAAGATTTATTACGAAGAGTGCTAGGCACGTCATCAGTCTCATATGATGAAATGCAGACTCTGTTATGTGACTGCGAAGCCGTCATCAATGACCGGCCGCTCACATATGTAGAAGACGACAAGGCAAATGCTTTAGAGCCCTTGAGGCCCTCTTGTTTTCTACAAACTCTACCTCAAACAGATGTGACTGATCTGGACCAGATAGATAGTAAGAATCTTAACAAAAGATTAAGATATTTGCAGAAGCTGAGATCAGACTTTCGTCAACGATTCAAGAATGAGTATTTAACAACACTGGTACAAAGAGGTAAAGATAAAAATAGTACTCTAAAGGTTGGTGATATAGTCCTAATAGAGACAGAAGATAAGAGAATAAAATGGCCATTAGGACTTGTTGTAGAAATTATTACAGGTAACGATGGTGTTAATAGAACTGCCAAGGTAAGAACATCAGCTGGTTTAAAAACCCGCCCATTCCAACGTTTGTATAGATTGGAGATTTCCTCTTCAGAGGTGGAGGGTGACGAAAGCAACTATGAGAACAAAATTGGTAAGAGATATCGCATAGTTATTAATCCTAGCAGTACATCAAGTACCATGTCCGGAGCAGAAGTTCAGCAACCTGCATGTAAGAAAGAAACGACAGACAAGATTTCACGTTCAGGTAGAATTATTAAAATGCCAAGTAAATATAATATTTACAAAAAGTAATAATATATTATTTACATTAAATATCAGTTTTAAATTACTTCTATTTCAGGATATTTTTTCTTGATAAACATAACTATATTTTTTTTTCTACTGCAATCTTTGTCTGTTAATTCAATACCTACCTATGTACACAGTGTTAACTAAATTATCTTAATATATTATGATATGTTATACAATAAGTAAAGTGTTACATGTTATCCACTTTTAATGGTATTATTAGTAAATAAAAGATCGTTGTTGATATAGATATAAAAATTAGAGATAAATTTTATTGTTAATTTTCAAACTGTTATCAATAGAGTACCTAATGTGATTATTCATTATTGTGCTAATGATTAATCTCTAGTGATAATTAATTTTGTATACTGTTCTAGACAGTTAGGATACATTCTAGAATTTGTCTGCCCATATTATTGAATTTATATTGTGGTTGTATTCAGAAACTCTAATTTAAAGATGTAAAGATTTAGTGTTAATGCTTATAGAACTTAATTACTGATGTAAGTAAATGTGAATGTAACTAAAATTCAAAATGTAAAACTAATTGATGTTTAAATTTACCTATTTAGTTTAATACAATCTTGAAAATTATAGATTGTGATGTAACAACTTATTACAGTTATTTCTTGAATATTTTTAGATTAATTTTTTATGCATCTTGCACTTGATATCTGTTTAATGTTTGAGTATGTTTCAAGTGCAAGTAACACGAGTAATTTGTTCGTTTTTTTTCTAAGCTACAATACTTCGTAAATTGTATTTTAATTTGTTTCATGATTCTTTGTTTTATTTGATGTTATTTACATGTCAAGATGTGATTAAAGTTGTTAGATAATCATCCTTTTTTTTGGCTGTGGAGGATGTGATTGAATAGACAATAAATTGTATTACTTTTTTTATTTTTTTTTTATGGCAACTGTACAGGAAAGTGCCAGAGTCAAAATGTCTTTACTCTATGGCTTAGACTTAATAAAGTTATCGAAGAAGTATGTGCGTTTCTTTTTTGGCTGCGACTGAAATAAATTCAATTTTGCTTAAATTGATTGAAATACAGCGGCGATCGTATTCTAACCATCGCGCAACCACAGTAACATTTGTTATTTTTAACCGACTTCAAAAAAGATGGGTGATTTCATTTCCCTTCTTTAATATAATTCTATTACCTCAATATGTGTTACCTAAGAACTTTTTACCACTGGGTGGACCGCTTTCAGTGATTCTTTTTAATCGAAAGGTGGTACTTGTTATGTAGTCCAATTTAAATTTAATCGAGATCTGACTACTACTTTTTGATTGATATTTAGAATTATCACTAATAATGCGCATTAACTTGAATATATTTTCGACTACCTATGTTGTATTGCTGGTCGATGTAATTATATAAAACTTCGATTTTTTTTGTTTGCGAGCAAACACAATTAATTTAGTTGATGTTCAATCTGTATAACCGATTCTGTGAAAGTTCTAAACGTTTAACAATGACATTATATAATCTTGACAGGTGGACAGGAAAACAAAGAAGTTTTAAACATTTTTGAATATCATATCAAAAATTGACCGCTCCAGCGGGGTTCGAACCCGCGTCTCCGACGTACCGTGTCGGCGCTCTAGCCAATTAAGCTATGGAACGATGCACCCGCTCGAGCGAAATTTTCGATATGATAATTTTTAATTTCGGTTTAAGCGAACCGTGGCGCCGTCTATAGTGAGCTCTTTACAGAAACCCGTAACTATTCAAAGTTTCATATTACAATGAAAATCTTCTGATGATCTGATGAATGATCTGTACTAACAGAACGAAGCTTATGAATTTGTTATTTTATAGAAGAAAATGTAAAATTGTTTGACATCGATGATCTTGAGATAAGTATGATTTGTAAGATGCCTATTTTTCTTTTTTTTTAGCTGCTGTAACTAAATAATTTACTTGAAATCTTAGGTCTGTGTAAAATAAAATTAATTAATACAATCAATAGGTCAGCTGCCAAATAGTAAAACATAGTATTGCAAAAATGGGACAGTCTATAATATTAGCTTGCTTAGATATATAAGAATGGACAGAATTTTTTTTTCTAATAAGTACTACACATTAGAAAACAAATGTAATAAATAATATAAATAAACAAACGATTCTTATTAACTAATTCTTATTTCTTTTGATTCTTAATATAATTCTCCTAAAAAAGTTAATTACCTGTTTGACTTAAAACTCATTAAATGTTACAAAAATAAAAATTTCAATAGCAGTGATATTTATAATAATTTTGTTTTTTTTCATAAACTCCTAATTTTATTCATAAGTAAATTGAGGAGAATCGCCGTCGCTTCCGCTTATGCATGAGTCAATCTCAAAGCTGTAACAATCTTAACTTCCTTTAGCGATTCGACGAAGGTCAGATAAATGGGTCAAATAACGAAAACAAATATTTTCGTCTGATATTTACGAAAAAATAAAAAAGTTTTCGACTTCAAAAATTATTAATGAAATCTCTTTCTTTGCACCACTAACGGATGTTTTCAGTAATCTATCTATTTCTGATTTTGCTTACTAGCGATAGGTCTTTGACTAGTAAGCAAAGTCAGAGATAAATGATGAGATGGTTTTTTACTTAGTGAATTCAAAAACGAGTGTAATTTTTCAGGACATCGTATTTGCATATTTACGAATAGTAAAGTTATGTATACAGCAGTCATTTTATTACTGTATCTCTTCCTGACTTTTCCATTATTACATTTTTTACTTTACTAAGGCCCTGATTTTCTGGTTGCTGACAAAGATATAAAGATATTTATTTTCATTTTTCACATTATTTTAGTTTTATTTATTATTTTTATTATTTATTTATTTATTTATTTATTTATGCATTAACAAAAACTTAGAACTAACATTACAGTTACCCAATGCGTTAGTTAAGTTCATCAAACAAGTAACATTAAATTTAACAAACAATTTAAATAATTCAATAAAAACAAAATAATCAAAAAATATAAAATAATCAATAAATAATCAATAAATATAAAATAATCAATAAATATAAAATAATCAATAAATAATCACACTTAAAAAATTCATAAAATTCATAAAAAACAAACATAATAATAATACAAATTAGTACAAATACAACTACATTTAACATTAAATTAGTACAAATTAGTACAATTTTATAATTATTAGTGTCTGATTTATTATTAGACATTACTTCGGCGTACTTCTTTATTATTTGCAATATTAACGTAGACAGAATGTACGCTATATTTTCGATGAATCAGAAATATTTTCTCTGATAACAAAACGCCACGCTTTTGTTGGATCACGTTTTATACAGACGACAAGTCTTTACAATATTATCAGATTTGGAAACGAAGACTATTATTTTAGATTTAAGGAAAATATTAAATGTAACCCGGTTTATTTATTATCTCGGTAAGTGGGATAGATTTTAATAAAAAATGCGTGGCTTAAAATTAAATCTTTCTGTTAATAAGTTTTTGTGTGCAATATATAATACGTAACTACGACATAAATATATATATATGTCTTAGGTACATCCAACGTGATAAAAGAAAAATCAGCCAGTCAAATAATACATATCATTTTATATTTATAAATATTTTATAAACATATTGTATATAAAGCTAACGAAAACGACAAAGAATGACAAGTAAAATAACAAAGCACCGTAATACATCAAAATAGACACAAAAAGAGAAGCCTTTATCTTGGTCCAGAGCTCGTGTACTTAGTCTAGGATTACGTAGATAAAAATTTGTCATATTAGACACTTTCGGGCTTAACTAAACGTTACCTCTCTGGGGGCGTTAGGTAACATTAATAATAAGGGTTGGAGATTTATTCTTCGAGCTTATAAACACTAATATAACGAATCTCGAAAGTTCGTTTAATTATTTAACATTAATTTCGATTCGAAAATGATTCTAAAAGTTGTGTAATAAAATTGACTGTGTTGAGTGATAACGGAATTATGAGTAAAATTGTTTGAGTTTCTTTGAAATTTATATCGAAAACAAAAACAATATAAGATTCGCCGACTTAGGTAAAGAAATCTTTATCTTAGCTGAGATTATAAGGAATATGACGTCAAGCATGTTATGTCCAGTCACGTAGAACAAGACACCAATCACCACTAAATAAAACAATATTGCACAAACACTAAACTATAAGGAGTTCTTCGTTCTAATGTATATTTCACAAAACCAGTATGAAAACATAAATTCTTATGTAAGCCTTTATTGAGAAAATATTCCGTATTTTCGTTATAATAAAACCTACATATTTATAAGGCTGTTTACTCGCTGTGGAGCAGCGTAGTGGATTAAGTTTCGACACTTTCTCTATACGAAAAAAGAGACCTACGTCCAGCAGTGATATGTTACCGGCTTAAACAATCAATCGATCTATCAACTTCTGAAATCGCCTAACTACTTAGTAAATAGCTTAATCAACTAAGTTTTTGGATAAGATCTTATTGCAATTTTTATTTGCATGAATTTGTAATTAATTTTGTAACTGGTTGTGCATGAAAAAACTGTAAATTTGAGTAAATAAAAATAAATAAATAAATGAAAACACTTTGATTTTGCAATTACCCTTGGTTCTCAGAAGTATGTTACCTATTGCTATTATGCTTTGGTAATTCCAATGCTTAAGTTGTGTTACCCTCAACTCTATATTTTCCTTATTTTTCGTTACATGGCTAAAACTACTCACCGGTCTAATCCTATCTGTTAATTTGCTGAACTTAAATAAAAATTTAGCAATTTTTAAAGAAATATGGTTATTTAAATGAAAAATAATTCGAAAAAGTTTCGGTAACCTTAGAAACAAATTCAAACCTAAACGAGAAAATAATTTTTCACCTCAAAAATTTTCAATTTTTTTTTTAATCAAATCAAATTTTCCGAGGAAACCATAACACAACGAGAAATAAGCAATTATGAATGTAACAAAACACGACAGAGGAAAATTAATTTTAATTAGTCGAGAGAATTGTTGAAATATAACGTAAAATGGTATTTTAGGTCTTGTCGAAATCGAAATGAAATTACTTTTTTTAGCCCAGTGGTCGAATTTCGACCATAATTAATTTAAATTATAAATTTAAACATTATTAAGGTGTGTAGTAAGGTGTGGTACAGTATGTGTGTGGTATTCGTTTGATGAATATTTATTGACTCAGCGAGTGTAGGTAACAGTCATTGCGGCTAATGACACTCGGTTAATTAATCAAGGATGAAAACGTCGGTAGCGTGTTTGAAATTAATTAAATAATGTACTAATTAATAGGCGAATTAATTGAATTTAACTTTTTTTCTTATCTTAATGTATATTTACATAAAATTACTTAGGTGTAATTGTAAATATTTTTTAATATCATATTAAAAATCGACCGTTCCAGTGGGGATCGAACCTGCATCTCCGACTGACCGTGTCGGTGCTCTAGCCAATTAAGCTATGGAATGTATATGATGATTTTATACGGTTCTAAGAGACCGTGGCGCCGTCTATAGTGAGTTCTTTACAGAAACCCGTAACTATTCAAAGTTTCATATTACAATGAAAATCTTTGACAGGAGACGACTCCGTGCTATTTCTAATTTGTACGATTTTATTTTTGTGTTACCCACCACACATTAGGGAATTCTAAACATTTTTTAATATCATATCAAAAATCGACCGTTCCAGCGGGGATCGAAATTGCATCTCCGACTGACTGTGTCGGTGCTCTAGCCAATTAAGCTAAGTCGCTTAGAACCGTATAAAATCATCATAATTATCAAATCAGGATTGACAGTATATTTATTTGTTTAAATACGAACTTATAATATCATAAATTGAAGAAAAATAAAAAGCTTGCAAACTGTCAAAATACTCAAAAAGTCAGTTGACAGCCGAATTAGCGTCGGAACGCGCTTGTGTTACTCCGTGTTTTGTAACTAACACGGGCTACGGTAACCAGTTGTTTGTTTCAATAGCGGTCCTAAACAATATCACAATTTTGTGAAATCTTCATAATCAGTATATAGAGAAGGTGTTTTATACGATATATTTAAATTTACTATCTTCAAGGGATATGCAAATGCGTCTCTCAAGCTAGCCTCCGTTTAATCAGAATAGTGTTCGATAGGAGAGGAAGCGTCTTCGGTGCGACAAAGCCAGTACTGCGGTCACCAACCCGCCTGCCTAGCGTGGTGACTATGGGCAAAACACATGAGTTCACGTTATTTTTGGCGAAAACTTGTGGAGGCCTATGTCCAGCAGTGGACTGTATAGGCTGTAATGATGATGATGTAATGATGAGGAGAGGAAGGCTGGGTAGATAATAAATAATAATAGAACCAATCGTTCTTTGAATTTGATTTAGCTGTTTAGTGTAATTATTTAGAGACTGAAAAACTGACACAATATTTTGAAATAGACACTACCTATGGTTACCCCTATATATATATTATGGTTATATATATTATGGTTATATATGTTATATATATTATGGTTATACCTATGGTTTATATGCTTCTTTTAAGTGCGCATCTCTACTCGTATGAATAATAATTGTGTTTGCAGGCAAACGAAAAAAAAAACCGCCTTCAATTATATCGACAAGTAATACAACGTAGGTAGACAAAAAAAAATGTCGAGTAAATACGCATTATCAAAGATTACTCGAAAAGTTGTAATCAGATCTCAATAAAATTTAAATGTGACCACATGATAAACATCGGCTTTCGATTAAATTAAAAAGCATCAAAATCGGTACCCCCAGTAAAAAGTTATGCAGCTTTTCGAGCGTTTCTCTCAATATCTCTGGGATCCCATCATCGGATCCTGGTTTCCTTATCATGGTACCAAATTAGGGATATCTCCTTTCCAACGAAACAAGAATTATCAAAATCGGTTTATAAACGACGGAGATATCCCCGAACATACATAAACATATATATATATATATATATATATATACGGTCGAATTGAGTAACCTCCTCCTTTTTTTGAAGTCGGTTAAAAATGTAATATCATTTTGATCAAAGTAGGTACCTGTCAATAATGAAATAAAAATACAAGCGATGTTTGGATATAGTCATCAATTAGCGGTGGTTAAAAAGTTGCTAAAAACATCAGGACCCCTAACAACCAAATTCTAAAATAAATAATTATCTACTTATAAGGAGTAGTATTTATAAGTATTCCTTTACTTAATACATATTTTTTCTACCCCTAAACAACTCAAGTCACGTTTTTATTCCACACGTGGAGCGAGACATTATGTGGAGTGATTGGGAACAATGCTCGCGAGGACAAACAACTTGAAGGTCGGTTGTTGTCCTCAGTGACTAGGAAAGTATTTTTTATGTAGTAGCTAATATCCAAAATCAAAACCCGAAATTTTCTTATTTAAATTGCCTACTAAGAACTTTTGGATCGTCATTAAAACACATTATAATTATAACAGTGTTTAAATTATGCCGCGTGGTGTCGGCCGAGTAGAACGATGGATAAACCTGGCTCAAAATCATCGGGGTCCTGGAGAAGGAAAACTTCATTTGAATCCCGAAATGGGGTCTCCGTCAAGCATTCGTGGCATAGCTCTAAAATGCGAAAGACTCCTGCAGCCGAACTGTCTCCACACGTATCGACTCGTCGTTCCTGTGGGCCTAGCCAGTGAGGTCGATAGAGTGGCGCAGAGCTTAGGCAACTGCGTTTTCCTGAAGAGTATCCTAGGCAACACAGTGTCTTTCTGACACTGTCTAAATCGTCTGCATTAAACAGATTAAGGCCAATGATGATTGATTAAATTAACGATTAACCCCGCTGCTGATTTGAAATATAGATTCTGCAGAGAATAATCGGCGAGAAACTCTGCAGTTACCCTTTTAAAGAAAAATTGTCAATAATTATGAATTTAGTTATGTCTTGCATGAAATACGACATCGCCATTCATATTATATATAGCAGGAACAGCTTTTACTCGAATTCAAAAAGAAGGGGGAGGTTCTCACTTCAACTATACTAAAACCCGTTTAAGACGATTTCTCAGGAACCCAACGAAAAGCGCGTCTTAAGATAGGGAAATTATACGTACCACATATTATTATGTATTAAGTTCTAATAAATATATTTCTTATGTGCTACCCCCATAACATGTTACTGAGTGTACTGATTTTGATTATTCTTTTTAATTTGAAAGCTGTTGCTTTTCATGTAGTCTCATTTGAATTTGAGCGAGATCTAACAAGTAGTTTTGAGTAATCTTTGCTAGTGTGAGGAAAAGGGAGGATCCTCCAACCAGACGGGTATTATGTCTGGCAGGCTACTGCCCCAACGATTGTTGTCGGGTTCTTGTATATATACTCAATCACTTTGAAAACTCTGATAGCGCGATGTAGCATACGTCAGTTTTCTCTAATTACGTAGTTAGTATGTTGCGCGATAGATGTTGCCACAATTCCTTAAAATAGTCTGCTGTATTATACTTACTTGTCGATGTAAATTAAAGAGATTTTTTTTTGTTAGATTACATTATAAATGATGAATAATTGAATATTATATTTATACATGAATGATATTTGTGTTAAATTATAATATTTTTAGTATTGGGATATTAAGGACGCTATCACATTTTTAACTCGCTCAAGTTTAGGTATTTAAATCGCAACACAATAACATTACGCGTACGCACACATTGATACCGCTATCTGCTCGATTTTGTACCGACGTAACTAATCTTGGTACTTGAAAGTATTAATTTTTAATTTTAATGGTATTGATTAGTAAATTTAGTTGTAAGTTTAAAGTCGAACTTGGTAACTGTTACTAAGTACCTACTATTCACGGAACCTCTCTCATACTCTGTTTATGACGATGTCTTAAGGCGTCAGGGTATCTACTACTCGTTCGTCGTACTATACAATAAAATATAATAGATAATACTACGCTTATTTTCATAATTCAAAATCACATACAATTTTAAGTTATATAATTATAGTTTTAACATTATAATAATATAAACATAACATAGTTTACGTAAACAATCTATAGAAATAAATAAAATTGGAGTGTCCTTTTGTTATATTAAAATACTGCTTTTACTAAATGCACACAGTCCATATACCAAAATAACATTTTTCCAATTTTTGTCTGTCTGTCTGTCTGTATGTTCCAGTTAATCTCTGAAACGGGTGGACCGATTTTGACGGTACTTTCACTGGGATATATCTTATGCAATAAGGAGTAATTTTATTTTAGAAATTTATTTATTTTATAACTCTGCAAACGGAACAATGATGATGATGATGAATGTAAAAAAATAAAATAATTTTTAACAAAAAAAAAACCGACTTCAAACAGGAAACTAAAAAGTGAAAAATAAATTTACTTAGTACAAAGTAATTCGTATTTTGATTTAGTTAATCAGAAATGATTTAATAAATATTTTATAATTTTGAAGTCGGTGCCAAGTAAAAAAATAACTACTCTAGTATCTACTCGTAAGTTGTATTCAGTTTTCTGTCATAATTTGTTTCATTGACTATAAATTAGTTTGAATACTGTTATTATTCTGTTATTGTTTTGATATATTTAATAATATTTTTTGTACTTGTTTGTTGTGTGTGTTGTTTGTATTTGTTATTGTAGTCAGGTTGTTGTAGTATTTACTACACACAGTACAAATAATACACAAGTACAAACACCCAGATCATGACAAACATCTTATATGGCCAATACAAATGTCTGTCCTGCGCGGAGATTGAATCCACTAACGCCAGCGCAACAGCCAGTGCTGTGACCGCTGCGCTAACGCGTCGACATACTATGAGTAAAGTTCGCTATCAGGTGTACGTAATAACAACCGGGACTGATAGCCTAGCGTGTTCTCTGAGGCTAGGTTGGGAGAACCACAAGGATTAACAACTAGACCGAAAATAAATATTTGTATAAACATAAATATCCACTCCGAGTGGGAATTGAACCCGCGACCGTCGGTGTTTAGGCGCCGCCGACACGACACATGCACCATTATATCAAAGCGGCCGTCAAACAGCAAAAGGTAACTGCTGTAAATTGTTGAGAAATTCCCTCGAGTGTTTATGGGCTCCATCATCAAATCCTGCGACACAGATGACCACACAGCAGGTAATTGCTATAAATCGTTGAAAAGTTCCCTCGATTATCTTTCGTCTCCATCATCAGACTGTAATTGTATTTGTAACTCATATAGGTGCAAAGTTCTCATCGATAGAAACGAATTAAGTTCAAACAGCAGGTAATTGCTATAAATCGTTAAAGAGTTCCCTCGACTATCTTTTGTCTCCATCATCAGACTGTAATGGCACTTATAACTAATACAGGTGCAAAGTTCTCATCAACAGAAACGAATTAAGTTCAAAAAGCAGGTAATTGCTATAAATTGTTGAAGAGTTCCCTCGACTATCTTTCTTCTCCATCATCAGATTGACTCCAGACCTTTATTAAATAGTAGTGCTTTATAGTACTTAATGAAAACATGATTAAATTTACTAGTCACCCGTACGATTTTTGAAAGTTTCCCTCGAATTCTCTGGGATCCCATCATCAGATCCTAGTTTCCTTATCATAGTACCAAACTAGGGGTATCCCCTTTCCAACAAAAAAAGAATTATCAAAATCGGTTCATAAACGAAAAAGTTATCTCCGAACATACATAAAAAAAAATATATATATGCGGTCGAATTAAGTAACCTCCTCCTTTTTTTGAAGTTGGTTGAAAAGACAAATTGCCAAGACTACTTATTATTATTGATTATTTTATATAAACCAGATGCATCAATCGATTGTGAAGTATCAATTTCGTCCAAGCACAGTACACACAAGGAACTCATTTTTTACGTAATTATTACTTGCGCTGAAGCGATACAGCCGTGCTTCCATGAGCGCGTTTCGGCGCGGAATGACGAACGACGATGGTTCACTTGTAAAAAATGTATGAAGAAATTTGAGAGCGTTTCTTATTTTTCTTATAAATGGAAATATTATTTATTTTTATATAAAATATCTAGCGCTACGCATAGAGGACTAAATAAGCAACAATTTCTTAGTGTAGTTATTTTTCTTAGTGCAGTGTATGTACCTATAATGGTTCCTATTCAGACCCGTCTTTTTTTAATTTTTTGCGATTTCTGTGATGGTTAAACTGTATTTGTGTGAAAAGTTTGTATGGGGCTATAGAATTTTTATAGTCTTACTTGGAGATGAATATATTATCTTTCATTTGAAACCAAGATATCCTCTCAGGGTGACTCCTAATTAATTAAAATGGTACGTGAAAAACACTGATATTTGTGGAAAAATGTGATAGCGTCCTTAAAATAAGTTTATAAAAATATATAAGAGTTGTGCTTTATGGTTATAGACACTAAATTTAGAATTAATAGAATTTTATATGAGACAGTAAACGAAAACTCCACCGTACCACCTTTTATATCCTGACCTTTTTTTTGAAATTTTAGTTTTTTTTAAAAGTTATTTACTTGTTAAATAATTAAAAAATACAAAATTTGCTTACAACAATATTAAGAACAATAGAAAAAATAATCCCTACTAATTTCAAACGTAATTATTTCGTTCTCTTCTAACTGTTTACCTTTACGAGTGATAAGCCGATGTTCAATTAATGAAGCTTCGGAAGTTTAATGATGAACTTTGTTCTGTAATTACCAGTGAGCAGATCACCGTTTAGTTCGTTAGACTTGTTTGTTAGTCACGTTTTAATATACATAGTGTTTAGTTAGTAAATATTGTTTATTTTTTTTATATGTATAGTTTTAAGTCAATATAGTAATGGTTAGACTTATAGTGAGGTAGCGTACAGTGAGATCTTGCTAAAAATCTGGAGTAGCCCATCTAGGGAAGTACTAAATGGTACTAAATAACAGAAATAAATAAATAAGAAATAGATAAATATTAATAATAGAATATATATAAAGAAATATATGTATAGAAAAAAATAATAATAAGATGATGATGACTGATATTTAAAAAAAAACCCTTATTGTAAGTAGAACATAAGTGTATAACTAAGAAATAAGTGTACATATCTGGTAACTAGGAAATAAGTGTACAACTATGATAACTAGCAAATAAGGGTAAATATAGAGATAAGACACATAATAAATATGTTCAGAAATTTCGAATGAATGATGCGTATACTTTTCCATCAAACAGTAATTGTAAGAAAAAAAAAACCGTCAGCGTCGGACCACGTCCTAGTTTTACTAGGCAGGCACAGGACTGTCGATTTGTAGTTGTAATAAAATCGCCTGTGGTATTATAATAATGCATGAATATTTAACAAAAGGCATGGGCATTTTGAGCACAATACATTAAAGAATTGTACACAAGGCGGGCTTAATGCTAAAAGCATTCTCTACCAGCCAACCTTAGGACGTACAAGAGCAGACGTTTGTAGGTGTAGAAAATTGAGTATTAGTAAAATTCACATTAAGAAGAAAAAAAGGGAGGAAATATAAGGTAACGTTAATGGCAATCGTCTATTATATACACGAGCAAATAATTCATATATATATACCATACAAATATATACATATATAAACAGATACAAACAAACATACATACATACATACATAAATACATATACATAATACTTAATAAGCTGATGATAATAATCAAAACACAATTACAGTGTTTATTGAGTTTACCAAATTAGGTTAAATTTTGGCTAAGAAGATCCCCTTAACTTGTCTCTTAAATGAGTAACGTGAAGGAGCTTTACGGATAGACTCAGGTAATATGGTCCAGAGACGAACAGCAGCAACAGCAAATGAATCAGACAAAAACCCAGATCGATGAATAGGAATAGAAAGAGATAAATTATTTGAAGAGCGTAGAGATTTTTAATGAGATTCGGAAAGGAAAGTAAACTTACATTTAAGGTAGATCCGACCCTTCTTCTCAAGAAGAAACTTCTTCTCAACACGTGGACGTTTCAATAATGTGGGATGTTTACAGATAGATTCCTCTTGGTTTGCACTACATTAACTATATCGCCCCACTGCTGGGCATAGGCCTCTTTTTCGATGTAGGAGAAGGATTGGCGCTTATTCTATCACGCTGCCACTCCGGGTTGGCGGATATTTTTCTTTTCTAGTACAGTTTATTTGAATAACAACCGGGACTGACGGCCTAACGTGCTCTCCGAGGCACGGTGGAGTGGCACACAAGGAGAGACATCCAAACCAGAACAGAATATTTGTACAAATACATGTATCCATCCCGAGCGGGATTCGAATCCGCAAACCGTTAGTGTTTTAGGCAACTACTCGCACCACTATAACAAACCGGTTTTCTCTTAGTCACGTTAATCTAGATAATTCTGAACTGATGCCTTTATTACAAAGTATGTAAATATTTAGTGAAGACGCAATTGTGACATTGTGACACAAATGGCGACAGAGATACACGTAACCCAGAGACATAAAAAGAAACCTAGACGGACCCAGAGCTGCTGTGTCAGACCTTACCAATTAATACAATCTTTTCCTTCAACTAAATAAGACATTCAATCACAAATTATAAACCTATAGAATAAATTCAACAATAAAATCAACATCATTATAATGGCTATTCATAATCATCTAGTCGTCATTCCGTCAACAATGACTACAAGGCTAAAGCTGGAACAACTGTGTAATCCGCGTCTTACAATAGCTCTTAAGTACACTTCTGAACTTAATAAGTTGTGTTCCGTTTATATCTGAAGTTCACAAAATTATTGCTTTGTCTGAGCTTAATATACTTTACTTCTAAGAATCTTGTGTTCGACAAAGTAGTATTGTTTATTGATAAAACGAAAACCTTAGATGTTAACATTTATTCAGTTGATTTATTTGTATCTATTCTCTAGTATAAGGTACACCTCACACTTCAGCCTATCGCAGTCCACTGCTGGACATAGGCCTTCCGCAATCCTCATCCAGCCTACACCGGCAATCTTACGTAGATCGTCGGTCCAACGGGCCGGAGGACGTCCTACACTGCGTTTGCCAAGACGCGGTCTCCACTCTAGGACCCGTCTACTCCAACGGCCATCGGTCCTGCGACACAGATGACCAGCCCACTGCCACTTCAACTTGCTAATTCTGTGGGCTATGTCGGTTACTTTCGTTCTCTCGCGGATAGTCTCATTTCTAATCCTGTCTTTGAGAGAGACCCCAAGCATAGCCCGTTCCATTGCACGTTGAGCGACTTTAAGCTTGTGGACCAGTCCCTTGGTCAGTGTCCACGTCTCGGCTCCGTATGTTAACACAGGCAGGACGCATTACTCGAAAACTTTTGTCTTCAAGCATTGCGGAATCTTCGAAGTGAAGTACACCTAAGGTACCTTCAATAAAAAATTATTTCAAGGGTAAACATTAAGTGAAAGGTATGTCTTAATACAGAATAAATACGCATCTACTTTTATTTTTTTGTTCATTAATGTGAAAGAAATATTATTTAGATTATAATATTTACACTTATTATCATCAACTACCTTATAATTATTTAACTTATATAACTATCATGTTTAAATTAAATAAACCTATATATTTTGTAATATATTATAATAAAATAGGAGTACATATAGCTTAAAATTATGTCAAACTAAGCCCGAATCGTAAAAAAGTCAAGTTAAAATTTTCTCTGAGCACATCTAAGGGCCAAATTCATAAAGAAATCGTTTTTTTTTAACATTGCACTCTTCCATTTACATTGTAAATCCTTCATCAAATACGATATATTCACACAACAGAGAATCGAATAAAAACATTAATTACATTTTTTGTTCTATTATATTTTTTACTGGTTTTTAATGTAAATAAAAGATCAAAATAAATCTGACATACGCAATAATATTTTAAAAGACTTTTTTATCAATGAAATATTATTGAATACGGATTTTGTTTTGACTCGTAAAGATGATAAATAATGTCAGCAAAATAAGTCAGATTGCGAGATACCATAAAAGTTGCTCGTGGGAATTGGTGACGTATTTTTATTTGAATTGATGATAACATAGAGTACCACAATATGCTGTACATTCGTGTAAAGATCTATGGAACTATTTGGTGTTTAAAAATACGAGAAGCGACTGAAATGTATAACAAATGGCGACTAAATTAAATTTCGTTCCATTTTCAGCATTATATTTCCCGCGAATTTGATTTAAAATAAGAGACATTTCACGTTGTTATTTTAAACAAATCTTATTTGTGTTTTAATTTGGCGACAAATCTAGTTTTGCATTCAAAGTTTAGAAAACACTATATTTATTTTGTTGTGTTACGAAATAAGGAAAATAAGTGGCTTTAGTTGTCAGCGTATGACAAAGGATCTTGAATCATAACTCGAAGCAACATAGGCCATTATCGTATACGCTAGACAGAATTTTATTTATTCATATTTGGATACCATCCAAATAGGTTTCGAGGTTCATGTGCGATTTATTTACGACGCGGAATATTTTATACGAGAATTTTAACTGTTTGTGGAAATAATATAGAATACGTGACAGTACTTGTCAAAACTACATCTATCAAAGTTTCATGTCATTTCTTTTGTCTTAAAAATGAGTGATTCTTACTTTTAAAATGGTAGAACATCCGAACCTAAGTCGATCTTCACCGAGCTGATAATAGAATGAAATATAATTCACAATAAATTTAGTATAATAAATAATATATTAAAAATAGGTTTCCTAAAAAATCCTGGACCATTTTTAATTATTTTTAACCGACTTCAAAAAAGAAGGAGGTTACTCAATTCGACCGTATTTTTTTTATGTATGTTTGGGGTTTTTTATTTTATTTTTTTATGTAATTTCGTCGTTTATGAAACGATTTTGATAATTCTTTTTTTACTAGAAAGAAGATATCTTAAGTGTGGTACCATAATAAGGAAACCAGGATCTAATGATGGAATTTCAGAGAAATCGAGGCAAACCCTCGAAAATCTGCATAGCTTTTTACTGGGTGTACCGATTTTGATGATTTTTTATTTAATCGATAGCCGATGTTTATCATGTGGTCACATTTAAACTTCATTGAGATCTGGTTACAACTTTTGGAGTAATCTTTGATAATGCGTATTTAATTGATTATTTTTTCGTCTACCTACCTTGTATTACTTGTCGATGTAATTGAAGTCGTTTTTTTTTTCGTTTGCAATCAAACACAAGTATTAAAAGAATCTGACTTGAAACCTATAGAATGTGTAGCCCTTGGGTTGCCTATTATTTAACTGGGTTGCCAGGTAACTTTTATTAATATTTTAATAACCAAACGAGACAAAATTGAAATATTAGTTTGTTAAAAAAAATTAAGTTGTCGCACAATAATAAAAAAGTATGCCTGATTATTTTTATTAGTTTCGTTTTTAAACCAAACTGTTTTTATAATCAGACAAAACAGTTTTTAATATACACGCAGTTGTCAGTCGGTAAAAGAAAATTCTTACTTAATTAATAATAATTTAGGTATTTGAAAACAGAAAAGCTCTATGGATGTATTTTTTGACGCTGAAAAACGTTTTAAAAGGATTTATACGATTTTATCTGTCTAATCGACGGGTAGATACGTAAGCAATATTTTGATTTCGCTAGCTGCCGCCGTTTGTCTGTCATTAAAAGTAACCGATTGATGAGGGTTACTAATTACATTTTTATTAAATTGAATTCTTAATACGTCTATAATTACAAGTTACGTATAATAAAAATATACCGGTCGAACTAATGTTTCTCTGAATTATTGTTTGACCTATCCTTTATCTCAAATAGTTTGCAGTCATAAGAGAGCAGAGAATTTCATAACTTATTAGTACCTATATAAGTATATGATTAGTAATAAGCCTTATTTTTGAGTTTTCGACAGAAATTTTGGCCCTCAGTTCCCGACAACCCCACTATTCCTAGCTATTGAAGCGGTCACGGTAACAGTGAGGCGGAGGGTGCTAGGATTCGCCAGTTTATGGGAGGCTATCACCCTACTCTATACCTGGCAACGTTTAATAGACGCGATCTATGGCTGGAACATCACCTCACCGGACTTGAAGTAGAGCTCAGTCAGATTAAGAGCATACTGAGGTTATCTGAAGTCCATGGTTGCTGTAAAGTATCCGAAACGTCAGGCGTCTGTGAAGCCTAATGGGCCGCGATGGAATCCAGAGAAGTTTTTAAAAGCTTGTCATGTGTAACTGATTGTGCAATTAGGTCAAATAAATTAAGACCGTAGATGTAAGTAACATTGTAACAATCGTTGGTGTACCAAATAAATAAATAAATAAATGTAATGTATTATTCGTTACAAACATCACACATGTATATTTTTAACATTATCGTTATTTTTTTCATAACTTTGACTGTATTTCAGCAATGGTATAACGCTGCACAATACCCACAGGGTCTATCCGTGTGTGCTGTAGGCACGGAAGTTATGCATGAATAAGTATGGGTTCGAATCGATTCCATTATTTCGTGGAAATGCCACGGTACTGAATGCTTAATAGATTTAGGAGACAGCCTAGAGCTCCGTGTCCCGCGGGAGCTAACTAAATCATGTAACCAAAGTTCCTCTATCCGTATAAGATGATATCTACAATAAACATATTATCATTTTACAACTACACTTAAAAAATTTACAAAAACGTTTATAGTCTGTACTCATATCTGTATTTTCTAATAGATATATTACTAGTTATGTCCTGCAACTTTCGTTTCCTGTACGGTAGGTTGAGCAAATGCTCGAAAAACAAATGAAGAATGATTACATATATTTTTCGCCATTGTACATTTTTCTCGATTTGTTCTCTCCCCAGAGCTGTAATTTAAATATTTCCTGTTACAATCGAATATAAAATAATGATTTATACAAAAGTAATTATACTGTTGTAAAAATGATTATTTTTACTTTACCGAATTAGGTTCTGCGACAAAAGATAAACTTTTTAATTACTGTTTCGATTATTTTTCATATTCATAATTGTGAGTTCTTCTCAGAACATCATTAATTACATTGGATATGACAGAATATTTTCGGCATACATTATATCTTCGAACAGTTATTATTAGCGCTCAAAACGTTACGACAGGGAGAATTTATTCTCTAATCATAATATTCGACTTATTAAATAATTATAATACAGTTTCTATTCAAAGACTTTCTGGAAGAAATTACTATATGTGGTACAGTCTTTTGTACTTTTCTTGTTCAAGTTTAATTACTTTATCTAGTGAACAAAAAATATAATAAAGAATAGCTAATAACAAAAGTAAATCATGAGATATTTTATTTATTTATGTTATATATATAGTAGGTAGTCTGATTGTGTACTTAAGACACAAAATCTCACTCAACCTAGTTGAGGTGAATAAAAAAAAAATAACAGTGAATTTGAAAAAAGAAATTAGAGTTAGAAACTTACACAGGAGTATTTATCTCGTTTATGTGTTCTATCTACAGTTTTGTTACGATTTTCAAATGGTTGATACGTTAGCTTCCAATCCGGCTTTCCTCAATGCGTTTTGCAGGCGACAACGATTAACAAACTCGATTTCCCACGCTTTGGTTTTGTATCTCGCTGTTATCTCTTGTTCAACACATGTATGTAGGTAAAAATAAGATTTAAATATTTATAAATTTAAAGAATAGTTACTCGTTTAAACGTCTTTGAGTCTAGTGATGCGATTCGGATTAGGAGCTGAAATGATAGATAGGGCTTATAAGAATGTGCTGATTTGCAGTTGAGCAATGTACTGTAAACATATGTACCTATATATAAATAAATACTTTTCCTATTATTGAGCACCACTTATTTTTCTTTTTTTTGAATTTCAAGAAAGAAGGCTTTGGCTCAATCGTAAAATGAGAATAGGTTGTTTCATCAAGTATAATCAAGAATTCTGTTGATTTTGAAATATCCATGTCGCAAGCTGAGCTTATCCATTCCATTTTTCTGGTGCTGCAGCTACTCTTACTCTTTTGTCCATTTTTTCTATTTTGTTTTTTCCTTTTTGTCACTACTGACATTGAGTTCAAATACATATAATACACCCAGTAGTAATGAAATGCAATTTTTGTTTCTAAAATAGCTGACCCAATTAGTACTTTAACACACTTATTTCACTGCACACTATATCAAATGTAAGCCTCTAAAGCGAAACGTGTTTTAATATTTGAGTTCATCTATTTTCGTTGCGTGCAGTACACCTTGGGTTTACTCTGCGGTTTTCATTCGCACCCAATTCAACATGCTTATACAGGCGTGAGTTTATTAATTATGGACGCGGTTTGAAACCGACACGCGTGGACTGGTTAGAAATTACTTTTACGCGAATCAAATGAACTAAAACTAGGTCGAGTATCTATCGTTAATTAGATTTTTAGGAACAAAGGTGTTTAAAATTGAAACTAATTATCTTTCATCTTAAGTTTTATTTCATCATCACCATCATCATTATTTCAGCCTATCACAGTCCACTGCTGGATATAGGCCTCCACAAGTTCACGTCAAAAATGGCGTGAACTCATGTGTTTTGCCTATATTCACCACGCTGGGCAGGCGGGTTGGTGACCGCAGGGCTAGCTTTATGGCACCGAAGACGCTGCTGCCCGTCTTCGGCCTGTGTATTTCAAAGCCAGCAGTTGGATGGTTATCCCGCCATTTCGCCGCAGCATTCGCTCGCTGTGTAAACTGAGTGTTAGATTTCTACCCACTTTAGTTTTGTTTTTTCTTTTGTGTTGGACTCGCAGTAATACTAATGTTATAATTTATTTATACTTTATTGTACACCACAACTACATTGTAAACAATAAACACATTTAAAAAAATTTACAAATTTTTATATAGCTAAATTTCTCATGTAATTGTAATTCTTTATGAGAATAAAGTGTCTATAACCATAACATGTATCTATTACTATTTTAACTCACAGCATAGAATAATTTAACAATATCTAGCCAAAAATTCATGAAAAGTAAAAACAAATGCTTTTCAATTTGAAAAAGCGTTTTTAAGTAATTACTAAAGGAGAATAAAAACAATACAAATTTTTTCGATACACTCAAGTTGATAAATATTGTTAAAAATTTGCGACCCCACTGTTGCGACGGTAAACACTCGATAGCTAATACGGAACCTTGTTTTCTTGAAACACAATCCATCACCCTCGACGTCCACCGACAGAGAAATTAAGCATCGGAATCGTTTTTTAAACGGCCCAGCCTTTCATCAATCATATGCTTAGTAATTTTTCACTGTCTATTTAAAAATGAAATGGATGTGTGAAGACAAGATGTATTTTTTTGCAACAACGTATGAACAGTTGCGAAAAAAATAGTAACTTTTATACCAATACGCAACCGCTTGCCCACTGGTAAGCGATTATTGTAGCCCCTAGAAGCCTGCAATACCAAAAGCATCGCAAATGCTTTGCTGAGCTTACATCTGACCTGCAAGCTTTTCAAGTGATACTGATGCTCTTATTTCAGTATTTGTTACAAATTGAAAAATAAATTTGTAGCTGCAGCGTAACTGTCTCTCGGGTTTTTAGCTGAGCGACGCTACGTGAACATAACAATAGGAAATTTTCTTGATGATAACAAATCCACTAAGCGAATCTGCAGAGACGTGTCGTAGGAATATGTTCAGGCTTCGTTCTTTTCCCTAACATATTTAGGTGAAATTATGTAGATACATTTAAATTGTGACACACAAACGTAAATTTATGCGTTTAGGTTAAAGCGTTGTTCGTCTTGCGTTTCTGTTACTATTTATCTTCGAAACATTTTTTTTTATTTGAATGAGGTGCAGATTACTGAAAATAACTAACTTAACTGAGGTAGGGCACAGCAGGAATTTCTTGCTCAAAATATGGAGCAGCCCGACTGGGGTAGTACCTCGACCTTACAGAAGATCACAGCAAAATAATACTGTTTTCAAGCAGTATTGTGTTCCTGTTGGTGAGTAAGGTGACCAGAGCTCCTGGGGGGGGATTGGGGATTGGGTCGGCAGCGCGCTTGCGATGCTTCTGGTGTTGCAGGCGTCTATAAGCTACGGTAATCGCTTACCATCAGGTGAGCCGTACGCTTGTTTGCCGACCTAGTGACATAAAAAAAATATATATTTTTGGCTGATTGTCAAAATTTTAGACACATTTAACTTAATTATCGCACCAGGAAGTATCATAACAATTAACTCTCGAATAAAAAACTTATTGAGTTTCTTAAATTTTTCTGATTATACCACGAATCTAAAAAATACAGGTGTCGCAATTTTAAACATCTCAACTCCACATTTCCTACAACCAACACTAGACAAAAAATAACTAAAATTAAAAAAAATAAACCTAATAAAGATTTAACTTGAACCACGTCTCCTACTTACTGCCTTTAATAAAATACTACTATTTATATTTATGTGCTACCTACTGATTGGTTTAAAGTCGGTGCATTGGATACTATAGTCTAAGGGTTTTGTTATTTTTTCCTAAAAAGTCGTACACAAAGTATCGTAAAAAACGTAGCACAATACAATCGGGTAACCTTAACTCTTAATTACTCGCATGGGGTCAAAGAATTTTCGGATTAAAAAATGAAGCACTTGGCTCGGCCCGATTTTCCCCGCGCCCTCGCTAGCTTCATAACGGGCATCTAAGTTTGTATTTTACTAGCGACCAAGTCGCAGGAGTGGAAGGATGCGTCGCTGCACTCTTCAGCGGTGACCCCGTGCGAGTAATTACGTTACTTTTTTGGAAGAGGTAAGTTTTTTATTTTATGTATTTTTTTTGAGTATTATGAATTATATTTGTGTTATTGTATGTTCAGTCAATAAATGTTTGTTATAAATATGTTTTTTACATCTTTATACAATGAAATTATCAAAAAATTCCGTTTTACTACGAGTTTTGTCTTTTTGTCAGATTTATCATGGATAGGAGAGAACAGCGAATTGCGCAATGGTTGGTAGAGGATGAAGGAGGTTCTGATGAAGAAGAAGTTGGAGGGTCAGGTTTCTTATGTTCAAAAACCAAATAAAGCTGTTGTTTTGTTATCTTCCATGCATCATGTAGCTCATATCGACCTAGCCTCAACTGACAAGCAGAAACCTGAAATAATAACATTTTACAACAGCACTAATGGAGGAGTGGACACCAATGATCACTTGTGTGGTACATTCAACGTAGGGAGGTGAACCAAACGTTTCAGGCGTAAATGCATTCACTGTACATCGAGTAAATACTGAAAAATCACGTACTCACATGAGGCGTAATTTCTTACGGCAATTGTCTGTTAAACTTATTCATAATAATCAAAAACGCCGACTTGAAGTCAGAGCAACTCCTGAGAAGGTAAAAAACGTGTGATGGAAGTGCATGAGTTGGAAAATCGCGTCCCGCCAACTACTGCAAAACGTGGACGTTGCAACAGTGCCCGAGGAAATGCGATCGCAAAGTACCAACAAAATGCAAGAAATGTAAAAGATTTGTGTACTATGATCATTCTGACATATACTGTCAACAGTGTTACAAGAGTGATTCGGAGAGTTCCTAAAAAGTACGAGTATTTACTATGATCTCAGTATACCTAAGAACAAATTGTTGATTATTGATAATAATTTTAGTTTAACTTGTTTTTGTATAATTAGTTAGTAATTCATGTTATTACTTATAGATATTATAGAATAAACAAAGCACTTAAATAATAAAATAGTTTCATTTACTTATATATTTCAAAATATATTAAAAACTACTCATACTATTTGGGGTCATCTGTGACCCCATGCGAGCAGTAATGTAATATTCTTTGTGCGAGTAATTAAGGGTTAAATATTTATGTCATGCATTGACGTACATACATACTACTAATAATAATTAATTCACGTACTTTTATAAATAGCTCAAAACTAAATTAATTATTAGCTATATCTCTGATAAGAAGATTCCCCGGGATTAGGAGAATGTCATTCACCATTTTCAGAAAAGAATACGTATTGTTACGTAAATGTACTTTTTTAATACGGTACAGATTTAGAGCGTGTAATTCGCTAAGCCGCTTCAGTTCACGCTTTTAGAATATAACGTGTTCCAATTTAAAAGATCCGTAAAAATCTTCATATTTTTCTTATTCTCTTTACTGATTATTTCCCCGGGGAGGCTGCGGCTGGCAGATCTATATTTGATGAAGTCGAAAAAGAGTTTTTTCCCAATCCCGGATAATATTTATGGTCTTTTGTAGACTTTATGTGGATTTAAAATTCGGTTTAAGTTATAAATAATTTTTTTCATCCTCACAATAAAAGCCTGTTTATATGTTGCCTTTTGCCTACTGTTGTAGGGTTTTCAGTGACGTAGACCCGGGAAGACGTAAAAAGGTGAAAGAAAACCAAATTCCGAATACGATCAAAGTAAAAGTAAAAAAGTATATCATGTCAATGTGCATTTGGGTTTTGAGAAATAATGTTGACTTTTATACTTTTAAATATGTACTGCTCGAAGCTCGCGGCTTCGCCCTAAGGCATAGTACACAATTTTTGCCAACACTTATAAGATAGTTTTACACTCGGAATAAATTTGTAACATCGATGGAGGTGCTTTGGAGTTCACCCACCACAAAGGAACAAAAAATGTAAACTTCTGTGTAATCATCGATATCAGAAATAACTTTGTATACTCGATCAATCTACTATTCGGAGCTCCTTTTTATGTTTTAATCACTTATTTAGATTACTCGATTTCTCTACGCATCTACGACATTTCTTTTACAACTTCTGAGTATCCAATAGATTTGATGGTGACTCATCCAAGCCTGTAAGTTGCGTCTGATCGAGCTTATACATAATTCTATAACACGCTGTTGTATTTTAAATATCCCTGATCATCGTTCATACTAAAAGAAAAATACTACAACAAAAGATCAAATTTTATTCATAATATAATATAATATATTT